>NC_089851.1:50232644-50550811 GCF_036373705.1 Amia ocellicauda | reverse complement strand
ACCTAACACCACAAACAAATGCCCTTAAATCATATTTACTGGGTAAGCTGTTTCTCCCTATGTAGAAACCCTAGGTTAAATCCACATTGTTTACTATGCATTTTATGCCTTGCCTTGCCGTAGACGTATCTAGATACAGTGAGGGAAAAAAGTATTTGATCCCCTGCTGATTTTGTACGTTTGCCCACTGACAAAGAAATGATCAGTCTATAATTTTAATGGTAGGTGTATTTTAACAGTGAGAGACAGAATAACAACAAAAAAATCCAGAAAAACGCATTTCAAAAAAAGTTATAAATTGATTTGCATGTTAATGAGGGAAATAAGTATTTGACCGCTTTGACTTAGTACTTGGTGGCAAAACCCTTGTTGGCAATCACAGAGGTCAGATGTTTCTTGTAGTTGGCCACCAGGTTTGCACACATCTCAGGGGGGATTTTGTCCCACTCCTCTTTGCAGATCCTCTCCAAGTCATTAAGGTTTCGAGGCTGACGTTTGGCAACTCGAACCTTCAGCTCCCTCCACAGATTTTCTATGGGATTAAGGTCTGGAGACTGGATAGGCCACTCCAGGACCTTAATGTGCTTCTTCTTGAGCCACTCCTTTGTTGCCTTGGCTGTGTGTTTTGGGTCATTGTCATGCTGGAATACCCATCCACGACCCATTTTCAATGCCCTGGCTGAGGGAAGGAGGTTCTCACCCAAGATTTGACGGTACATGGCCTCGTCCATCGTCCCGTTGATGCGGTGCAGTTGTCCTGTCCCCTTAGCAGAAAAACACCCCCAAAGCATAATGTTTCCACCTCCATGTTTGACGGTGGGGATGGTGTTCTTTGGGTCATTCCTCCTCCTCCAAACACGGCAAGTTGAGTTGATGCCAAAGAGCTCGATTTTGGTCTCATCTGACCACAACACTTTCACCCAGTTCCCCTCTGAATCATTCAGATGTTCATTGGCAAACTTCAGACGGGCCTGTGCATGTGCTTTCTTGAGCAGGGGGACCTTGCGGGCGTTTCAGGATTTCAGTTCTTCACGGCGTAGTGTGTTACCAATTGTTTTCTTGGTGACTATGGTCCCAGCTGCCTTGAGATCATTAACAAGATCCTCCCGTGTAGTTCTGGGCTCATTCCTCACCGTTCTCATGATCATTGAAACTCCACGAGGTGAGATCTTGCATGGAGCCCCAGACCGAGGGAGACTGACAGTTATTTTGTGTTTCTTCCATTTGCGAATAATCGCACCAACTGTTGTCATCTTCTCACCAAGCTGCTTGGCGATGGTCTTGTAGCCCATTCCAGCCTTGTGTAGGTCTACAATCTTGTCCCTGACATCCTTGGACAGCTCTTTGGTCTTGGCCATGGTGGAGAGTTTGGAATCTGATTGATTGATTGCTTCTGTGGACAGGTGTCTTTTATACAGGTAACGAGCTGAGATTAGGAGCACTCCCTTTAAGAGAGTGCTCCTAATCTCAGCTCGTTACCTGTATAAAAGACACCTGGGAGCCAGAAATCTTGCTGATTCATAGGGGATCAAATACTTATTTCACTCATTAACATGCAAATCAATTTATAACTTTTTTGAAATGTGTTTTTCTGGATTTTTTTGTTGTTATTCTGTCTCTCACCTACCATTAAAATTATAGACTGATCATTTCTTTGTCAGTGGGCAAACGTACAAAATCAGCAGGGGATCAAATACTTTTTTCCCTCACTGTAGGTAGAAAGATACAGATATCTGCAGGAGCATTGGCCTACCTTATCTGCTAATCTTTAGAATGAAGAGAAAAAAAATTGAAATATAAGTTATTAAAAAGTAAAATGTAATGAATGAACAACATTTATAAACTAAATGAAGGTGATTGATTTGCACATAATGGACTGTCCATCCTGCCCCTTTATCAGTCTTATGGATCAAGAGAATTTAGAAGGTTGATGTGTGTCTGGGGTTTAGGTGTGAAATGGCAACGTCCAAATAAAACTTCTAGAACAATCATGCACAAGTAGGAAAAGAAGAATGCATTGCACACCTGCACAAAATCACCTGTATAAGTTCAGGACACATGTTAGTGAGAACCATGGAGGGGACATTTTTCCCCCCTTGCCACTCCAGTAGTGTGGTGAACCTTGCCTTTGATGTCCAGCCCCCTTCCCCCAGTTCATCAGTGTATAAACCTCACCGTCAATGGCCAGCTTGAGGTCGGTCAGCGTGCTGCGGACCCTGCCAATGATGCGTTGCATGCGGTCAATCTCCTGCCGAAGGAAAATGTTCATTGGCTGGAACAGGCCCATCTTCTGGAGTCGAGCTTTAACCTGCAAAAGCGTGAAGCACATAGACGCCTTTCAACAACCCTCGTCACGAATCCCGTGTCCCACAAAAAGATTAATGTGACAAATGTCTTACACGCATGATGAGGTTCCCCTCAGCAAAACTGAGCGGGCCAAGTCAACGATAGTTCCTCCTGCACAAAGGCTATTACTTCATTTATATGCAAATGGTTTCTCCTTCTCTAAAGACTCAGTTCGCAACGTCTCTAAAGTTCGAATACTTGTAATAATACAGTGATTTTGTGCCAACAGCCTTATTGCTAAATCCAGTTCCAAAATATACCTTAATTAGAACATTAATTTGATACATTTTAGAGAAGCCCCAGTTAATACTAACTTGGAATCTCAGAAATTGTTTTACTTTTCAGAAATTCAGATTTTTTTTCTCAGAAGTTTATTCTGAATTTTTTTCTCAGAAATTCAGATTTTTCTCTCATAATTTTACCCCCCTACGCTACCCCTCATTGATAGAGAATTTTTCTAGTGGTTCTGGTGTTAAATGTTGTGCATGTGTAAGCAGTGGATTTGACTTCCTCTTTTGTGAAAAATTATAGGCTTAGCTGATTATGGGGAATCAAATCAGAATAATGGTTGAAAATTGGGGCACACACACACAAGATGTTCTTTCACATGCACACAATTTCAATACAGGAAAGAATAAAATATATACTCCTCGCAATAATAATAATAATAATAATAATAATAATAATAATAATATGATGATGATGATGATGATTTACTATAACCAACTGTTAAGTAGAGGAATTGCATGTTTAGTAAAGCCGTGTCCCATTCGCAGCGCGTCTGCAGCCAGTCCTCCCCCTGTGGCCGCTGTGGTCCAGCCTGTTTCTGAGCCTTTTATTTCTCAGAGGGAGTTCTCACACTTTAGCCACTGTTACATTTCTCATTATTTCAGCAGAAGCGAAAACATAGAAAAAAAATCGAATTGTACACCACACACTGATTTTTTAAAATTAAAATTTTACAATTAAAATATTAATGATTATCCAAAAGTTTCTAAAAAAAATGAAAATTAAAAATATGATGACCATTTTTCCTATTTCAAATTTTTTGAGAACTTTTAGAAAATTGAATTGATATACACGGAATTTAAGTTTCTGTAAGCTGAAGATGACATTCTGTGAAATGATCACAGCGTTATGTAAGAGGCAAGGGATATCAGGACAGAAGTATTCAAAACTGGAACATGATTCTCCTCTTAGGATACAGCCTTCACGAGTTGTAACATTGAACACTAGAAAATCCCAGGACCATGTAATTGTGAGTGCAAAACTGTAAGGCAGTAAAAGCTTCAGTGTAGCCCATTCAACTGGCTGAATGAAGGCAGTGACCACAGCAACAGCCAATCAGAAGACTGTGGGGCTGTGTGTTATCAGCTGGCAGTCCTACCACTCTTGTGTTCACTTGCAGACTTTTGTTTGGAGGTCCTTTTTAGTTTGGTTTATTGGTTTATATTGCTAGACCCATATAGAACAGCAATGCATAGAAAAGCTTACTGAAAGTATATGCAAAATAGACAAAACAAACAAATAAAAACCTCAGCAGGATATAGTCCTTGTGTGATCCAGCGTCTCTGGAATATTGTGAGATTTGTGAGAACTCCTCCAAGCTATTCTCCAAAAGAAGGGGAATTGTGTTGTATTGTATTGCACTGCATTATATCAATTTATTTCCAGAAAGTACAGTAATTCCTCACTTAATGTGAAATATTGATTGCAATTGTCTTGTGCCTAGCTTTTGTGATAGGGTCACAGAAATCCAATATTGGAGGGAATTATAGCTCAGCCCCGCCAAGCTGAAGCTCACAGTGGAGTCAAAAGGCCAAAACTAAAGCCTGTAAAATAAAGTTACAAAGCACATACTAGAGCTATTTATTCTCCCTACACCACATATGAAAAAAATCCCAATGGGTAAATTGATTGTATAAATGTATAATTGTTTTCTAAAAAAAAAAAATGCATCTGTGGAAGTTGAATGCTGTCTTTAGATATATATGGCAGCATAAGTTAACACTGGTATGTTTCATGACATACTGTTTAAGAGATGTACCAGTGTGCAGTATATTTCTATCAGTAAACCCTTTGGAGGCACATGCCCTGTAAACCCTCTGCCCCCAACACCTGTCACGGCTTATTTACAGGCATACGGTCACGCCTGTGTAATTGTTAAATAATGCTGGAGAACTATTTCTGGATCACTAGGGTTTCTTTTAACTGCTTTTTTAAACAGTTGGCTGCTAGAATACACAGTGACTTAAATGTAGGAATCGGTTGATTAAAAAAAAAAAAATCTTAAGAACTAAATACAATATTTATTAGCTGATGATTAACAGTGAACTTATTTCTATTCCAGTTCCTGTTTCATAAATCTTCAGAACACACCTCCTAGATGCCAGAAAGCAACCTTGCACCAGTGCAGCTTATAAAAAAAGAAGGAAAAGAAAAACAACTGCAAGAGTTTGTGCTGATTAATTAGTGCTGTGTGGGAGGAAATTAAGGGAAACTGATTTACAAATTAGAGAGAAAGAGAGAGAGTGAGAGAGAGAGAGATGCGGAGAGGGCAACAAAAAAACATGTAATGAAGAATTCCTCTTCTCTGCTCTCATCCCTGGAGTAAAGCCTACCTCATGAGGCACATAGTTAGGGGGCAGCTTCTCCAGCATCTCATCAGCCAGTCGCTGGACTGTGGCCTCCCTGGTCTCCCCACCACCACCACCACTGTCCTTGGGCTGGATGTTCACTATGGTGTTCAGGGTCTCATTCGCCAAGTTGGTCTGGTAGGTTATGTCGGCATTGGGATGCAGACCAAACACCTGCCATGTAGACAAAACAATATCATTATTAAGTTTCAAATTATCTTCTTCATTAGAAAACACTTTAACCGTGATATTGATTTTTTTTAATAGTTTTTCAATATTGATTTGGCCTAGAGAAAAATAAAAGCTGTGAACAGATTGCAGTCGAGTGTAAGTTAAGACAACAGGGTGTCTGTCTGCCACTCAGAAGAAATCAACTAAAGTGACTAATATGTGTTCAACCAAATGAATCATTGTATTACATTGAAAAGGGTGTGAATACTTTCAACTACAAATGTATGTTAATGTATATATCAGAGTGTACATTCATATAAATTAGCCATAAGGCAATTTATGGTGGAGCTTCACAGTTTTCTCCATTTGTTCACACATTGATTTTACTGTTTTATTGATTTTACTGCTATGGTGGGCTGAAAGACACTAGATGGATAAACAAGGTGAAATATAGCTGAGAAACTCAGATTCCAACTATTTAACTAAGCTGTAAAATGCCTGAGTAATACATCTGTCTAAACTAAAAGATACTTGCTTAACCACCTGGCCAAAGGGGTGAGTTATGATTAACAGACCCTCATGATGATGATCTCATTAAACAACGGCCCTCAGTCACTAGTGGCTGGATTGCCATTGACCAAGGCAGTGGTCAGCGGAAGATGAAAGCTAGCAATCACCAGGTATGAACAGGCTGCCATAGTGCACTGGCTCTAGTTATGTACAACAGAACTTCAGTGAAGCAAACCTTTAAGAATTTGAAGAACAATTGTAATTGCTTTAGTGGAATAAGAATATTCCATATTCCAACACTTGAATCATCCCACTTGCCTGCGCTGACTTATTCTGGGGGATGGAGACTTATCCAGTTATGACATTTCTGTTTTGTATTTTTAATATATATTTTTTTCACAATACAATATGTTTTCCCCTCAACAGTCTAGAGTACAGTGTGTAGATAAGTGGAAACACACATTCTGATCATGTCCGAGGTGAAAGGGAATTATTTTATTGCAGTTTCCTATCAGAATTCACATATTTTAATTGACACAACCAAAACTGAATTTCCTCATCATGCGAAAGGGGCGGAGAAACGTATTGCTAAAAGTGGGCTGGAAAGTGGAAAGGTAAAATTAAACACTTGTGGACCAATCCACAGCTGGGATTTGAAACTATTTAAAGGGTGAGGAAACCAGCAGAAAACCAAGAAAAAAATTGAAATTAGGTAGAAAGATAGATATACAATAGTTTTAAATATTTTTTCCCATTTATTAAATTGCTAGTATCACCTGTAATTCTATTCCTAGTAGACATTATTTATATTGAAACCTGCTTAAACAGAGTGCTACTGTATTGACAGAGTGAAAACAGAGATAACTTTTGGCGTAGTTGTAATGAATGCATCTTGGGAGTCCTGATCTGACTGCAGTGATTGAATCTGATTAATTATCAACTATGTGGATGAATCTAATTAATATTTGGTGTTTTTCTCAATGCATGGATGGTGTTCTTATTTTTCTATGAGTTATCTTTATAAACATGCAACAGCAATATAGATATGTTTAATCAAAAGTAAATAGAAATTAAAAAAAAATCAATATCAATGTATCACTGATATTTTAAATCTGTATGTTCTGTGTAGCTCCTCCTGTCTAGTTATACATGTAGGCTGCATGCATTAATCATATTATATTTGGGATGTGGAAGTGTGCTAGGAACCGTATGTAATTGTTGAGAGTGTGATCAGCTTGTAATTGTGATATCTTCCCCCCACACTTCACCAGTCAGCCACCAAAGGTCATCACCCCTAGAATTCTAAACCCAGCTTCTGAGAAGGTTACAGGTCGGAGGAACGATCCTGGGTCCCAGCATTGGACATTCTGGACCCGTCCCTCATTCCAGAGTTCCATTGTTCCGGTCCAGCTGACCCTGCACCCTGACCCTGGGGTCAGCTTTGCTGTCGCCAGCCTGTGGGGTACTGTGATATCTTCCCTGCAAGCATGTCGATGGCACAATCCCAATAACGATTTTGAGGAAGATAAGCAGCCTGGGATTTATTGAAGATAAAGGGGCGTGGAACTTCAAAGCGTAATCAGCCGCAGAAGAGTAATTGACCCAGTAATTATTCTCCAGCATCTTTCCCCTCTGTTGGATGATTGAAGACCTCCCTGAAGTATCCCAAGAAAGTGGGGAGTGAGTGAGTTATTTCTCCCTGGTGTGTCCAATGATGTCCACAGAGCTTTTCCTGTCAACAGGGTGATGACAAATGCGATCTTGAAGCTTCGTTGGGGAAGGCATTGGGTTGGTGTGTGAAATACAGTGAGCATTGGACACGGGTCTGGGCAGCCTTCTTCAAAGAACTTACCATTTCTTTTTCTTCAGATTACCATCCTCAATCCAATGGGCAAATGGAGTGTCTTAATCAAGAGATTGTGAGGTTCCTGCGGACATACTGCAGCTCCAACCAGCAGGACTGGAGTATGTTTCTGCCGTGGGCAGAATACGCACAACATTCACTCAAAAGTTCCTCCACAGGTCTGTCTCTGTTCCAGTGCGTCCTTCGTTATCAGCCATCCCTGTTCCCCAGGGTCCCGGCATCAGACATCCTGGACCCGTCCCTCATTCAAGAGTTCCATCATTCCCATCCGGCTGACCCCTGACCCTGGGGTCTGCCTTGCCGGCGCCAGCCTGTGGCCTCAGGAGCATCCCTTGAGGAGGGGGTACTATGATATATTCCCCCCACACTTCCCCAGTCAGCCACCAGAGGTCATCATCCCCAAAATTACAAACCCAGCTCCTGACATTCCACAGAAACATGTGCAATCACCCAATTAACATCCTTCGTCACCATGTGTACTTCTTCCATCAACCTTCTTCTCCCATTGGTCTTCACTCCCTGCTCCATCTCTGGCCTCCCTGTGCTACACATATACAGACGTGCTCAAATTTGTTGGTACCCCTGCACAAAAAACGAAGAATGCATATTTTCCTCTGAAATAACTTGAAACTGACAAAAGTAATTGGCATCCACCATTGTTTATTCCATATTTAAAAGAAATTAGACTTTGCTTTTGATTTTGTTTTTCAACATAACATTGTAAATAATAAAACAAATGAAAATGGCATGGACAAAAATGATGGGACCCTCAACCTAATATTTTGTTGCACAACCTTTAGAGGCAATCACTGCAATCAAATGTTTTCTGTCACTCTCAATTACACTTCTGCACCTGTTAACAAGTAGTTTGGCCCATTCTTCCTGAGCAAACTGCTCC
The DNA here is from genome assembly GCF_036373705.1 of Amia ocellicauda. Classification (NCBI taxonomy): domain Eukaryota; kingdom Metazoa; phylum Chordata; class Actinopteri; order Amiiformes; family Amiidae; genus Amia; species Amia ocellicauda. The sequence goes on along the minus strand of NC_089851.1, from coordinate 50,542,386 downwards.
AGCTGTCTCAGGTTTGATGGGTGCCTTCTCCAGACTGTAAGTTTCAGCTCTTTCCATAGATGTTCGATAGGATTGAGATCAGGACTCATAGAAGGCCACTTTTTGTCTGTGAACACATAGTTGATGAGACTTGCCAAAAAGCTCCAGTTTTGACTCATATATTCAAAGGACATTCTCCCAGAAGGACTGTGGCTTGTCAATATGCATTTTAGAAAATTCCAGTCTGTTTTTTTATGTTTTTCTTTCAAAAGTGAACCTACTGAGTCTTCTTCCATGGAGGCCACTTTCACTCAAAAAGTTACAGATGGTGTGATCAGAAACTGATGTACCGTCACCTTGGAGTTCAGCTTGCATCTCTTTGGCAGTTATCATTGGTTCTTTTTCTGCAATTCGCACTATCCTTCTGTTCAATCTGGGGTCGATTTTCCTCTTGCGGCCGCACCCAGGGAGGTTGGCTACAGTTCCATGGACCTTGTACTTCAGCATTAGCATTAGCAAAGCATTATTTCAATGAGCTGTAAGAATACCAAAAAATGTGAGCACGTCTATATATACCCCTTTGTTTCACTTACCATTTGTGAAGTCTTGATTACTCCCAGTATCATTTCTGAGCCTTATATCCCTGTGTTGCCTTTCCACATCCCTTTTGACTAGTGCCTGTTTGTTTTGGCCTTTGATTCCTGGATTGCCCTCTCTGAACTGTTTTGCCAATTGCCTGACCCTTTGACTGCCTCATTGAAAACTCTCCTGCCTTTTCTCCATTGTTCCCGTTGCCAGCTCTTGACTGCTTGTTTGCCTGACAACTCTTTACAGCTTTGCACCTGGGTTCACCTCTCCTGACATCACAGTTATAGTTACCTTGTCTAAAGTTAATGGTCTTAATAAATAACAAATAATCAATATTCTCAGATATCTACTCCAATTGCAGATGTTCACTGTGGCAGACCAGTGTGCTGAACTTCTTGCAGCCAGGAGGGAGAAGGCATAGCCTACATGCGTTCATACTCTAAGAACAAGGATTATCAATGTAAATGTGCAAATACAAGAAATTGCGTATTTGCCTTTTATAAACATTTTCACTTTATTTTAATGATTTATTGAATATTCACCATTGACCTATGTAGAGATAGGCATGGATGGGTTTAAAGCACAAGGAAACTTTCTGCTTTGCAAACAGGAATCTGCTCTTCATTTTAGCCATTGATCTTACATAGTTCTGAAAAGAGCTACAGGTGTTAAACCACAGATTTAAGATTACATTTACATTTATTCGATCCTGTTTAGCATCAGTGACAAGTATGTCTTAGCATTAAATTATTGCCCAAAACAGTGATATGTTTTTTTATTTAATTAGTATTTTACTTCACTTTTAATTCAGTCATTGAATTACTTATTTATTGTAATTTGTTAGTATCTGCGACTGATTTGGTTTAATTTATTAAAGTACATATTTTCATATTGTCTTGTTAAACTGAAAAACGAACTGACAACCAAGCTTTAAAAAGTGAAACCAAAAACTGAACACAAACTGAAATTTCCATAAGTGCACAGCCCTATTAAAAACACAAAGCAACATCTGTTATTAGGAAAGAATCAAAACATTTTCCAATTCCAATTCCAACCTGTATAACAAAGATAACAGCAGTGAATATAAATAAGAGTATACAATGAACATGTGAAATACCAGAAGAAGTAGTTTAAACCATAAAGGAGATGAGATAGGAAAACACTTGGAGACACTGGAACTACTAGTGTCTCAGAATAAGACAAATCCCAGATCAATGGAACAACACAAGTGGCACCCTCCTTCACAAGAAAGGAGACAAAGAAGATCTGATGAAGTACAGGTCTATTCATCTACTCCCATCATATACAAAGCATTTACAAAAACACATCTGCTTCAAGACACTGTGGATTTCTCCAAACCAAGAGAACAAACATGATTTAAAAGTGGACATAACACGATGGATCGTATTCAAGTCATCCAAGATGTTTTAGTTAGGAGCAGAGAATACAAAGGTTCCTTGTGCCAGGGCATTATCTACTACGAGAAAGCATTTTATTAAATTAATACATGTTTGGTCATTAGTGCTCTAAGATTGAGGAAATATAAACATAAATCTCATCAACTATATCTACAACAATGCTGCCTTAACAATCAGACACCACTAAGACTGCAGCATGTAATCTCTCCAAAACTCTTTCCAGCAAAAATCTAAGCTGTAGTCTACATTTTGGATGGGAAGAAAAACAATGAAAGGAGAAGAAAAGATGGAAAAGGAATCCAGATAAACAAAGCTTATTTGAGCAACTAATGATTTGTCCATCACATTGTCATCTTTGCCAAATCACCTTAAGACCTACAGTTTCAAATTAAGGAACTCTCAAATATCAGCAAGAAAAACTGGACTCAAAATTTACTTGAATAAGACCAAAGTGATGTTCAACAACTTTGTTAAAACTAATAAGAATTAAGTAGATACTTGAAGTAGTCAACAGTTATGTCTATCTTGGCTAATAAATCAGCACAGATGGAGATCTTACAAAATAAGAAGTGTAGAAAAGGGACTGAAGTGCATTTGGAAGAAACTGTAAATAATTGAAAACATATCTCTCCATTTGCCTCAAGAGAAAAGTATTTGACAAAGGAATACTACCAGTGTTCATCAATCATCATCATCATCGGTCACAAAATGCAAGAATGGCACAGAAACTCCAAACACAAAGTAGCATGAAGACTTGTACAGTTGGAATAACAAGAAGAGATAGACAAACAAAATGAGAACAAATTAATGTGTCACAAAGGCACTGGGCTGGACATGTTACAGGAAGAACAGATCAGAGATGGATGAAATGGGCGACGATTAAATCAGAAACGTTGCCAGTGTAACCTGGAAAAGCGATGCTATAGATCAAGACAATGGAAACATCTCAGGATGTCCTTCATCCAGCAGTGGATTGATGATAGCTGCTGCTTCTGATGAAGATGATATATATTTTATATGGTAGAGACACCCCTACAAACAGTAGTGTCCCTTTTATCTGAGCTATCTATATACTGAAGATTGTTTGAGAAATCCATACACATATATATATGTGTGTGTGTGTGTGTGTATGTGTATGTGTTTATGTGTATATATATATATATATATATATATATATATAGTTCTATATATTCTTCTACCCCTGCCGGGGTCGGCTCACCTCGGGGGAGTCCACGAGGGGCAGCATGTCGATGTGCTGCTGGTAGTCCTGCATAGTCTTCCCCTTGGGAATGTTGTAGCCCTTGTAGAAGCAGAACTTGTCAGCGAACATGCTCTCCCCGAACCACACACGTGAGAAGGTGTTGAGCAGGTGCTTGTCCAGGTCGTCGGTGACACGGCCGCCATACTGCACCTCCCCCAGCATGTAGCGCAGGCAGCTCCAGTTCACTCCCCGCTTCACGTCCATTTCATCCAGGTGGTTCTGGACAAACTGCACGCTGGCTGTGAAATCTGCCTGGTTGAACTCATAAGGGATGTTCCAGCCCAGGGGACCAAACTTGCGCCTTTCCTGCAGAACCAGAAACCCACAAATGTTTCTCTGGTACCAATTATTAAGAAACAGCACCAGGCATGCAGATCTAGAGTGATATAAAGCTGTGGTTCCAAAACCCATCCTGAGGAACCTACTATCGGTTTGTTCCAACCGAGCTATCCATTACTTAATTGAACCCTTAATTGAATTAATAATTTCCTAAATCAGAGCCTTTTCATTATTTTAAACATATAGAATTGTAAAAATAAAGTATTAAAGAACTCTTTTCTTACACAATTTAAACTCAAATCTAAGCAGACTGTTACTTCAATTAAGGTTCAATTAAGTAATTGAGAGCTCATTTGGAACAAAAACCAGTAGGGTAGGGGCTCCTCCAGGACAGGTTTGGGAACCCCTGATATAATGGACCTTTCCAAATATTTTAGAAGAATTACAGAAATCTGTCACAAATTGTATTCATAACCTGGAATATATATTGACAGAGTAACAACAGTTTCTAGTCTCTGCTAATGATCATGTGTATGTTGTTAACAAAAGGTCAGCTGTCCTCATATAACCCTTTTATTAATGTTTATTAAGGTAATCATTCAGTGTTAATAGCTTGATTATTATACATATTCATACAAGGCAATAAGTGTACCCTAACCCTCTGTACTTTAAAGTAAGTTTCTCCCTCACCTGGACTGTGGTGTGCAGGAAGGCCACAGCATACAGCAGGGGTTTCCACTGAGGGAGGTTGCTGATGTCCAGCTGCTCTTGGCTCACACTGCTGTAGGTCCTCTTCAGCCCGGCCTTCACTCCTACACACAGAACAAAACAACCCACAGCACTTAGCATATGAGACACAGAAGGGGAGGGAGAAGCAGATGGAGAATAAAAACAACACTAACCTTGCGGGGGCTCATTGGTGAACTTGATGGAGGACTGCAGGAGGTTGATGGGGAACTTGGGGTGCACCTCGGTGGTGACCCACACTCTGCATCCATCATGCATGGTCTCAGTGAGGGTCACAGTGTCCAGCAGCTCCTCCAAGAAATCCAGCCCCAGGTGGCAGTTTTGCAGGAGCACCCAACCCCCATCCGCCATGCTCTGGGAGAGCAGCTTGCGTGCATGCACCTCCTGCCCCTGCCCCATGGAGATGGCCCGGCACGGTGTGTTCTGGAGGAGCAATGCGAGAGCAGCTTAGACACCATGAGGGCTAGACACTCTGCACCTCCCTCAATGAGACACAGGGAGTGCAGTACGTATGCACAAATAAGTACTTACACACAGTGTGGGCCAAACTTGCTGCATTGTCTTTGTTTGGACTAATGTACAGGAAACAGCAGACACCTCTTTACACAGAGATGCGGCTAAAATTTTTTCCACATGGCTGAAGCCGGTGGAGTGTTTTCAAAGAACAGTTTGATGAGATTCATGGATCATTAGGCCACTGAGAAAGCAAACAAGCAAGAAGTTACAAATTAACCCCAAGATCCAGCACCTTAAAATACTCGGCAGTGCCGCAGTTTTTAGATGTGGGAGTCTACAAGCAATACAAAATGAAAACTACCATACAGTAACATCTGTCACTGAAATGCAGAAGAATAAAAGCTGGCCCACAGCAAAAGTACATCTGTAATGATATTATTTTGCCTCCGCCTTTGCCTTTGCCTCCCCAAGGCTGTGTGGCCATTTCTTTGCATCTAGGGTACTAGCATTCTCATCTTCGCACGTGAGTCACACAAACTCTGCCAAAGTAGCTTTTCTAACCCTCACCACTAATGTAACAAGGCAGAAATCTGGCTTTCCCAGGATGCCATGCTGAAGATCAGGCAGTGAATCTTTTGCTGCTTCCTTGGCTACCATGCTAGAGCACACTCTTTGTTTCTGTTATCTTGATTATTATTCTTAGCATTTTAATAGGTCTACTCTATGGTGTCAAAGAATAATTATATAATAATGTTGTTTCATGGCTTTCCTTTCACTGTAACACAATGCAAGTTCACCATCATGCCATCTACCAATGCAATTTTAGGTCTGAGGTCTGTCGTTCTCTTGGGCAGTGTCCGCACTGCTGCTCAATCCAAAGCAAGGAACAACTGTTATATCACTCGATAGGCTGTGGCCCTATTTTTGATTCAGGGTAAATGCCAGAAAGATTAATGCAGATTGGTCACAATAGTGTAGTATTGCACAGTATTTCACAAGAGAATAGCAGGTGAATCTCAGGCATATTTCTTCTCCATGCAGGTAATTAGCAACCCATAAAAGCAGTTCTGCTTAATGCGAGTCTTTATTAATTTATAAACCCGAGTGACAAAGCAGCCTTCCAGAAGGGAGGTGCGATTAATTGCGCCCTACAGAGAAGTTAATATATCTTGTTGTACAGGTGAATAAATTAACATTAAAGACAGCTCCCCAGCCCTTTTCCTTTTTTACACAGATGTATTTTAATCCCCAGCTCCATACCTTTGTCTTGGCCAGGCGCTCAATATTTTCGGTGGGGTCGGAACCCATGGACAGGAAGCAGACCATTGGGGTCCGTTTGTCACTTTCTGCCCACATTGTCTCCATGTCCAGAATCAGCCCCTCTGCATACCTAGGCCCCAGAGACTCTGCAATGTAGTGTCGGGCCTGAAAGACACACCCGAAAAAAAAAAGAAGAAAAAAAATTAAACTCATTGAAATGCATTGAAATGTAATCAAAGAACAATGCAATATTATAACACATGGAAACACAGTGAACAATCTTAGAACACCTGTGCATTTCTCATTGCTTTGAATCTTAATTATATCAAGCTATTTTAATATCAGCCTATGACAAAACTCAACTCTCTTTGTGGCCTCTTATTCAAAATACTGTTGGGCCGCATGTATAACCATCTGGATATGGCTGAATATACACATTCCAAAACAGACTCAAATTGTCCAGTTGGCAGGGCTCCCTTGGTTGTGGAGAACTGCAGTTATAACCAAAAGAGCAGTTCAGCAAAAAATAAACACTTCTGAACTAGCAGTGATATAGCAAATGGCTGGTTATAAATCAAACAATGCTACTGTTTTAGTTTAATGATTTTAAGACACTGTAAGGCAGGAACAAAATGGAGGAGGCAGAATGTAAATATCAGAGCAGGAGAAAGATGTGAATACAAGACCTTCATTGATTTTCTTACCTGTAAAGTTGACCTTCGATTTAAACAAAACACACCCAGATCATATTGCATTGACCAGAGACATGATTTAATCCATTGCTCAGAAAAGGCTGGCATGAACAATCAATTAAGCATTACAAAAAAAAAAAGTCTTCCCCCAGGGAATAAACGGTGAACTCTTTAGTGTCACAGATTTAGACTGCCAGAGACTGTTTTTCAGATTTTCATTTCATGTAATTTCCTCTAAATCACATCAGCCCTGTAAAAGATCAGGTCTTTCCAAAACCATGGTTTATCATATTGTGTTCAGTATGTCTGGAATTCAGAACACACACAGTCTCCTGTAGCATTCTGAATTCTGCACAGCATTAAACAATATGAGTTATGTGGGGAAAACAAGTCACAATGCTCACAGTAGTGGTCTATATTCCTTTACAGAAAAAACATGCACTTACTATTATTACTACTGGTAGTTCTTTATCTTCCTTTCATATTAATACAAATAATAATAACAAAAATGTTATGCTATTGCTATTAATACTCAAGCCTGAACTTCAACTCCCCCCATGGTGCAAACTGAGAGATCTCATAGTTGAAGAAACTGTGCCAATGACTTCTGACACCTCATTCATTTCCTTACAACAGCCATCAAGAACATTGAGACATCTACAGTAAAGCTGTCGGGAGGGATTTATCACCATTTTAATCAATACCACTGTCACACAGTTCCTGGTGTGTGATGAAGTCATTTGTGTACCTAAAAGAGGTCAGTCCCGGCACAGACCAGGGTTGGGTCATTGCCAGCCTCTGGCAACAGAAAAGCATCTAGCGAGAACGCTCACAGTGACCCAGATACGAGCTCGCTGGACGTTTTCAGCTGTCCTCTGCATTCTTCCCTCAGATTAATCAATTAATCAGATTAATCTGCCAAGTTTACACCGTTGCACTATAGTGCCATCGCAGCCTCAGGAAAAAAAGAACGGCTATTAAACCAGTATGCAGGGCTTATGCTACTAAAAGGGTCTGGATGAAAAACATATGGTAGGCCCTTGACATTCTTTCAGCTCCATGCTCACCATATCACACATCTGTCCACATTGAAGTTCAGAGCCATACAATATTCAAATGTGCTCCATTCAAATGTAGATCTCTGCCTTCCTATAGCTCTACAAACGTGCTGTAACAGGTTACAAACTGTATTTACAGTGAGGGAAAAAAGTATTTGATCCCCTGCTGATTTTGTACGTTAGCCCACTGACAAAGAAATGATCAGTCTATAATTTTAATGGTAGGTGTATTTCAGCAGTGAGAGACAGAATAACAACAAAAAAATCCAGAAAAACGCATTTCAAAAAAATTATACATTGATTTGCATGTTAATGACTTAGTACTTGGTGGCAAAACCCTTGTTGGCAATCAGAGGTCAGACATTTCTTGTAGTTGGCCACCAGGTTTGCACACATCTCAGGAGGGATTTTGTCCCACTCCTCTTTGCAGATCCTCTCCAAGTCATTAAGGTTTCGAGGCTGACGTATGGCAACTCGAATCTTCAGCTCCCTCCACAGATTTTCTATGGGATTAAGGTCTGGAGACTGGCTAGGCCACTCCAGGACCTTAATGTGCTTCTTCTTGAGCCACTCCTTTGTTGCCTTGGCTGTGTGTTTTGGGTCATTGTCATGCTGGAATACCCATCCACAACCCATTTTCAATGCCCTGGCTGAGGGAAGGAGGTTCTCACCCAAGATTTGACGGTACATGGCCCCGTCCATCGTCCCTTTGATGCGGTGCAGTTGTCCTGTCCCCTTAGCAGAAAAACACCCCCAAAGCATAATGTTTCCACCTCTATGTTTGACGGTGGGGATGGTGTTCTTGGGGTCATTCCTCCTCCTCCAAACACGGCGAGTTGAGTTGATGCCAAAGAGCTCGATTTTGGTCTCATCTGACCACAACACTTTCACCCAGTTCTCCTCTGAATCATTCAGATGTTCATTGGCAAACTTCTGACGGGCCTGTACATGTGCTTTCTTGAGCAGGGGGACCTTGCAGGCGCTGCAGGATTTCAGTCCTTCACGGCGTAGTGTGTTACCAATTGTTTTCTTGGTGACTATGGTCCCAGCTGCCTTGAGATCATTAACAAGATCCTCCCGTGTAGTTCTGGGCTGATTCCTCACCGTTCTCATGATCATTGAGACTCCATGAGGTGAGATCTTGCATGGAGCCCCAGACCGAGGGAGACTGACAGTTATTTTGTGTTTCTTCCATTTGCGAATAATCACACCAACTGTTGTCACCTTCTCACCAAGCTGCTTGGCGATGGTCTTGTAGCCCATTCCAGCCTTGTGTAGGTCTACAATCTTGTCCCTGACATCCTTGGACAGCTCTTTGGTCTTGGCCATGGTGGAGAGTTTGGAATCTGATTGATTGATTGCTTCTGTGGACAGGTGTCTTTTATACAGGTAACGAGCTGAGATTAGGAGCACTCTCTTAAAGTGCTCCTAATCTCAGCTCGTTACCTGTATAAAAGTCACCTGGGAGCCAGAAATCTTGTTGATTGATAGGGGATCAAATACTTATTTCACTCATTAACATGCAAATCAATTTATAACTTTTTTGAAATGCATTTTTTTTTTTTTTTTTGTTATTCTGTCTCTCACTGTTAAAATACACCTCCATTAAAATTATAGACTGATCATTTCTTTGTCAGTGGGCAAACATACAAAATCAGCAGGGGATCAAATACTTGTTTCCCTCACTGTATGTACCTGTGGACTACCACACATTTCCATCTCAGCACCTCTGTAACAATCCTTTACTATAGACAGTCTCTAAATTCTTACACGCTTTGCTGTCTGAGAAAAAACCCTGTGTATAAATAAAACTACATATACAATAATAATTTAAAAAGTTAGATGATATTCTGTAACTGAACTATTGGACACATACCTATTGGCTATACCTAGAAGCATCCATAAAAGGTCAATCTCTCTTGAAATGTCCGTCAGTGCTGCATGTTATTGTTCCATCAGCAACCTCAGAGCCAGTCATGCATATTATTAGAATCATTCCCCATAGGGGTTTCCACATAGAGTAGGTTCCAAGGCCTGGTACAAGATTAACCACTTCAGTTAACTTTATCACATGTAATTCTTTACGAAACAGTAAAAGGCAGCCCAGCAAAAAACATTAAGGTTGACAAAGATGTCACTGGTGATCTCCTTTCTCAAGATTGCTCCCCAATGAGGTCCAGCTCCAGGTACAGTTCTGATACATTTCTTGGCTATTGGCTTGCTCTGATTGCCAAAAAAGGCTTCTGCATAAAAATACATACACAAGGAAAGGCAAAATATTATGGAGCTGAAAGTCAACAACTGGTAATGCCAGATAAAAAGTGCCTTTATTGAATGTACTGAACACAGTGTCAATCAATACATTAATTAGGCCGACTGCAACAACTACTACTGGTGCTACTCATCATTAAATCATTTTTCATATTTCAGAAGTTATTCTATTCTAGGATAAAAGTTTTTTCTAAGCTTTGGTAGTATATAATCATTTTCATTCATTTAAACAAAAGAAAGATTTGTGGGACCCTTCTGCAATATTTCTGAGGTAAATTTACCAAAGCACTGGCAAATCTACTAATCAGTTAACACATCCAATGCAGACAGAGCTTGCCCCTGAACAAAACATATCTGAAAAAGTGTGTGTGTCATTAATCAGCTGCACGTGTGCCTCCCAGTGGGACAAATGGCTAGCCGTGGTAAGCCTAATGAAAACACTTTTGACTGAGCTGTCTTTGAACTGGCTCCTAAAGCCTCAGTCTGAAAATGGACTTGGCAAGGCTAAATCCTCTCTGAGAAGCACTTTAAGCACATCTAATTAACCCAGCCAGAACATGATGTAAAACAAACCAGCCAAACAAACAAATAAGTGAAAACCAAGATGGACATTGTTTACTGTTAACTAAGAGCAGAAGTGACTTAAAACGGCACCTGGTAGACTGAAATTTCAAGTCTTTTAATTGTGTCAACTGAGATGAGGCATTGTTCCAACTGGTTTGTGGTCGGCAAAAAAACTTGAAAATGTACAAACGTATACAATAAATCATCATTATTGACAGATGTCATGGTTCCCCAGTACACACCCTCTCTCTCCACTAGAGGCCGCTGTCTCCCTGTCTTTCCTTTCTCCTCATTGTTCTTTTTTCACCTGTTTATCACCCTATTAACATTCCGGTCTCCCATGTGCACTTGTTCACTCTTCCTCGGTTTCCATTGGCTCTGCACCTTTCTTCCCAGTTCCTGCTCCCTGTCTTAAACCCCTCACTGCCCTCACTCGGGGCGAAGTCTCGTCAGCATTTGCTATGATTCCAAGCCATCTCCTCGCCTCTTTGATTATCATTGCCTGTCTTTCCGTTTTCGATTCCGTCTCACCTCTGCTAGTCTGTCTGCCCGATCCCACGAACATTGCTTGTTTCCTCGACCACGTCTTTGCCTAGCCCCTTTGTCTTGTCTGCCCACTACGTGAACTGCACCTGGGTCCTAACTCCCTAAGCTCTGCGGTCCTCCCCTGAGAGACCGTGACAGAAGACTTCGCCAGACATGGACCCAGCAGTTCGCCTCTTCGGTCTATGCCAGGGAAACCGTCCCGTCGAGGCATATGTGGAGGACTTTTGCGCTCTGGCTGCAGAGGTGGACTTTGGCAAGGTTTGCCTAAAGGACCGGTTTCGTCGGGGGCTGAGCGAGCCCATAGCCTTCTTGCTGCCAGCAGGTATATGTGCCTGGACCCTGGTCACATATATCGATGTGGCGCTGCGGTTGTGGGGCTCGGCCTTTACAGTAGGAGTTGTAGAGGAGACCCCGGCCATCCAGCCAGAGGTCCCGGCTGCCGCCGCCGTCCAGACCAATGCCCCAGTTCCTGTCCCACCCGCCGCCGTCCAGCCAGAGGTCCCGAAGAGAAGAGAAGCAAAAAAAAGGTACCTGCTCCAGTCCCGGCCACGCCCGCTGTCGAAACAGAGGTCCCGATCCCGGCCGCCGCCACCTAACCAGAGGTCCTGATCCCGGCCGCCACCGCCCACCAGCCCGAGCAGCCAGCGGTCGTCGCCTTCGCTGCCGCCCACCAGCCGGCGTTGCCAGCTCTGCCCTCAACGGTCCCGGCGCATGCGTCTCCGGCTCCCAAGGCTTCCATGCCTCCCGGGGCTCCCATGGCTCTGCCTCCTGAGGCTCCGCCTCCTGATGCTTCCGCGGCACTGCCTCCCTCGGCGCCGCCCCTTGTGACTGCACCTCTCTTGGCGCCTCCTCCCTCGGCTCCGCCTTCCGCAGCTCCGCCTCCTGATGATTATATGGCTCCGCCTCCTGAGCCTTCTATGGCCCTGCCTTCCATGGCCCCGCCTACTGAGGCTGCGCCGCCTCAAATGATGTCGCCTCCAGAGTGTTCAGCACATCTTCCGCCTGACCTACACCCTGTCCCTGTCCGGTGGTCCTCTTCCAGACCTCCGGACCCTGTCCTAATCCTGTGGCCACCTCCCCAGCCACCGGACCTCGCTCCCATCTTGTGTTCGCCTCCTAGACCTCCTGATCCATTCCCGGTCCTGTAGCGATCTCCCGACCCATTCCCGATCCTGTGGCCATCTCCCAGACCACCGGACCCTGTCCCCGTCCTGTGGCCACCTCCCAGACCTCCTGACCCATTGCCGATCCTGTGGCCGCCTCCCAGACCTCCCGACCCAGTCCTTGTCCTATGGCCGTCCCCGCCGTGTCTGACCCATTTCGGCTACGCCGAGCGTGGAGAGGGAGGTACTGTCACGGTTCCCCAGTACACACCCTCTCTCTCCACTAGAGGCCGCTGTCTCCCTGTCTTTCCTTTCTCCTCATTGTTCTTTTTTCACCTGTTTATCACCCTATTAACATTCCGGTCTCCCATGTGCACTTGTTCACTCTTCCTCGGTTTCCATTGGCTCTGCACCTTTCTTCCCAGTTCCTGCTCCCTGTCTTAAACCCCTCACTGCCCTCACTCGGGGAGAAGTCTCGTCAGCATTTGCTATGATTCCAAGCCATCTCCTCATCTTTTTGATTATCATTGACTGTCTTTCTGTTTTCGATTCCGTCTCGCCTCTGCTAGTCTGTCTGCCCGATCCCACGACCATTGCTTGTTTCCTCGACCACGTCTTTGCCTAGCCCCTTTGTCTTGTCTGCCCACTACGTGAACTGCACCTGGGTCCTAACTCCCTAAGCTCTGCGGTCCTTCCCCTGAGAGACCATGACAACAGAAGGCTCACTGACTAATAAATAACAGTTTGAAAAATAGAATTAGCTAAAAAGGAAGAAGAATAAAACAACAAAAACAATACCTGAAAGCCTTCCCCTTATACAGGTAGAAAGAGAGAGAATGCATAGAATGTATTTTATCAAATTCAATATTTATTTACCACCCCAAACCTAGTAAATGTGTTAAGTCTCAAAATTGATTATCGTAAAAAGATGGGGAACTGCTTTTACTTCACAAACAAAGCATGAGTCTGTAGTGCATTAATAGGCACAAGACACAGAACAGTGCTTGTAACCAACCACAAATAATATCAATCCCAAGTGCTGGTTGTTTTTGGTCTGTAGGAAATGTGGAGAATTCTCAAGCACTGGTAGAACAGCAAGTTGACTGTATGGATCATGCAAGCATTGGGATTCCTGCTTACAGCTCTAATGGATACGAAGCTCTAAAATAACTACAGAAGTGTGAGGCAGAGGAATACGATGCTCTGGGTTGCCCACACTATGAAAGAAAAATGGGGTGTGTTAGGTCAGTCAACCGGTGGGGCTTTCATATTCGTTTTTTAGGAGATTGTGCCATTGTTGGCCATTCTGAAAGTCTACCTTCACAGCAGTGTCACCATTAAAGCTCAAATTGACCATAATTATGGTCTCTCCATGTGATATTGAGTGCTTTTATTTCTCTTCCTCTATCTCAGTCTTCACCCTTGCTTTCCCACTCCACTGTGCAGAGCAACTATTGATCTGGACATCACTCATGCCCCACTGTTTTCGGCCTGGGATATTCCCTTTCTGCTTCAGCACAAAACTGAAACAGATACATCACTCTCAGGCTGTACGTTTTACATTTTAAAATCAACTTTGCAGGGTCAGTTCCTAAATTGTTAATATTTAATATCTCCTATATACTTATAGAGTTAGAAATTAAGTTTTTTGTTTTTTAAACATATATTCTCTGGTTGTGTGGGTTATCAGCTGTTCATGCCCATTCCAGATCTTTTTATAGCTCCCATCAACTCTGAAAGCTGACACTACTGTCTTAACTAAAGGCATTTCTGAATGATTACAGCTTCTGTACACCTGTGCCTGGCAGCTCTTATGTTGCTCAGGTAACTGAAAGACCACTAGAGTGATCGTTCTCAACTACTGCTTTTCAGATTATAGGAGTTTTACAACAACAGTGCAGTGTCAGTGGTTCTCACATTATAGGTAAAGAAAAATGTAAAATCTTACCTGTCTCCTGACTGGACTGGGAAATATGTGTGTCTAACATTTCATTTAGTAAACTCCCTGTGTTTCAATGCTAAACCAATAAGGAACATAACAAGTGAAAAGTATAATAGCTAATAGAAGAAGCTTTGATTATGCGATATAATAAAAATAATGATGATGATAATAATAATAATAATAATAATAATAATACTATTTTGTCATTATAATGTACTTTATATTCTATCAGACTTTATAGTTCATATGTAAAAAGAAAAACATTAGTACCTGGAGTGATATTCTGTCTGCTTGATTCAATAATACTTTCGTAGCAGTTAATTGGAGAGGAAAATTGCAAACACTGTACTGACTTCCATGTCTGACCTCATTATTATTTGAATTGGAGAAATAAGGTGTTAAAATGTTCCTTCTCAAATTAAATATCACCGCTAGTTTAACTTTATTTCTTAATCTATTTTTCCTTTTATAAGATGTAAGAGGTTACTTTCATTCTTAATATTCTTGTTATTTATATGTACATATACACACACACACGTTGGTGCCACTATCATTATGAGGACTCTCCATAGACAATTACTTTTATACTCTAAAAATTATAGATTCTATCCCCTAACCCTAATCCTAACCCCCATAAAAAACTTTCTGCATTTTTACATTTTCAAAAAAACATAATTTAGTATGTTTTTAAAGCGTTTTGAATTATGAGGACATTGTCCTCATAAACCACTCTATTTGCATAATAACCTTGTAATTACCAGTTTGTAACCTAGAAAAAGTCCTCGTAAACCACATAAACCAACCCACACACACACACACACACACACACACACTGCAATAAAAGATAAAAAGCCCAATTCACAAAACTTTATCTCAAGGTGTTTTAAAGGACAGGAAGCCTTTATTTTTTCTTTGAAGTTAGGTGTTCACAAAAATATCTAAGGCTGTCAAATGTGTCTGTGGCAGTTTGGGAAAAAAAAACAAGGTCAGGCTCAAGAGCAGCCAAACCATACAGCTCCTTCAACATGTCTGAAGAAGCTTTGTTTCGTGAATTCAAAAGAGAAGATTTCAAGAGGGCAGCATTCCTTACCTGCGCTATGGTACGGTCGGGGCTCCAGCTCCGGATTAGCAGCAGCTTGCGAAAGGTGTCCAGCTGGCTGTCGTAGCCATCAGGTACTGGGGCCTCCTCTGGGGCCTCCTCGTCGAACCAGGACTTCCAGGCCTTGTCATTGCGGGCTATGTGGCTGAGGATCTGGGTGAAGGGATGCAGTGCCGACAGCTGCACCAGGTTCAGCCAAGTCATGTCCAAAATCCACTTTCGGGGTTTGGACTCCACCGAGTTGAGGTCCAGGGAGGCGCCGCCTGAGAAGTAAATTGTGGAATTAACAAGAGAATTTTTACAGTATTCGTAAAATTTTAATGTTGTGTTAAATATACCTTTTTAAAGAATGAAAGACAAACACCTTCATGTTAGAAAATCAAAACAATGAATAATTGTACTTTAACACTTTTTTGATATTTTTTCATCATTAGGACAGACATGTGTTAAGTAAGCGCGACAGAACAATATGGCAGAATCTTGCACTTAAATTCCAAACCCCAAAAACAAGACTTGTTTTCAACCCTTTTAGCATTCCTCAAGACACCGGGAAGGAATGTATAGTGAGGGAAAAAAGTATTTGATCCCCTGCTGATTTTGTTCGTTTGCCCACTGACAAAGAAATGATCAGTCTATAATTTTAATGGTAGGTGTATTTTAACAGTGAGAGACAGAATAACAACAAAAAAATCCAGAAAAACGCATTTCAAAAAAGTTATAAATTGATTTGCATGTTAATGAGGGAAATAAGTATTTGATCCCCTATCAATCAGCAAGATTTCTGGCTCCCAGGTGACTTTTATACAGGTAACGAGCTGAGATTAGGAGCACTCTCTTAAAGGGAGTGCTCCTAATCTCAGCTCGTTACCTGTATAAAAGACACCTGTCCACAGAAGCAATCAATCAATCAGATTCCAAACTCTCCACCATGGCCAAGACCAAAGAGCTGTCCAAGGATGTCAGGGACAAGATTGTAGACCTACACAAGGCTGGAATGGGCTACAAAACCAACGCCAAGCAGCTTGGTGAGAAGGTGACAATAGTTGGTGCGATTATTCGCAAATTAAAGAAACACAAAATAACTGTCAGTCTCCCTCGCTCTGGGGCTCCATGCAAGATCTCACCTCGTGGAGTTTCAATGATCATGAGAACGGTGAGGAATCAGCCCAGAACTACAAGGGAGGATCTTGTTAATGATCTCAAGGCAGCTGGGACAATAGTCACCAAGAAAACAATTGGTAACACACTACGCCATGAAGTACTGAAATCCTGCAGCGCCCGCAAGGTCCCCCTGCTCAAGAAAGCACATGTACAGGCCCATCTGAAGTTTGCCAATGAACATCTGAATGATTCAGAGGAGAACTGGGTGAAAGTGTTGTGGTCAGATGAGACCAAAATCGAGCTCTTTGGCATCAACTCAACTCGCCGTGTTTGGAGTAGGAGGAATGACCCCAAGAACACCATCCTCACCATCAAACATGGAGGTGGAAACATTATGCTTTGGGGGTGTTTTTCTGCTAAGGGGACAGGACAACTGCACCGCATCAAAGGGACGATGGACGGGGCCATGTACCATCAAATCTTGGGTGAGAACCTCCTTCCCTCAGCCAGGGCATTGAAAATGGGTTGTGGATGGGTATTCCAGCATGACAATGACCCAAAACACACAGCCAAGGCAACAAAGGAGTGGCTCAAGAAGAAGCACATTAAGGTCCTGGAGTGGCCTATCCAGTCTCCAGACCTTAATCCCAAAGAAAATCTGTGGAGGGAGCTGAAGGTTCGAGTTGCCAGACGTCAGCCTCGAAACCTTAATGACTTGGAGAGGATCTGCAAAGAGGAGTGGAACAAAATCCCTCCTGAGATGTGTGCAAACCTGGTGGCCAACTACAAGAAACATCTGACCTCTGATTGCCAACAAGGGTTTTGCCACCAAGTACTAAGTCGAAGGGGTCAAATACTTATTTCCCTCATTAACATGCAAATCAATTTAAAACTTTTTTGAAATGCGTTTTTCTGGATTTTTTGTTGTTATTCTGTCTCTCACTGTTAAAATACACCTACCATTAAAATTATAGACTGATCATTTCTTTGTCAGTGGGCAAACGTACAAAATCAGCAGGGGATCAAATACTTTTTTCCCTCACTGTATAATCTAACCTTAACTTCTGTCCTTATATAGATATACACCGATCTGCCATAACATTATGACCACTGACAGGTGAAGTGAATAACACTGATAATCTCGTTATCATGGCACCTGTCAGTGGGTGGGATATATTAGGCAGCAAGTGAACATTATGTCCTCAAAGTTGATGTGTTACAAGCAGGAAAAATGGGCAAGCGTAAGGATCTGAGCGACTTTGACAAGGGCCAAATTGTGATGGCTAGACGACTAGGTCAGAGCATCTCCAAAACTGCAGCTCTTGTGGGGTGTTCCCGGTCTGCAGTGGTCAGTACCTATCAAAAGTGGTCCAAGGAAGGAAAAGCTGTGAACCGGTGACAGGGTCATGGGCGGCCAAGGCTCATTGATGCACGTGGGGAGCGAAGGCTGGCCCGTGTGGTCCGATCCAACAGACGAGCTACTGTAGCTCAAATTGCTGAAAAAGTGGCAAAAGGGGGACCTACACAATATTAGGCACATGGTCATAATGTTATGGCTGATTGGTGTATATTTGATTACCATAAGTACTCTGTTTTGTGCTAAGCTACTGAGCTACTGAGTTCTGTGCACCTGCTCTGTATAATTTAAAAAAGGTTGGACAAAACTGTCAAACATCAACCCACAGCGAAGTCAGGAGGTGTGAGTTGTGGTAATCTCCCACAGGGCCGGGCCATATTAAACCAGCAGCTCTGACAGGGAGATAACACACACACCACATCACACCAGGCAGACAACGGTGTGGATGTAAACAGCTGACGGACAACTTGACCTCGAGGCTGTGAGCAGACGCTCATTGAGAAGGCTGATACTATACTCTAGGCCTGTAAGCAAAACATCAATACACATGTGTCTGAACTATGTATGTGCTGTAAGTCAGTGGGTGTCTATCTGTAATCATTCCATAAAACATGTTCAGTATAATATGTGCAGAATTAACAGAAATATCACTTCAAGAATATATATATGGAATTCAGGTTCCCAGGAAACAATTGGGTGGGTGTCCAGGTGCATTTACACAAATGTGCAATGTACTGGGCTTCAAGACAGGGAAGCAAGGTGAGGCGTGACAGCGCTGTATAACGCTGAAGAACGACAGTGCCATCTTCAGTCAGACACACATGCTCAGCAGGGCTCTCTGGCAGCCCTGCACGCATCCATCCAAACTAACTAGACCTGAAATCATGGACTCTCAGCCCAAGAGGCCCTGCTGAGTAAAACTGACTCACTGTGACAGGCCTGCATCAAACGCACTGCAATGTGAACGAGAGTTGACGGGGCATTCAATCTGAGAGACAAGATCATCACTTCAAAGTATGTGAGCACTGATCTCACGAGGCGCACAGCTAGGATAGGAGCCACTCGAGAACCCCCGACCCCCTGGAATGCATTTGAATTCTAGTGCCCACTGTGCTGGCTATTTGATTTTCCAAGGGCAGCACGCCTTCAAGTGGACAAGCGCTGTACCTGGGCAGACACCACAGCTCCCATGCAAGCCACGGTAGACAAGCACAGCCAGTGTTAATTTTCAAATTAATACAGTGTTACAGGTATTCTTCTGCTTCAATCCACTGCTATTGTTGCACGTCCTAATTTCCTACATAGAGCTCAATTTTACTGGCTTTCAATTCCATTCACTTCAACCACTCTCCACACTTAGCCCAATCTCTGCTTATATACACCAACATGCCTATATCTATATAAACAACTCTAACATAGTTAAACTAAGGCATAGTTTTGGTATAATCAACAATGCACCTAAAAGATAGCTATGCTCATGTCACACACAGAACAGCACGGGCACCAGAAACCTACAATTGATAGCGTAGTGCTTCACATCCCTAAGGCAGCTTTCAGAAACCACAGCTGAAAGCATGAGTCATTCCTTTACCAGCATGAAAGAATAGCTCGAAAGCATCTGAAGAATTGTCAACAGTGCATGCACAAAAAAGAAAGGCTTTAAATACCTCAAACTACCCTGTTTCAAAGCTTAATCAAAGAAAGGTTTAATTTTGTATTGATTTATTTTACATTCAGTCAGGTATAAGTGTTCCGATTTCACATGAGAATTGTAAGGCAAGAAAACCAAAGTTACCCAAGGTTATTTTGAGTCAGCTGTACCAACAGGCCTGGAAATTAATCAGTATACAACATTTGTACAGCACTTACGAAAAATGAACACAAAAACCCAAACACAAAAAATTGAACTTCAGAGGCTGTCTGTCAAAATGGCACATTACACGTTCTAGGGATTTCATGTGTTGGTAAAGTTATGAATTTCACAAGCATGTTGTTATTTTCTTATTTTTAAAGAAAATGTGATATGGTCAGATTCAGATATCTGCTCCAGTTGACATGCAAAGAATGTTTGAATGTGTCATCAGTAAGGCCCTGCATTTTATGTGAGTTTTATGTGTTAAGTGCTATGCCCTAGATGTCCCTGCAGTCTCCCCAGTTATGGTAATTGTATTCACAATTAGCAAATCAACCAATTGCGCTTTGACTAATTAAGAAAATAAAAACGAATTTTGAATAGTGTAATTGGCAATTGAACTATCGCAATCAAAAAGCATTTGACTGAGCTAACACCAAGTATTCTGTACACTGATGAGTATAATTTATATTTCACAACTTGTAATTTATATTTAGACCACATTTGAAATCCAACAATAGACTGACATTTACCACCAAGAAAACAACAAAAACACAGAAAACAAAAGGCTGAGATTGAAAACTATTAAACAACCTCCTCTAGTAAAAACATAAGTGGAATGAAAGTTATGAACCCCGACAAGATGTAGTTTTCATTTTGACAGAGGCATTTGTTTGTGCTAATATTCCCCTGGAAAAAAATGATATTCCCAAACTACATGCATTTCTGAACAAACATATAATAAATTTGGGAGCAATTTCTACAGCAGGTAAACTTAAAATGGAATATCTACCTCAAATTGCTGATTTGCACAAGATTATACAACTGGTAAAGATATCTGCCAGTATAGCTGTATTAACTGATGAGTCTACAGATCCGAAAGACCAGTATGTTTTGCACATTGTGTTTGTTCTCCAAAGACTATTGAATACCTCAGAACTGAAAGTAATAGCCAAATCAGTTAATCTGCACAAATTACTCACCTGTGACAGTGCGTTGTGAAATGTTTAAACGGATCTGAAGTTCATTCTAATAATGTGACTGGATTTGTTTGTGTGAGGTTTATTGCCAAATTCAATACATTTTACATTTTGTATTGCCTACATAATAGCCTGTGACAGAAATATCTGTGCAAATTGTTTTCCAAAAGCAGGCAAACTGGTTGCAACTATTCAAAAATATGTATGCATTGCCCAAGTAGAAGACCAAGTTTTAAAGACCAACTGACAGAAGGAATCCAACCTGAGTCTACACCTGAGCCATGCATAACACTGGAGCACTTGGTTTTCTGCTGCTCGATATTATTCTACATACATCCCTTTTCTACGTAGACTTTGAGAAAAATTAAATGCACATTTCACCAAACACTGTAGGCCCAGGTCATTTTCTTTCATGTAAGTGATAATTAATGGGGCCGATATTTGCACAATTACCGCGAAAAAGGCGATACAAAATATATGCGACTTGGCCAAAAAAGGAGAGATAGTCAAACCTGGTGTTGAATATAGCATTTTTTGTCCTGTGTCGCACAAACCTGTTTGCAATTCATACGCGTAGTATTGTAGTATAAACCTGTTTGCGCCTCACAAACCCGCCTGCGCCACACCACAGTGCGCAGTTTTGTGCAGTTATTGGATGAATGTGCCGTGCAAATATTGCTCAAAAACTGGTATATTCAGTCTAATTAAGGCTTTCACGCAATTCAAATTCGATTGTGCTATGCGCATGTTTTATGTCAGCCCGGAATACATTTGCATCTCATGTTATCAATTAGTGAGTAATTACCATATGCAAATAAGCCACAACCTTAAAGTAACAGGACTCTGAACAGCTGGATGAATGAAGGCAGTGTGCTGGACATAGGCGAGTGCCATGTTTCATGTTCTGTTATTTGTACGTATATTTAAATATCATTAGAAATCAGATCTGGCATCAGTCCACACTGTGCAATGCACATTTGGTAATAGTAGTGCACACTTCTATGCCATTGTCCTGACAGGGCAAACAACGAGACTCATACGCGTAGTATTGCAGTACAGTATTGTGGGTACCTAATACCAAATAATTGTCTGGTCGTCACAGACTCAAACATACATTACTGCTGCTGTGTGTCCAAAACAGGTGTGTAGCACCTACTGCAGTGCTGTGTAGCCACCTTTTTCATTTCCGTAAGTAAGCTTGTTTTTATCTTTTGAAAAGTGCACAAGGGGGATGATTTGTTTATTTATTTTACTTAAGCATTGTTATTAAATTCAGTGCATATTTGGATGTTCTATCAATAATAAGAATATTAAAAATAATAATGTTATTGTTTTTGATTTCTTACATTTAGTTTGTCTGAATTCGATTAATTATCCACTAACACACTGGATAACTGGATATCAGTTCATGAGTTCATTTTCCTGTCTTATATTTGCTAGGAGTTAATGTTCCCTGAACCGTGTTATTGAAATGCAATTCTAATTAAGAGAAGCTGTGTGAACGCCTTATTCATCGCCTTTTAATTGTTCACTCGTGGCTCAGGCTGGTTTGCGAGGCGCAAAGAGAACCTCACCTGGAACAGAGATGCCAGGACCCACCCCTGGAGCCAGTCCTGGGGGTGGTGTTCATCGGCAAGTGCCTGATGGCCGGGCGACCTGCGTAACAATCTACGACCCCCAAAATGGCTGCGTAGAGCCGCCTTGTGGGCCCATCACCTGCAAGGCAAAGGGTGGGGGTCGGGTGCGATGCCAGATTGGCAGCAGTAGGGATGGACTTAGACGCACTGGACCTTGGCAATGGAGACTGGCTTGTGGGACGTGGAATGTCATGTCACTGGTGGGGCAAACCAGCCGAAACTTGTGGAGGAGGTGGAAAGATACCGACTAGATATACTTTGTCTCACCTCCATGCTCTGGAACTAAACTTTGCAGCATTACTGGGCATGCCCCACTGGGAGGAGACCCCAAGGCCGACCCAGGACACGCTGGAGGGATTATATCTCCCGGCTGGCCTGGCAACGCTTGGGAATCCCATAGGAGGAGCTGGAATCTGTGGCTGGGGAAAGGGAAGTCTGGTCCACCCTACTTAGTATGTTGCCACTGTGACCCTCACCAGGACAAGCGGTGTAGAAAATAGATGGATGGATGGATTGAATCACTCTCCTTTTATGGTCAAGTCGCATATGGAATGTCGCTGTCCAGGAGCTGTCCCCTGAAATAGTTAATGCCACCCTTTTCAACACGTTATTTTGTGCGCCACAAACCTTTTTATTGCGCAGCGCACAGCGCACTCCCTCCATTTTGTGCCTTGCATACAATGAAAGGGTGAATGGCACAGAATGGATTAAGCTGCCTAAAATGGGTTTTTGAATATGGCAAATAATGTGTACTTTTGCTCCATGTGCCACCCCTCTGTGCCATCCCTACGAATATCTAGCCCTATGTGTGTTGATAACACTTTACAAACCAGCCTAAAGAACTTGCTATTGGAGTGAATATTTTACAGACTGGAACATCTTACAACCACACGAACCTGAATCTCTGCATCTCCTGTTCATTACTGCGTTTTTCCAAAATGCCTGGTTCACTGCTTTAATTTGGGTGCCAGAGCAGGTTTAGATACACATGTGATCTCTGATTAGCCAAGTACAGCTGGAAACCCCTGGAGTACATGCGCTATGGTGTTGAAATATTTCAGTCAGGAGAAGCGGTACACTTAACAATTTACTGAAGCACAACCTTATCCAATTACACTGTAGAACTGCACACTTTGATCTCTGACCTTGCTGTTTCAGGGGTTCTGCCCTCAGATAATCTTGCCGATGCAGAGCATGACTGACTAGCAGCAAGGCCTGGCAGTGGGTGGCCTGGAAGTGGCTGGGGGGGGTGGGAAATGCAAGGTGGCTTCCAATCCTCTGCCTGCCAATCTCAAAACAGCAAGAAAAGGCCAGGCAGTGGAAGAAGGTTAAATTTAACTTTTAACAGAGCTGATTGAAGGAAACTCAACATGTTTTCTTAACAGTGTCACTGCATGTGGGCATGTGTCAGCAATCAGCACCGGTGCTATTTACTCCGGCTGAAATCTGGGCCACAGATATTTAGCGGAAGTCAAATTTGTCACACGGAAATTCTTCAAGGTGCTTTCTGATTTCAACTGAATGGTTTAGAAGGATTTCTACCTAAACCATGGCTCAGATCAATGAGAATATTTAAACTGAAATACAGTTAAAAGCTCACATGATTATTTACGATATTGTACCAATACAACTACTATTTAGTACATATTACAACTAGGCCTACTATGCGGCTTCTTTTGTTTGCTTTTTAAAAACCTTACTATCACTGAAAAGGATGCGGTCTCTATAAAAATATTTAATCAGAAGGTATTATACATCTAAAAGCAGGCAGCTGCATATGTTAACAAGTCGTCTGAAATTAAGTGTAAAATTCACACTCTTAATTTTCATACTTGTTTTGTGAGTCGCTCTGGATAAGGGCGTATGTGAAGAAATAAATAATAATATAAAATAATAATAATGGGCTTGCCTGCTTCCTTTTAAACCAGACTATTTTATGCTCTCAACATACACTGGAAGAGTAATACTTTGCAATACAGATTGAATCAGAGGGAATTGTAGCCAATTCATGTTTTTCCTAGTTAAAGTGGCAAAGCTTTAAAACTATGCTTCTGTTTTAGTAGAACATGCTGATTGCAGATTAGTTGTTATGAAGAGGAATAATATTCCACAGACATTTACAGGAATAAAGAAAACACAACTATGAAAACAAACAATACACTAAGCTACCTTTTAAGTCTAAATTAATTTTATCATTATTCATTTTAAAGCATAAGGCATATATGCAAATGAGAAAATGCATCCAATGCTTCTTTGAAAAGAGAAATAATCAAAACTTTTTCAATGAGGTGAAAAGCACAGTTCTTCCAGATTGCAAATTGCAAAGGACAATCTCAAATGGAACAACTTTACCTACACAAACTAAGAATCACAAGTGCACAATAGAGCAAAAAATGAGAGAAACTCAATTGCAGTTAAGAACATAAGAACATAAGAAAGTTTACAATGGAGAGGAGACCATTCGACCCATCGTGCTCGTTTGGTGTCCATTAATAACTTCCAAGGATCCTATCCAGTCTATTTTTAAATGTTGACAAATTTTCAGCTTCAACCACATCGCTGGGGAGTTTGTTCCAGATTGTGACTACTCTCTATGTGAGGAAGTGTCTCCTGTTTTCTGTCTTGAATGCCTTGAAGCCCAATTTCCATTTGTGTCACCAGGTCCGTGTGTCCCTGCTGATCTGGAAAAGCTCCTCTGGTTTGATGTGGTCGATGCCTTTCATGATTTTGAAGACTTGAATCAAGTCCCCACGTAGTCTCCTCTGTTCCAGGGTGAAAAGGTTCAGGTCCTCAGTCTCTCAGTAGGACATTCCCTTCAGACCTGGAATAAGTCTGGTTGCTCTCCTCTGAACTGCCTCTAGAGCAGCGATATCCTTCTTGAAGTGTGGAGCCCAGAACTGTACACAGTATCCAGGTGAGCTCTAACTAGTGCATTGTACAGTCTTAACATTACTTCCCTTGTTTTAAATTCTACACTTTTGATAATATACCATAGCATTCTGTTTGCCTTATTGCTTCCCCCTGGCATTGAGGTACAAACATTTCAGGACTTTCCTACTAGCAGTTTCCCTTTGTTTTATTTCCTTAGTGGAACAAGTCCCATTGTCAGAGCTCCCTGCTCCCCTGGTCCCTAGTTTAAAAGATTCTCAATTACTCTGCACATACGCTCTCCCAATGCATTAGCCCCCTTCTGTTTAGATGTAGACTGTCCGGTTTGTACCGGTCCAATCTATTCCTGAAGAAAGACCAATGCTCGATAAATCTAAAACCCTCTTCCCTACACCAAGATTTCAACCAAGTGTTAAACTTTCTAATCTCTGCCTGTCTCCCTGGCCATGCACGTGGTACCGGAAGTATTTCAGAGAAAAGGTTCTGCTGTTTAGTTTCTTTTTCCTCTGCCCTACCTTTTCCTATGTCGTTGGTTCCAATGTGGACCATGACCAGTGGATTCCCCCGGCTTTGGCCAGTAGCCTGTCTACTAGTTTAGGGAGATCTGCACCAGGCAGGAAAGATACCATGCGGGTCTCCTTATCACTAGAACACTGTGTGATCTACACTTCTAAGAATCGAGTCTCCTACTATAACTACCTCCCTCTCCTGGGGGGGTAGTGGGCACCATGGTGCTCTGGTGCTCAACTGCCCTCCCATCACCCTCAGAGCCATCACTGTCCAATTCGGTGTCCAGCAGTTGGAACCTGTTGGGCAATTCTAGCTCTTGAGATATCTCTAAGGGTTGTGTGTGCCCTTTTCTATGGTTATGACCTACTGTAACCCAGCAGTTCTCTACTCTCTCCTGCTCTAAGGTCTCAACTCTCCTAGATTTTGGCGTGCACACCATCTCTCTCATGGGCTGATTGACTAATTCGTCCATATCACTAATATAGCGCAGATCAACAAACTGGACCTCAAGATCATGGACCTTGATCTCTAGGTCTTCAATGTTGTTTTCCATTGTTTTTGTTCTGTTTTATGATTTACAGTCTGGGTTTGTAGAAAATAAAGAGAGACACAGGCTCTCCAGAGACAAGAAAAACTACAGTTTACAGGCAAGGGTGCAAGACTGAGACACCACCAACCTAGTTTACCATTCTTAGGCATGTGGGAGAGAAAATGACCAGAAGAGTGTCAGGGGAATTCAATTGTCTCAGGAGAATGATTTACTCTGCAATGAAGGGAGGACCGGGACTCTGAAGGGAGTTGAAGGTCAGAAGGAGAAATCTAAAAAGAGGAACAGGTGTTGGAGACAGTTAAATTGGATCAGTACTGGAGGGAACTCATGCAGTCTCTGGGCGATGACCAGCATTCTTCAGCCTCTTGCAACATCAGCAGTGTGCTTATAGGATGAGTGGGGAGCCATGGGTAAAACAAAATAAAAACATTGCCAAGGTCACAATGAGACGAGGAAGAGACAAGTAAGAGAACTTCAGCTTCTTCAATTTAGTAATGTAGACAGGGACTGGCAGCAATCCTATAACAGGAGAAGGAAAGCACACTCAGCAAAGGGGAAAATTGTCAATCAAAGAGCTGGGAGAGATCAGGAGTTCAACTGCGCTCGACTGAGCTTCAGTGAGACAAACAGCCTCTCTGAGGCGGAGGGAAAAGATTTTGTTTATGGTATGAGCCCTCAAAAGCACATCGGTTCATTGGCCTTTAGATACAAAATAAAATAAGACTGTATAACACTAAATTAATCTTGCATTAAATTAATCTCATTGAGACACAGATGCACAGAGCACAAATGCCACGGCCAGGGCAGAGAGGTGGGGAGAAGTGATTTTAAAAATAGATCCTGATATAGTCAGCAGAGGACTGAAAACAAAGCCTATGCCAGCGGATTGCTTGACACAGTGGGTGACGTGTAAGAGCAGGGGAGGAGGGACCCAAGGACAAAAACACGGGGGACAATACATACAGGATGAAGGCAAGGGGGAGCACACAGCCATGGGACGCACACTTGTGTCAATCAGGAACAGACAGGCCAGGGACAGAAACAGAGGAGGAAGAATGAGTTTGAGAAAGACAACCTTTCCACACTGCAAAGCTTGAAATACAGTTCAGTCCTGAATAGATAGTCCAGGAAGAGAAAACATTGTTTTATTCTCCTCATTTATGTTAATGATGTGAACCTTGTTTTCCTCCCCAATTTCAATTCACTCCTTTAATAAGGTGACTCTTCAAAGGGGGTTCTTGGTCTGTTTCCACATCACCTCAGCAGAGAAGGAGAACAAGGTCTCCCTGATGCCTAGTGCTTCTGACATATTCTGACTGATATATGGTAGAAGGAGGAGGAGTTTTAAAATCCATGAATAAACAATTTAAGAGAAAGGCAAAACAATGATGGTGTGTGGCTCTCAGGAAATGATATTCAATGAGATTTAATCCTTTAAAAAAACATAATACCATTATAAGTGGTTTGGCCCTGATTTTGCCTGCTATACAGCACGCTTCAGTGGCAGCAGTAAATCATCTTGAACCCTGCAAAATGAGAAAGCATGGTGTAAATAATATTTAATACTATGCTGAGTTCTTCATAGCTCTTTTAGGTATGTATATATGTATATATGTATTTGCAGTCTTCCAAACGCACATCTAACAAAAATGATGGTCTGCTTATGAATAGTATAATTTGCATGCCCTCCAGTATAGTTCCAAAGATGCAAGGAGCAGTCAGACAACACCCTGCCAGTCAGTCAGATCCTTGGAGGATGTATTAAGGAGCTGAACTGCTGAGCCTGCACTAATTCTGTAGTAATTCAGACTAGGGTTCGATCCCTGGTCAACAATACTGTTCAACCCTGTGTTCACCGTGTTGAAAAAGTTCACAGAAAGAAGAAAAAAAAAGAAAAAGAAAAACATTGGAGAAATTATTGCATTTACATACTGAGGAAATTATCAAGGCAATAACTGATTTACAAATTAACCGAGACATCTATTTAAGCCCCTAAACAATGTCAGAGTAGTAAAGGAAAACAGATAAATAGGATATGTGGGATTTAAATTTCTGGGTTTTTTCATCAATTCGCCTATTATTTCTCTTATTTGTACAGATACCTTTCTAGTACCTGGGCCTACACATTACAAATGTGAAAACTGTCCACTTTTTCCGCTACCTGTAAAATGCTTCCATGTCACATTTTGAAAGACAATCCTATGCAAATACATTCAGGTGCAATGATGGAGAGATGCATGCGGCTTGCTACTGAAATAATCCTTCCAAAATCCCAGAGAAGGAGGGAGCACAGAGTGTGTCAGTAAACCAGTCTAATTTACCTAACATTAAGCTTCACTGTCCTTGTTGAGCAAAATGAACACTTCAGGAAATCCTTGCTAACTGCAGTTTTCATTGCTTGCTCATTATCTGTTGTGTCGGCAAAGGCAACATTTATATGCTAAATGCCTCAACCTATATAGGATTTCAATGGCTATGAATACTAGCCCTGATTGTTCTAATTTTAATTTGATAATCATAACTATAATGTGAAACCATAGCACCTTGTCTATGATACAATTTCACAGTATATCAGCAGAAACACAACTTTTACATCCCTTGAGATATTTTGACTAGATTCTTAAATTGTGAGTGTTGTACACAATTACGATTTAGCAACATCTAGATACAGCATACATATACATGCA
This sequence comes from Amia ocellicauda, assembly GCF_036373705.1. Taxonomy (NCBI): domain Eukaryota; kingdom Metazoa; phylum Chordata; class Actinopteri; order Amiiformes; family Amiidae; genus Amia; species Amia ocellicauda. Next base: position 50,513,560 of record NC_089851.1, on the reverse strand, counting down.
AGAAAGACAAGAAGATGATGAAGATGGAAGGATGAGATCAGAAGCTTGGTAAAGCAACCTGGAAAAGAGACGATACATTCAGGTAATCCACAAAAAAATTGAAACGCCAACAAAATATAACTCAACAGGCTGTTTGGCCACCAAGTGTAACACAGACGGAATGGATGTAATGTGAAATGGTGTCAACAAGGGTCTGGAGGAATCTGGCACCATTCTTCCACATATAATTTTTCCAATTAATGCTGATTTCATGTGGGGCAGAAACCGCTGTAACAGGCATCTCTTCAGATAGTCCCACGAGTACTCTAGGATTGAGGTCTGGTTAGTTAGAGGGCCATGGAAGATAGGTAACTTTGTCCTTGAGCGCCTCAAACCACCCCTTGACAACCTGTGCCCTGTGGACTGGAGCATTGTCATCTTGGAAGACACTCCTTCCAGAATGGAAGAAATGCTGCATCATGGGATGCAGAGGATCTCTCATGATGGTAATGTATTGGGTGGCATCAACTCTGCCTTCTAATGGAAGGAGTGGACCCAGGCCATGCCAGAAAAATGCCCCATGACATGGTGAAGGGCGACTCATCAGACTATATCACACTCATCCATTGGCTCAGAAGTCCATTGTCTATGTTCCTTGCACCACCGGATATGAATGATTTGTGCAACGCTACTCAGCTATGATATCCAGACCTGTGATGTTCTCTTCTGACCGTTTTCCATGATACAGGATGCTCAAGACTGATGCTGAACTCAGTTTGTCAGCCTTTACTCTGTTTCTGTTTTGTCTCACAGTCCAGACTAATGCCCATGCATCACAGTTTTGGAGTATGCATCTTTGCCTAATGTTGACATCACCTTCGAGACGGTTCTTAATGACACGTTAGCAATTTCTGTAGTCTTTGTCACTGAAATTCCTGCCCAACAGTTACCAACAAATACACCCTGTCCACAGTCACTGATGTCTTCTTTTTCTGCATACTACAATTAAGCAATTAACATCCTATCATGCTCTGTGGCGTGTATAAAAATGCTGAACAGGCCCAGGTGACCTCAACTTTGGATCAAGATGGCAAGAGGAAAGGATCTAAGTGACTTTGAATGAGGGGTCATTATTGGGGCGTGAATGGTAGGAGCTTCAGTCACAAAGACTGCTCAGCTGGCTAGTGTTTCAACAGGAACAGAGACTAAAGTTACATCTGTATTTAGATCTATGTGAAAGACATCAGTAAATAGGGTTGGAAATTGTGGTTGAAAGCGCACATTCGATGACCGTGATGCTTTGCATTTTGTTAATTGATAAATATAATCTATTATCCTGTCTATTTTTGAAAGCTTTCTTACTTTACAGCATTTTTTCACACCTGCCTAAAACTTTTGCACAGTATTGTATATGTATATACACACATACATGCATATATATACATAATCAATGGAGTGCCAGCACATCAAAAAATATCTGAAAAACTATTTTTGGGGTGCCTTGTCCTTGGAGGGGAAATAAAAATTATACAAAGAGCTCCGCCAGTGATGGTGAAAGCAAAGCAAACACAAAGAGTTCCAAATGGAGGTACTATTTTTATAATTATTTCCATGGTTAGCAAAAGAGGCTTCGCAAGAGCAAAGTCGCAAAGTTTATAATTTCATCTTCCCATCTTCTATGTGGATGTCTTCTAGGTCTTTTCTCATCTCTTGGTATCCATTCAGTAGCTTCCTTTGTCCATCTTTAATCTGTTTAATTTGCAATGTGTCCGGCTCATTGCCATTTTCACTCTTTCAATTATGTCACAAATTATGGATTGTTCTCAAAGCCATTTATGTATTTTTCTATCTCTTCTTGTTATTCCAAGCATAGGCTACAACTTTCCATGTGCCTGTGTCGTCCACAGTTTCTGTATAATTTTTGCATTAAGTGACCAGGGGCAGGATTAAATCAAAAATGTTTGCGCTGCGAGTCGCTTGCAGAAGCATTAGCAGCATGACTGCGAGTGGAAATTGCGCTGCTAAACTATCGTGGTATTAAATCTGACCCCATTTGCGCCGCAAAACGACCTTCTCTCAGCTCCTTTCTGGCACAATGAGAGAGAATAAAACACAACTTTCACACAGCCGCTACTACAACACGACACCACTATACTCAGTCGCGCTTTCATGTTTAGTTAGATGCTACTCTCGTCTAATTTTTAAAGTAACTCCCATGATGTACAGTTGTGTAGTTTGCTATTAGCGGCTGGTTAAAGTTGTAGTTAATCCCGCCCAACAATACATTGGGAGTGGTTACATTTTCGCTGCATTAAATCAAGAAAATATCTGCGAGAAAACACCCTGAAAATGCTCTCGCAGTCTAAAGCCTCTCGCGGTTAAGGCACAGTGAAGAGAAAGCGCAGCTCCGGCTTTATTCACAGTGCGGCTCTGTGTCAGTGAAATAACTGTGTACAATGCGATAATAATACATTAGATGTTGCGCCCAACATCTACATAAACGAAATGTTGCTTATTATTCGTGCACATAGAGAAAATATATATTTATATTGTTTTGTTCAGCAATGTGTCCGTGTTCGTTTTGTTTCGTTTTGGTTTCATTACTTGTTTATTCTGCTCTTGCTTTCTTCCTTTCATGTCTTAACAATTGATTCCTTCTTATCAGATCTTTCATGGGAAAAGTGCTACTATCAAGTGTATATACACTATCAAGTGTATATTACACCTCACTCGTACTCACTACAATGATGTACACTCACCTAAAGGATTATTAGGAACACCATACTAATACTGTGTTTGACCCCCTTTCGCCTTCTGAACTGCCTTAATTCTACGTGGCATTGATTCAACAAGGTGCTGAAAGCATTCTTTAGAAATGTTGGCCCATATTGATAGGATAGCATCTTGCAGTTGATGGAGATTTGTGGGATGCACATCCAGGGCACGAAGCTCCCGTTCCACCACATCCCAAAGATGCTCTGTTGGGTTGAGATCTGGTGACTGTGGGGGCCAGTTTAGTACAGTGAACTCATTGTCATGTTCAAGAAACCAATTTGAAATGATTCGACCTTTGTGACATGGTGCATTATCCTGCTGGAAGTAGCCATCAGAGGATGGGTACATGGTGGTCATAAAGGGATGGACATGGTCAGAAACAATGCTCAGGTAGGCCGTGGCATTTAAACGATGCCCAATTGACACTAAGGGGCCTAAAGTGTGCCAAGAAAACATCCCCCACACCATTACACCACCACCACCAGCCTGCACAGTGGTAACAAGGCATGATGGATCCATGTTCTCATTCTGTTTACGCCAAATTCTGACTCTACCATCTGAATGTCTCAACAGAAATCGAGACTCATCAGACCAGGCAACATTTTTCCAGTCTTCAACTGTCCAATTTTGGTGAGCTTGTGCAAATTGTAGCCTCTTTTTCCTATTTGTAGTGGAGATGAGTGGTACCCGGTGGGGTCTTCTGCTGTTGTAGCCCATCCGCCTCAAGGTTGTACGTGTTGTGGCTTCACAAATGCTTTGCTGCATACCTCGGTTGTAATGAGTGCTTATTTCAGCCAAAGTTGCTCTTCTATCAGCTTGAATCAGTCGGCCCATTCTCCTCTGACCTCTAGCATCAACAAGGCATTTTCGCCCACAGGACTGCCGCATACTGGATGTTTTTCCCTTTTCACACCATTCTTTGTAAACCCTAGAAATGGTTGTGCGTGAAAATCCCAGTAACTGAGCAGATTGTGAAATACTCAGACCGGCCCGTCTGGCACCAACAACCATGCCACGCTCAAAATTGCTTAAATCACCTTTCTTTCCCATTCAGACATTCAGTTTGGAGTTCAGGAGATTGTCTTGACCAGGACCACACCCCTAAATGCATTGAAGCAACTGCCATGTGATTGGTTGGTTAGATAATTGCATTAATGAGAAATTGAACAGGTGTTCCTAATAATCCTTTAGGTGAGTGTATATTAAGCCTATACCCTATGTTACGGGGGTGTTTCCATGTTTGATACATTTGGATACACGGATTGAATGTGGATTGTGATTGATGCATTTTGTAGCTGATGTTGGACAGTACAGTATTTCTACAGTTCACGCATCTCTCTCTACAGGCTGCTCGGTGCTTCTCACTGACAGTTATAGGGGCTGGAAAACGGTGTTTCTACAGACGCATAATGGGGGGAGTTTGGACGCTGTTCTCCGTTGCTTCGTACGTCTTTGATCGTAATATTTTTAGGGGGGCTGACAGAAAATGTAGGGGGGCTGAAGCCCCACTGAATAGGGTCTAGCGACGCCCGTGGGCTATATGTATATTTGGGAATGAAGGCGACTTTTAAGACACAAACACTACATCGAATTACACTGTCAGCAGCTGTATAATTGCTATTATGAATATGTACACAAAAAGGTAAAGCATCTGGAGACGTCTGGATGACATTTATAGAATATTGTTACAGGCATATATGGTTGAATAACTTGCAAGCCAGTACACATATAAGTGTGTGACGTTTAGGCACTGCACATTGGGTGCAAAACCCCCCCCACACACAAATATATATATATATATATATATATATATATATATACACATATATTCTAGAAAAATATGGAATAATCTGATCAATTATCTAGTAGCAGGTGGCCAACGTTATGCCTTTATCCTAGACACAGCAGCCTATATAACACGGAGATGATATGCAACAACATAATGAAACCAGTAATAATGTAGCATCAGTCAATCATTCATTACTAATCACATATCACACACGCATGACGCAATTGGATTGAATGAGCACCATATCGCCATCTATACAAGAGAAAGTGGACTATTATGACAATTAAAATTATAACGGCAGACATCGATGCCCGAAGGCGTGGAAGACGATGCCAGCCCTACACTTTCAGATCCATCGGAACTTTCTAGACCTTCCGATCACCTTTTAATAAGACATTATCGCTTTGATAGACACAGCATATCGTTATTGTGTCACCTGCTGAAGGATAAATTGAACAATAGATTTGCACGCAACCATCCTCTTACCGTGGAGACAATTATGTGCCGCGTTAGCCTATATGCTACAGGCTCCTTTCAAACTACAGTAGGGGACGTTGTGGGGGCGCCAAGCCACTATCAGCACCGCTATCACAGCTGGCACTGTGGAAAATCAATGATGTAGATTGACATATATACAACTGACATATACACAATTATATTACACTGTCATATTACAATGTGTACTATAAAGAGTATCTATGTATGGATCAGTGGCGTAGCCAGGAAAATGAGGGCGAGGCATAATGAGGGATTCACGGTGGGGGTCTGGGGGTCCTCCACCAGAAAATGTAGAAAATTAAACACCTGAAATGAGCGATTCTGAGTCATATCGGAGTCGAACAACTTATATCAATATCTCCATGAAATATATATTTGCTTCACAACCACATATCACAATGGGACACATCCAGTGAACAATCACACATCAACCGACATTATACCGGCAAACTAGGGGCCAGATTGAATCAAATCTTTGACCGCTGCTAATACAAAACTACAGAACTGGACTCAGTTGCGGCTTCATTCTTCAGTTGATCATTTATTCTAATAATTAATGTAACCACTATGATGTTCATTTAGTAGTTTTGTATTAGCCAGTGGGTCAGCTTTTATTGAATACACCGGCTACACATATAATAATAATAATAATAATAATAATAATAATAATAATAATAATAATAATAATAATATGTGTTTATATTTTTATTGGCAGTCTTACAAAACAGAGCAATACAAAGTGCACATGACAAGTAAACGCTGATTTAAAGCGTCCCTGAATAAGAGACTTGCATTTTTCTGGTATTCATATATAACCGAAGATACCAGCATTGATCCACGGCTATAGATAACGCCTGGATAAGATTGTCTGCGAAGACATCAAAAAATTAAAATACACAGCTGTCATCAACGGCGGTTTTTGTTTTTATTGTATTATTTTTTCTTCTACTCATATTTGTAGCCGCTACACAGTACAGGTTTGTAATTGTGTTTCAGCGGGTAGACTCATGCTTTCAATTTACAGCGCGGAGCGGAAGATTTCTGTAAAAGTGCAGGAAAATGTATTAAATGTGAATACATTTAAATACATTTGAATAGTGGTTTATCCACCTTATTGAATACACTTAGCTGCAGTCTGTGTAGTCTAAGAAACCTGGGGCAGGATTAAATCAAAAATGTTTGCGAGCGCGAAAAGTCCCAGAAGAGTCACAGGAGGGGATCTCGCAGCTCAGCTCCTCGCTGAATTAAATCTGAAATGTGCGGAGCTGCGAGCGGGAGGAGCCGGATTTTCTGGCGGGGTTTCTGGGGTGGGCGGGCGCGTGAGAGAAATCGCGAGCCAATCACAGTGTCTGAAATCTGAGTGACAGCGAGGGCGCGAGAGCAGGACGTGCTGCGAGGAGAGCGATGCGTCGATAAAGCAGAGAAATCAAAACTGTGACCCGCCCGCTAATAGCAAACTACACAACTGTACTCAGTTGCGGCTTCATTGTCAGTAAGATGACACTTTCTTCTAACCATAAATGCAACCGCTGTGATGTACAGAAAATCCGGCTCCTCCCGCTCGCAGCTCCGCACATTTCAGATTTAATTCAGCGAGGAGCTGAGCTGCGAGATCCCCTCCTGTGACTCTTCTGGGACTTTTCGCAATCGCGAACATTTTTGATTTAATCCTGCCCCAGGTTTCTTAGACTACACAGACTGCAGCTAAGTGTATTCAATAAGGTGGATAAACCACTATTCAAATGTATTTAAATGTATTCACATTTAATACATTTTCCTGCACTTTTCCTGTTTTGAAATTCTGAGATTTCCAAATAAGTGCACATTTGTGTAATGTAATGTGCAAGTGCTTTGCATATCTGTATCTTCATGTAACATTGAATGTGAATCCTGGCATGTTTGATTTACCTCCACAGTTATAGAAAAAGATAGCAGTACACTTATAAGGGCATTTCTTGGAAAACAAAATGTAATGTGGCCTGCATTCAAAGATCTGCACAGAACCCAGTGTACAACAGTTTTCCTAATGATGTTAAGTGAGACTTTTTTCTGGCAAATATATTATACAGTAAACCAAAGCAGTCTTACTGTATTGTGCTGTAACTACTCAAATGAAGTTCACTCCTGTATTGTGAAGGGGCTCTTTGTAGTGAATTGAAAGGTCCCTCAGCTCAACATTCAAAATCAGTAAGTTTTCAAGCATGCCACTCAGTATAACCCCCAGATATATTTTAATCTGCTCCAGTGTAGAGGGTATATGGTCAAAGACTGCAGTTAAGGACTCTTTACATACTTCACAGAGGTGTAAGCCAAGTTATTGCCCTAACTGGTTTGCAATTTGCCTTGTGCTGCTTTCTGCCCCACAAGCCTCTCAGTAGCCTAGCAACAGAACGAAACAACAGGTCTCCACTGAGAACAACCATGGAAACCACCACAGCTGAGCAAGTTCCTCCTACTGAGGACTGGCAGCGTTTTCAGGAGTGCCTGTAGTGCAGTGAGGAAACACTGAGAACTATAATCAGTGTGGAGACTTGAAGCTGGCTCTACTTGGCTTCTCAAGTCTGAAATTACTGTTGTAACCAAGGCACAACTACCTGTTAGCTGATCACCTCTGGGCATGATGTAAAATCATCCTGCAAATGGATCAACATGAAAAAGTCTAACTGACCTCCTGCTACTGGCAGATCTAGTCAAACCTTTAACCATGGTGTGATGGTAATTCTGTGCCCTGTACCTGTTCTTATAGCAGGTTATCATGAATCTTTCCTGCTACTGTTAGGAGGGTCTATTGGATCAGCAGGAGGTGGGCAATTGCTAGAGGCCTGTAGCCTATAAATACAAAGAAGAGCCACATTTAGGAAAGGAAAATCCAGGAAAGAAAAGGAAGAGGTGATTGCAAATTTACTGCAAAACGTATGTCTTTCAGGCACAAAATAAAAGAGGTAATCTGGAGAAAACCAGGACTCATCAGTTGTAAAAAGGCCAGTTACTCAGACTGAAGCTGCCCTTGAGAAACAGCCCTTTTAAAGGAAAGCACTTGTATTAAACTGTAATGACAGATTGCTTAAAAAAAGATGGAGATGGGAGACCCCTCTGAACAGGCTTTAAGCATCACTCAGTATGTCCTCAAGTACTGGGTGAAATTCTGAGAAAGTCTGCGACCCAAAGGTAGAAACACATAGTACAACCAACACAACACAGTACAACCAACACCAAGTCAACACTAATGCTGTCAAAGAGCACAAGGTATGCCTACAATATTATACGATGAAAGCAAGACAAAAGTGACAGAGACCATCCAAAATGCCTGTAATGAGGATCAGGAATAACAGTAATCAGATGCTGCATAAGACCATTGAGTATGTCACCGAGGTCTGATTGTTTCAATTAAATGCCACAATCTAACGCTGTCATTGAAGGTTGGAAGGTTCGTTCGATCACCAGATCTTCTGAGGTTTTTCCAATTTAGTTTTCTCTTGTTTCAAATTGACATTGTATTGTTTGAATACTAAATCACACTTCAGATGTCCCTCATAGCTTCTTAAAATTAAAGCATATGATTTATATAGTGCCAATTAAGTAAATAAAAGTTGTTGGATATAACAAAGGTCATAAAAAGCCCCTTAATTACAACTATCATGTCGCAGGCATTGGACCAGATTCAATTTAAACTATGTATTTTGAAAATATATACGCTTACACTGATAATTTAATTAATACATTAATTCTTCTGAAAAATAATCCTAACCCCCACATGCCAGCATGCATATGGATCACTCTGTGTTATTGTTTCCTTATCTACCATCTCTAAATGCACAAAAGACCCACAAAAAAGCTGAATGTAAGCTGTGCAAAAGAAAACTGATACAGTGCATCCGGAAAGTATTCACAGCGCTTCACTTTTTCCACATTTTGTTATGTTACAGCCCTATTCCAAAATTGATTAAATTCATTATTTTCCTCAAAATTCTACAAACAATACCCCATAATGACAACGTGAAAGAAGTTTGTTTGAAATTAAAAAAAAAAAAAAAAAAAAAAGCGCATGTACATAAGTATTCACAGCCTTTGCTCAATACTTTGTTGAAGCACCTTTGGCACCAATTACAGCCACAAATCTTTTGGAGTATGATGCTACAAGCTTGGCACACCTATTTTTAGTCAGTTTCTCCCATTCTTCTTTGCAGGACCTCTCAAGCTCCATCAGGTTGGATGGGGAGCGTCGCTGCACAGCCATTTTCAGATCTCTCCAGAGATGTTCAATCGGGTTCAAGTCTGGGCTCTGGCTGGGCCACTCAAGGACATTCACAGAGTTGTCCTGTAGCCACTCCTTTGTAATCTTGGCTGTGTGCTTAGGGTCGTTGTCCTGTTGGAAGATCAACTTTCGCCCCAGTCTGAGGTCCAGAGCGCTCTGGAGCAGGTTTTCATCACGGATGTCTCTGTACATTGCTGCATTCATCTTTCCCTCGATCCTGACTAGTCTCCCAGTTCCTGCCGCTGAAAAACATCCCCACAGCATGATGCTGCCACCACCATGCTTCACTGTAGGGATGGTATTGGCCAGGTGATGAGCGGTGCCTGGTTTCCTCCAGAAATGATGCTTGCCATTCAGGCCAAAGAGTTCAAGTTTTGTTTTTCATGGTCTGAGAGTCCTTCAGGTGCCATTTGGCACCAGGCGGGTTGTCATGTGCCTTTTACTGAGGAGTGGCTTCCATCTGGGCACTCTACCATACAGGCCTGATTGGTGGAGTGCTGCAGAGATGGCTGTTCTTCTGGAAGGTTCTCCTCTCTCCACAGAAACATGCTGGAGCTCTGCCAGAGTGACCATCAGGTTCTTGGTCACCTCCCTGATTAAGGTTCTTCTCCCCCGATCGCTCAGTTTGGCCAGGCGGCCAGCTCTAGGAAGAGTCCTGGTGGTTCCAAACTTCTTCTATTTACGGATGATGTAGGCCACTGTGCTCATTGGGACCTTCAATGCTGCAGAAATTTTTCTGTACCCTTCCCCAGATCTGTGCCTCGATACAATCCTGTCTCGAAGGTCTACAGACAATTCCTTCGACTTCATGGCTTGGTTTGTGCTCTGACATGCACTGTTAACTGTGGGACCTTCCAAATCATGTCCAATCAACTGAATTTACCACAGGTGGACTCCAATCAAGTTGTAGAAACATCTCAAGGATGATCAGTGGAAACAGGATGCACCTGGCAAAGGCTGTGAATACTTATAGTGAGGGAAAAAAGTATTTGATCCCCTGCTGATTTTGTACGTTTGCCCACTGACAAAGAAATGATCAGTCTATAATTTTAATGGTAGTTGTATTTTAACAGTGAGAGACAGAATAACAACAAAAAAATCCAGAAAAACGCATTTCAAAAAAGTTATAAATTGATTTGCATGTTAATGAGGGAAATAAGTATTTGACCCCTTCGACTTAGTACTTGGTGACAAAACCCTTGTTGGCAATCACAGAGGTCAGATGTTTCTTGTAGTTGGCCACCAGGTTTGCACACATCTCAGGAGGGATTTTGTCCCACTCCTCTTTGCAGATCCTCTCCAAGTCATTAAGGTTTCGAGGCTGACGTTTGGCAACTCGAACCTTCAGCTCCCTCCACAGATTTTCTATGGGATTAACGTCTGGACACTGGCCACTCCAGGACCTTAATGTGCTTCTTCTTGAGCCACTCCTTTGTTGCCTTGGCTGTGTGTTTTGGGTCATTGTCATTCTGGAATACCAATCCATGACCCATTTTCAATGCCCTGGCTGAGGGAAGGAGGTTCTCACCCAAGATTTGACGGTCTCATCTGAACACAACACTTTCACCCAGTTCTCCTCTGAATCATTCAGATGTTAATTGGCAAACTTTAGATGGGCCTGTACATGTGCTTTCTTGAGCAGGGGGACCTTGCGGGCGCTGCAGGATTTCAGTCCTTCACGGCGTAGTGTGTTACCAATTGTTTTCTTGGTGACTATGGTCCCAGCTGCCTTGAGATCATTAACAAGATCCTCCCGTGTAGTTCTGGGCTGATTCCTCACCGTTCTCATGATCATTGAGACTCCATGAGGTGAGATCTTGCATGGAGCCCCAGACCGAGGGAGACTGACAGTTATTTTGTGTTTCTTCCATTTGCGAATAATCGCACCAACTGTTGTCACCTTCTCACCAAGCTGCTTGGCGATGGTCTTGTAGCCCATTCCAGCCTTGTGTAGGTCTACAATCTTGTCCCTGACATCCTTGGACAGCTCTTTGGTCTTGGCCATGGTGGAGAGTTTGGAATCTGATTGATTGATTGCTTCTGTGGACAGGTGTCTTTTATACAGGTAACGAACTGAGATTAGGAGCACTCCCTTTAAGAGAGTGCTCCTAATCTCAGCTCGTTACCTGTATAAAAGACACCTGGGAGCCAGAAATCTTGCTGATTGATAGGGGATCAAATACTTATTTCCCTCATTAACATGCAAATCAATGTATAACTTTTTTTAAATGCGTTTTCCTGGATTTTTTTGTTGTTATTCTGTCTCTCACTGTTAAAATACACCTACCATTAAAATTATAGACTGATCATTTCTTTGTCAGTGGGCAAACGTACAAAATCAGTAGGGGATCAAATACTTTTTTCCCTCACTGTATGTACATGTGCTTTTTTGTTTTTTATTTTTAATAAATTTGCAAAGATTTCAAACAAACTTCTTTCATGTTGTCATTATGGGGTATTGTTTCTAGAATTTTGAGGAAAATAATGAATTTTATCAATTTTGGAATAAGGCTGTAACATAACAAAATGTGGAAAAAGTGAAGCGCTGTGAATACTTTCCGGACGCACTGTATATCACGGAGGAACAATCAATCTCTGAGTTTAAATTATTATACATTATTTATTATTATTAATTATAAATTATTATTATTGTTATTATACAGAACTGAACTGTAGAAGGGTGTCTTATTAATATAGTTGGTGTCTTTAGTATTTACTATATTCTGTATAGTTGTGTTTTTTTAATGTTAACACCGGGGTTTACACCGATTCATTATTACTGAGCATTTTTCTTTATTCAGTAAAATACAAATTAAAGTTAACATGCATACGTCACCTTGCAAACATTTTATTAGGAGTAAGCTGGTTTTACTTGAAGGTTCATGTTTCACACAAGTAAAATCAAATACCTGTACATAAACCATGTGCTTGTAAAAAGTAAAAAACTAAGGTTTGTTTAAACTACAAGGGGATGTTTTATTTTGTTTATGGATTACTTTAAAAAAGTAATTATTATGGCTTCGTTCAGTACAGGGTCACGGTGAGCCGGAGCCTAAACCAGCAGGCAGAAAGTAAAAAAAAGGAACAGGATGTCAGTCCATCTCAGGGCCACACACACACACACACAGACACACACACGCAATATTGAGTAGGCAATCAACCTAGGCAGCATGTCTTTGGGATATAGATGAAAACCAGCACACTTAGAGACAGCCCACATGGATAAGGAAGAACATCCACACTCCACACAGGCAATCACCCAAATCTACAGTTGAACCTGGGTCCTAGGAGCTGCTGTGAGGTTGCAGTACTGTGTCATCATGCTTCTCTCTCTAAATAAGCAATATATTGTATCCTCTCATCCCAATGCCTATATCAGAATTAAGGGGATGAATTCCAAAGTAAATCAGGATATATCGGACCATAAACATGGTGGCCTCTGTCAAGGAGCTCAAAACCACAAATGGACCTTACAGCTCAAAAGCGATCCAAAGTACACACCCAAGTCTGTGACCAAATTATTAAGGAAGCATAAAGGCACAGTTGGTCATTAGCAATCTGGAGGAGATGGAGGGATTCGGCATGAAGGAGAGATTGTTTTCCTTGGAAATGCCTAAATTTACTAGCCACATAAATCTTCTGACAGAATTGACACGAACATATATATGATTCAACTGTTTTTTAAAGGAAGATCACATCACATAAGGATTTTTAGAACTGAAATCCAGCCTGAAATTAAAGTAAATGTACCACTCCACTCTCCTTCCTCCAGAGCCCGCTCCTTCTCATCCCTGGCCCCTAAATGGTGGGACGACCTTCCCACCGAAGTCAAAACAGCAAGTCCTTGACCTCCTTCCGGCGTTTACTCAAGACACACCTTTTCAGACAGTACTTGTAATATTAGTTCTTTTAATCCCCGCAATTCACAGAGTTTTATCATGCTTCTTGCATTTTTGATTGTTTTCCTCCTTGCTCCCTTTCCCATAGCCCTTGACTGTGACCCTACATCTTGACAGCACTTAGCTTTTACTGTCCAGGATATATGACCTCACTTACTGTACTTACCTGTGTAAATTGGAAGTTGTAAAATGTATTATATTTTGAATTGATATGTTTTATGTAAATTGAATTTGTAATGGTTGATGCCTTTACGTATTTTTGCACTTTGTTTTGCACTTATGTTGTAAGTCCCCCTGGATAAGGGCATCTGCCAAGAAAAAAAAAAAAATAATAAAAATAAATAAATAAATAAATAATAATAATGATATAAATTCAGAGTATTTTGGACATTTTAAAACCCCATAATAAGTATTACTTTCCCTAGATGCTTCTTTGTCCCTCCATGCATCATTACAAACCACTCCTGATGCAATGTTATGTGGATTGTAATTAATATATCCACATAGAAAGAATCAAATGTAGTGAAGGTGTTAAATATTGAGTCCAAATTAAATGTAACTTTTCACTATAAGATAGCCTGCTTTTTAAATAAGAAACCCTGGTTGTGAGATAGGCAATGCACCAGACAGGCAGTTCATTAATCATCGCTACATCCATATTGTAGCATTTCAATTGTTTGGTCTTAATTCACACAGATTTGAATCAAGACTGCATCAACTGCAACAAATCAACAAATTGAGGCAAAGATATGTTGCGATTTATGCACTGTTGACTTTAAGATGCATCAATAAAGAATACACTTTAAAAATGCTGCTGCATGGATCCAGCAGTGATTAATGTAATTCAATTATACAGTTTACAAGGGGTGGGAGATGTAAACATGCTGATCAACAAGCAGAATTATACACAACATTTGCCAACAATAGTTAAGCAAGAATAATTTCCCCACAAAGGGAAATAAGTGAATGGTATGTTAAATTACCCCATGCTTTTTAAAAATGAGACAACAAAACATAAGGTTGCATATGCGACCCTTGTTATCTGAAAAAGAATAGCTCCCAAAGGGACTATGGGATATTGCTGCACACAATGGGAAGTGCTGAAAACTCTAATCAAAGCTGCTGATAGGCCTCTGTGTGCTGTCAATCAGATGAGCCCTCCCCCTTGCCACTGCTCTAGTAGACAGTATAGACTGCACTTCCTTTTAGATCAGCAATCTAAAATGTTTGGGAGCTTTTTTTTTTGGTTTAGATAACCAGGTTTGCACATGCAACCTAATGTTATTATTCAAGTCAAAAATAGCTACCAAGGGACTATGGGATACAGTGAAGCAAACGAGTAGAGGAGGAAGGGAATCGACAGTATCCCAGTGAAGCCACATCCGAGACATGTGGACTACAAGGTCCCAAAAGGGGTGCCCCTGAAGTTCAACTGATTCAAAGGATGTCACCATCAGGAGTAGCGACTGCCCATGGGGAAATTGAACCAAGGATAGTAATTTCAACAATACACTAAGCACTGCTTTAGATACAGTAGCTCCATTAAGGACATGAAAAATTAAACCAACGAAACACTCACCATGGTTTAAGGAACACACTCGCTCACTAAAAGAATTCCGTAGATATGAACGTAATGGAGAGCAACAAAACTAGAGGTCTTCCACATGGCATGGAATGACAGTATAATAAGATACAAGCAGCCCTGTCCTCTGCTAGGTCTGCCTACTACTCTAATTTAAGAGACGCATAAGAATAACCCGCATTTTCTTTTTAATACAATACCGACACTTACTAATCAGCAGGTAAAGCCTTCAGAGGTTATCCCCCCCAGTACCACCTGCAATGACTTTATGGATCACTTCAATAGCAAAGTTAACGGCATTAGAAAACAGATAGAACTGGAAACATACACAAATATTATAGCCGATGCATGCAGTCCTTCACAGTCCCTGCCTACCTTGGACTCGTAGTAAATCCCAGTAAATAACCAGGAATTTGTCTCCTTAATTCAACTCCTAAAATGAAAACTACATCCTGCGCACTAGACCCTATACCCACTAAACTGCTAAAACAAGCTCTTCCATTAATTATTCAACTAATAAACAATATTATTAATGTCTCTTTATCCTCAGGATCTGTTCCCAAATCATTTAAAATAGCTGTAATTAAACCACTTCTTAAGAAATCCAGTGCCGACCCTAACCTACTTAAACACTACCGACCTCAAACCTTCCCTTCCTTCAAATGTAACTGAGGTTAAGTACGG
This sequence comes from Amia ocellicauda, assembly GCF_036373705.1. Taxonomy (NCBI): domain Eukaryota; kingdom Metazoa; phylum Chordata; class Actinopteri; order Amiiformes; family Amiidae; genus Amia; species Amia ocellicauda. The sequence continues at coordinate 50,498,099 of NC_089851.1, read as the reverse complement.
AGTCCCACAGGGCTCAGTCCCTTTAGGTGATATCATTCAACAACATAATATTAACTTTCACAGTTACGCAGTCGACACACAATTATATTTATCAGTAAATCCTAACAATACCATAGACCTAGAAAAACAAATCTGCTGCCTGTCCAAGATTAAAACATGGATGACAAGACATTTTCTTATGCTTAATTCTGACAAAACAGAAGTCCTATTTTAGGGGACAAAAATCTAACTGTTCATCATACACAGAAAAAACTGAGTAATGACAACTTTAATTTCTCCCCTAAGGAGATGGCACGAAACCTGGGTGTCATCTGTGATCTAAATCTATCCTTTGAAGGACACATTCATAATGTGTTGAGATCTTCCTTCCTCCAGCTTAGAAACATTGCTAGACTAAGACAATTTCTCTCATTACAGGACACTGAGAAATTGATTCATCTAGATTGGATTACTGTAATGCCATTCTGTCAGGCAGCACAACCAGAGCTATTTCTGCACTTCAGTTCAAAATGCTGCTGCAAGAATTCTAACTAAAACAAAAAACATGAACACATCACCTTGGGATCTCTGGGACTGCTCTCACCTGGTTCTCCTCCTACCTCAGCGACCGGTCCTACCAAGTGACATGGCGAGGCTCCTCATCCACCCCCCAACCTCTCCTCACAGGTGTTCCCCAAGGCTCCGTCCTGGGCCCGCTCCTGTTCTCTCTCTACATTCGCTCCCTGGGCCCCCTCATCGCTTCCCATGGTTTCTCCTACCACTTCTACGCTGATGATGCCCAGATCTTCCTGTCTTTTCCCTCTTCTGACCCTCTCATCCCCTCACGCATCTCTTCCTGCTTGTCTGCCATTTCCACCTGGATGCACTCGCACCACTCAACCTCTCCAAATCAGATCTCCTCTTTTTCCCCCACTCTTCCTCACTTTCTGCTGACCTCCCCATCTCGATCCCCTTGGAATCCACCACACTCTCTCCTTTTTCTTCCGCTAAAAATCTAGGAGTCACCCTCAATCCTGCGCTCTCCTACTCCCAGCACATCACCACACTGACGCGCACCTGCAGATTCTTCCTGAGCAACATACGCCGGATCCGTCCCTTCCTCAACTTGACTACTCAACTCAGCTACTCGTCCAGTCACTGGTCCTCTCCCGCCTGGACTACTGCAACTCCCTCCTGGCCGGCCTGCCTGCATCCACTACCCGCTGCTCCAGCTCATCCAGAACTCTGCGGCTCGTCTGGTATTCTCTCTGCCAAGATTCGCACATGCTACTCCACTGCTCCGCTCCCTCCACTGGCTCCCGATAGCGGCACGCATTCAGTTCAAGACTTTGACCCTCACCTACCGCTGTCTTGACCACACTGCACCAAGCTACCTTCAGTCACTCGTCTTTCCATACATCCCCTCCAGACCACTGCGCTCCTCCAGTGCCAGAAGGCTAACTCTGCCTCCTCTCTACTCTCCTTCCTCCAGAGCCGCTCCTTCTCATCCCTGGCCCCTAAGTGGTGGAACGACCTGCCCACCGAAGTCAAAACAGCCGAGTCCTTGACCTCATTCCGGTGCTTACTCAAGACGCATCTCTTCCCACAGCACTTGTAATATTAGTCCTCTATCCCTGCTAGATAGCACTTATTATGCTCCTCGCGTTCTTGTTTGTTTTCCTCCTTGCTCCCTTTCCCGTAGCCCTCGTCTGTAACCCTACATCTTGACAGCACTTAGCTTTCACCCTCCAGGATGTAGGACCTCACTTACTGTACTTGTGTAAATTGTAAATTGGAATTTGTAAAATGTATTATTTTGAATTGCTATGTTTTAGCTAAGTTGAATTTGTAATGATTTGATGACTTCTTTGTATTTTTGCACTTATGTTGTAAGTCGCCCTGGATAAGGGCGTCTGCCAAGAAATAAAAATATTATTATTATTATTATTATTATTATTATTAATAATAATAATAATAATAATAATACTGGCTTCTCTTCACTCGCTGCCAATGCACTACAGCAGTGGTTCCCAAACTTTCTGGGTGGCGCCCCCCAAAATCATTTGAGTCACAGCTCGCACCCCCCCCATGTCCCACACGTTCATATTTATATTACCATTTATTTTTTTTGAAAGCCCTAACGTTTACCAGGATGAATATACTTTAAAACTTGTTTGCATTTCACTTTTCACAATTTTATTTGTCCATTTACATTGGAATCTCTATGCATGAACCTATTCTTACTCCATGTAGTACGGATGATCCTGAATCAACATAGTTACAGAAGATATAGTAACACTCTCTTTCCATTTTATACAATTTTACTAGTTATTTAATATATAAGATATATATTAAGGATGAGACCGAATAGTTGAAAATTCAACTATTCGTTAAAGATGGTCACTATCGACAAGTGAATTTAACATCCAATAGTTAAAATAATAATAAAAAAATAATAACAATAATATTGATTTTATTTTAAAACCTGAGTGGTTGTGGCTCTCTATGTAGCTGTAATGAAGATTGACGGGAGGGTGGGATTTTTTACTTCTTGTCTGTGACTGGCTGACAAGGACAGATCTGCATGCTACAAGAATGCGACCAATGGCTTTCTCTCTTTTCTTCTGCGTGGAAATACTCTGATAAAGTAAATTGAAACACTGTTAAGTGTATTTGCAGTGCAATTAATATACCACAAATCTACAGCTGGTATGTTAAACCACCTAAAAGCCAAACACCCTTCTGGGAAACTAGCAATGACTGAAAAGGAAAGAGGAGCAACAAACAAACTAATATTATTAAAACACACACAGCAAGCTACTGCTATATATTTTGTTTTCACTGGAACTTGAACGCACAGGTATGTTTTCGAATGTATTTAATAAAGTTGTTGTGTTAGTTGAGTATTTTAAAATAAAGTTCAGAACTTCTTGCAATTGCAAAAATCACCACATTGCATTATTTCGCATTTAATGTATTTTTTGTTAATGCATTTCCAAAATTTTGCAGCAGAGAGTCCTGGCGAGCTCGTTTCCCACTCGATGACATTTTGGAGCTGCAAGTTATTCTTATATATTTATTTTACCATAATTATCACATATAATCATATAAATTGCTGTGTATTTTGATCTGAAACTATCAATTAGCGGCTTTCACAGATATTGCTACCTGACAATCCTCTATTCTGATTGGCCAGGACTGGATATTGAAAAATCCAATTTCCACTCTTGTGAGTCGTGACAGTACAGTTTGTTTTTAATGTGTGTAAGTGTAGAAAAAGTCGTTTCACTGAGGTAGGTCAATGCAAAAGCCATCAGTTTATCCAATGCAATTTCAGCGGGGCGGCAATCAACAGTTGTCAGATGCCCTCGTGGATTTCTTTGCGTCTCGTCTTGACTTTACACATTCAGCTCTTTCCCCGCACCCCCCCAGCGGGGCGTGCCCCACAGTTTGGGAACCTCTGCGCTACAGGATAAATTTCAACGTTCACTTACTAACATTTAAAGCACTAAAGGGACTGGTCATTGAGATCCCAGAAAGCCGGTTACTTAGTGGTCCTAAAATACACAAGAAAACCACAGGTGGTCGAACATTCAGATATAGGGCCCCGAAACTGTGGAACAATCTTTCAGCCAATGTAAGAGATGCCCCATCTGTCTTAGCCTTTAAATCACGGCTAAAGACTCATCTGTTCAGTCTGTTTTTCTAGCCCATAATGCCGCCGGTGTGCCATGGACATGCAATGCACAACTATCTTGGAAATGTCCTGCATTGCATGACCAGTATCTGAGCACAACCGTCTTTTTGTCTTCCAGCAACAGCCCCCTCTGAGGGTCCGACAAGGCACCTCGTCTCCCACCTTTGAAGTCTGACAAGTCACAACCCTCTTACAGGGCACCCCACCACGGAGGGCCAACGGGGCATCCACTCCCAAGGTCTGACGAGCCATCTCCACCCAAAGGCTGTTGATGGTCCAACCCCCCCCACCCCCGATGGCTGGCAAGAGGCCTCCTCCAGAGGGAAGACCACAGCCAGCAGCACCAATCAAGAACTTTCTGATCTCCTTGCTGCTGTAACAACTATACTGCCTGGAGGGGAGGCAAAAATTAGGTCTAGGCTCTAAGCCATGGACCCCTAGAGATTAATTTTCTCCTACATGCCATCCATAGGAGTTTTTTTTGTTTTTCTCTCCTCTGTGCCTAAATGGTTTATTTATTTAAATGTTCACGTACTTTATTTTAGATCATGTAAACTGTTTACAGGTCTATATTTATTTTACTTTATTGTATTTATGTATTATTTAATTTTGCTGTACATTTGTTGTATGTTTACCAGTCTGTAAAGTGCTCTGTGGCTACCCTGCGAAGGGCACTATACAAATAAAGATTGATTGATTGATTGATTGATTGATAGTAAATTCAAGCCTGTAAAACTACATGAATGTGACTGGCGTAGCCAAGGTCACTGCAGTCGCTGGCAAGGCAGTAGACTCCGAGGAAATAATGTCAACCATACAATTAGACAGAAACTGTTAAGACTTTAGGTAGAATAGCAGGGTTAGGTCAAAGCCAAACCCTAGAGCCGTCGCCAGTAAAGCGAGCACAAGATGGATGCACAGACAACACAGAGTGCAGCTCGCTAACATGCTTTGCAGACACAACAGTCAGCAAGAATGCTGTCTTTATCCTAAGCTGATTGAAGCAGTTCAAAGGGGACTTTAGAAAGTGCATGCAGCATCACATTAAGGAGCCAAACAGGAAAACTAATAGAGGTGGGAAGGTGAAGCCATGACGCTCCCTTTTGATACTGGGTGGCCACAAAATGGACCCCAGATGGCACTCCATGAATGCAGACATGACAGGAAGATATGGCCACCAGATAGACCTTGTAATAATATAAGGAATATACTGAACACTATAAGCCTATAAGCAGCTGCGAAAGGCGTAGCCACCAACTTTCCAGCCTTAAACACAGTGGGTAGTGAAGAGCGATCTAGTTTTCCAAGGAGATTATTAGCAATTCTAAGGCAAAGCACTGCTCTATTTCCAGAGGGTGAACAGCAAAACTATCATATATGTTTCTGAAATATAGAACTTTACATTTCCTCACATATTTATATACTTGTTTTAATAACTTACCCATGTTGTTTCTCTTAGTCTTAACTCTTAATTAATATCCAACTATATATATTTTTGTACAGTATAAAGATGAACTCTATCACCATCCACTTTCAAGATGTATTTTCTTTACATACTGCATTATTGAAATTAGGTGTGTAGTGTTTAATCTGCCAGGACAGTAACATAACTCTTTCCAGAACCACTGAAGAAAAATAAGTTACTCTTTTCTGTTCCCTTATGAATAAGAACAGACATTTTACTAGCTATGGGATGTGAGCAATAATAATGAACCAAAGAACTTAGGGGTCATAAACTAAAATAGAAAACACTAAATGTAAAGCTCTTTCCTTAATAATCACTTCAAATAACAACAGTTTCGCATTTCCCCAAAACTGACCAAACTGTTGCTGAAGGAACACTTTCTTTGTGAGGAAAAAATGAGTGCAATCGTGCTGACCTTTGATGAGGGTCTGGAACTCATTGTGGGAGATCTTTCTGGCCTGCAGGTCGATCTTCAGGGCCATAAGGAGGGTGAAGAGGAACTTGTGGTCCTCATAAAGGCCACGTGCCGTGTAGCGAAACACCTCGTAGGTCAGGTATTCGATGATGTTGGCGATGCGCTTGGAGGTGATCTGGGACTTGGCAGACCTCTCCATGGAGATGTCGAAGAGCCCCAGGAACTGGCGCAACGATGTCTGGTACATGAGGTTGACCAGGCTCATCTCCACAATGAGGAAGTACAGGATGCTGCCCCGGCCAGCCACTGGGCGGTACTCCTCTCGGGCTGCATTGATCTTAACCTCCGTCTCTGCGGCAACTGTAAGTTTCTCACTGACCTGGGTACACAACAGAAACAAATCTACTTACAGCAGACACAATTGGTACCTTGACTGCATTTATTCATATGCTTCTCCTTTCCTACAAAAGAGCCCATGTGAGATTATGAGCTCCTCCTCAACAATTTGTAATAAACACCCCCGGGATTAATTTATTTATGGAATTGTAAAATTGGCCCTTGTCTCTCTACCCAGCTGAATTCTCCCCTTGCTTGCTTTCTTGCTTTCTTCTTCTTCTTCTTCTTCTTCTTCAATATTCAACTTATGTCTGCCCTGCTGCCCCCTCACCTCCTCTGCAGTGATCTTGGTGACTCTGAGGACCTCAATCAGAGACTCATCCTCCACCAGGGACCCTTCAGTGCTGGTCAGGCGGAACAGGAGGTTGTCCTCCAGCTCCTGCATCTTCCTCTTGTTGGACGTCACCTCCTCCAGCAGCTTCACTCTCTCAGATTCCAGCTCCTATAAGAGAGAGAGAGAGAGAGAGAGAGAGAAAATGACAGAAAAAAAAAAAAAAAAAAAAAACAACGGGTAGTTTTTGATGCGGCCAAATGCTTTATCAACTGTTAGGATATGTGTTAGATTGTTCTGGGACCTATGTTCTCACAGTCCTCCCTTATTTATTTATGAGATGTTATATCTTTTAGATGAAGTATATCTGTCATATTAGGCAATAGATAGTTATTTTAAGCATTTTATTCACCTTACATTTTCTTTTCTTTTCTTTTTTTCTCAGATTCCAATAAGTTGTTCAAAGTATCAAACACATGTTTTCATGATAAGTGAGTGTGTGTTTCTGTGTGCATTTGCTTGTTTTTTGGGGAGAATCTGGGTGGGGGGACCATCTTTGTCCCTGGCCAGTCATGGGAGCTCCTCCAGTTAGATGTTCCCAAATGCCAACTCATCTTCTGCCTGGGGCTTCAGTGCCTTTTTGGTTAGCCAGTTTGTGCCCCTCCTAGCATGCCAATATATACAGATGGGTAACGAATTAAAGTAAAAACCTGAGTGAAGGAACATAACGAATGTAGATGCCTCCAAACAGGTGTACTGCACAATACAATTAAGTAATTAACATCCTATCATGCTCATTGGCATGTATAAAAATGCTGAGCAGGCCCAGTTGACCTGGATTTTGGATCAAGATGGTAAGAGGAAAGTATCTAAGTACCTTTGACAGAGGGGTCATTATTGGGGCATGAATGGCAGGAGCTTCAGTCACAAAGACGGCTCAACTGGCTAGTGTTCTCAACAAGTGGGCGAGTGCATGTGTGGGACACCAAGAGAATGGTACAGACCTGACTGCTAGACCCCTACAGTGAGGGGGTCCGGAGGCTCTGTTATGCTGTTGGGGGCATTTTCCTGGCATGATTTGGGTCCACTTGTCCCCTTAGAGGGAAGGGTCACTGATAATCATTACAAAGTTATTCTGAGTGATCACCTTTATCCTATGGTGAAACATTTGTATCCTGATGGGAGTGGTCTCTTCCAGGATGACAATGCCCCCATCCACAGGGCATGAGGGCTCACTGAATGGTCTGATGAGTATGAAAATGATGTGAATCATATGCTATGGCCTTCACAGTCACCAGATCTCAACCCAATTGAACACCTATTGGAGATTTTGGACCGACGTGTTAGACAGTGCTCTCCACCACCATCATCAAAACACCAAATGAGGGAATATCTTTGGGAAGAATGGTGTTCCATCCCTCCAGTAGAGTCCAGAGACTCGTAGAATCTGTGCCAAGGTGCACTGAAGCTGTTCTGGTGGCTCGTGGTGGCCCTTACTGGCACATTCATTCTTACTGGCACACCTTACTGAGACACTTTATGTTGGTTTTCCTTTCATTTGTCACCCGTCTGTATATATTGAGTTTCTGGTATGCCTCTCCCAGCAATCCTATTTTTAATAAATTATATTTGAATTGTTTTTTTTTTAACAGAACTTAAGGGGATGCCAAATGTAAAACACAGATTAAGGGGGGAAGCATCGAGAGTTGAAAAGTCCAGCAGATGCTCAGATGTGATTACCTGCTTTTCTTTCCATTTTTAATGGTACTTGCAATAAAAATAAATGCCCGGTGTGCCTGGATGATTGCAAATGTAAATGACTGTCTCAACACCTCAGGTTAATTGGGTGTCACACATCAGTGAGTTATGGGGACAGCAGAGACTTCCAAAAAGAGAAGAGCTTCACTTTGAGAGATTAATGGCTTGGGTGAACACTTGCTAATTATATGGCTACAGCACAAGAGGAAAAAAATACTACTTCTGAAATATTCCTTCAGAAGAGCAGGAGAAGCAAACAATATAAATAAAAAAGAAGTGGTGGCAAGCCCAATCATCAACTTCAAATACAACTAACATCCATAATCTACCAGTTCCAAATTACACTGCCTTTGTGTCAATATTTATCCAAGGCTTGTACAGCCTATGTTGCGACTGAGATGAAGTATCCATTTTTCAAGAACTCCCAGGTGTCTGACTAGGCACTGCACCAAGCAAGAGTTCAATTTGCCCCTACAGAAACTATGACAAATTAATTTGGAGCATAATTCAGCTCCCAGCAAAAGATGCTCTAATTAAAAAAAATTGCTATTCAATTCATTCAGGGAGGATAAAATAAACAAGGCTCGGTTGGGGCAATTCTAATTAGCACACTTTCAACAACAGAGTATTAATAAAAGGTCATGCTAAGCAGGCAGCCTTAAGCATGGTCTGGAACTTCTGTTCATTTAATTATACTTTTTGGCTAAGTTCAGACAACAATTGATGGAATGGAAATACCACACAGCCAAAATTCTGCTGTTTATCTGCTGATTAAGACGAATGTTAGGAACAAACAGGTAAACACCTTTTTTGTGAAGGAGTTCATAATGAATGGATAATGAATATACAATGAATTGTTCATTATCTATGCTTTTTGCACAGTTGTTTCTATGACTAAAATTCACAAATTAGGCAAATTTCAGCCTGTGTTAAGTTTAAAGCATGAATTTGTAAGTAAACAAGGCATATGAGGATACCAGTAATGTCCAATAGTCCACTTTTCTCTTATCAACCTCAGCATTTTCTTAGAGGAACGAGCAGTACAGCCACAAAATTGCTAATTAACAACATGCTAATTAATTAACATGCCAAACAGGGTGTCTTGGCTGATCTTTGGTGAAGGTTTGTAAATCAACGTAACACATATTCCTCAATACATCTTCAATCATTTCCTTCAAAAAATGATGGCTACCGGATGGACTGACCCGATCAAACCGCTGCTAATAATCATGCTAATGAGTAAATACACCAAGGGGAGAAACCAGGGACACTGCACTGATCGTTGGTGAGGCTCTGTGGCCAGTTGTATAAAAAGGTATAAGTTAAGATTCCCTTTGGCTTCTCCCTAAAATCAACTTACAGCCTATAAGTGCGCCAATGAGCAAATATACCACTTGGTCAGTTCTGCATGAGAAAAAAAAGGGTATCAGAAATGGTACTTAGAGGAGAAGAAGAAACCATACTGGAGAACATCTTGGTCTGATCAAAACTCCTCTGCTGTTTTGCTCCCCAGAGGAAATAAATATTTTGATTTCTGCTCTGAAAGCCTTCAATAACTTAAACCCAATAATTTCTCCAAGGACAAGCAGGAATTTGTTAGTGGGTAGTGCAGGGTGCCCTCTGTTTATCACCATAGAAACTGAACAAGATGGTGAATGATGTATATTCTCACTTATTGAACTTGTCTTCTCTCAGTCTGAATGTTTATGTATTTGTATTGAAATTTTGAAAGGCATGGAAACAAATGAAGGAAAAAACAAATGAAGATTTGGAATGTTTGGAAAGTACCTTCTGCAGTCAGCTGAATTATTTTCTGTGTTGTTGGTACACATTTTGCCCATTATACCTCCAACATATTTAATGATACCAAAAGACTAAAGGGTTATGTAGCGTTAAGGGGGGGGGGGTGTATTGTGATAAGAGCATTCTAGCCCTGAGCTGGAGCTTTGATCTAAAGAAGACTTCTCCCCCAAAGTTACCAGAATTCTTGAGCTCATCGGCCCATTAACTGTTCTATGTCAAAATGACAGTTTAGGGAGTCGGCTCACCTAGAATGGGCCAAATGGCTTGGAATCCCTGCTGTGAAAACGTCTGGGGAATACGGCCTGGAGGTAATAAAACCCTTTGAAGCGGGCGAGAGACGAAATCCGGAAACAGAGCTACGAACCCAGGCCAACCAGCATTTACAAAAGATGGCATGGATTGACATCAGGCATAAATCGAGCCTCCTCCAATAGGAGACTGGGGGCTGAAACCGGAGTCCGACCTCCCACACTCAAGAACCAATCGCCTATGATCTAAAAGGGCATAAAAAGTAGCGCACAGCACTTTTTCTCTCTCTCACCTGAACCGGTAACTCGCTGCCACAACTCAACTTGTAGCTCTGTTGCCAGAACCGGAACCGGAAATCAACTAAGTCTTTGCCGGCAACAGAAGAGTTCAACTGGGAGAAGGAGATTGAGCCGTACGAAGAATTCTTTAAAGAACTTTATTAAGTAAAGAACTTTAGAACCTGCGCCTGCCCACCTGTACCCATCTGATCAGTGGAGTTACTACAGCTGGACAAAGTCGACTGTAATAAAGAAGTGTTCAGTCATTTAAATAGCTATTGAGGTTTAAGAAACTTGACCCTTGGAAATTAACAGGGCCTTGCTTTCCTCAAAGACTTTGTCTTCAAGTAAAAACGGTGGAAAACTCTGCTTGCAAAGAGGACAGCCTGTGCACAACCTTGGAGCCTTCAAACCAGCGGAAAATCTGTTTGGAAAAGACTATACTTTCGCGAAACCCCAATTTTCAGGAGCATCGACTCAAAGCCGAACAGGCCTTTGTTCCAAACCACACGGACCTCGCCCTGCCCCCTGGAACTTCGTGCCGTGTGCTTTTATCTGATCCTGAAGACAGAGAGGCCTCTCTGCGACGAAGTTCAGATAAGTTTAACAGTTTGGAGTTTATTATTCATGACATTTGAGAAATCAATTAGAAATGTTATTCTGTGAGTCATAAACTTTAGAATGTGTAATATCATTTAGTATTTTCTTAAATATAAATGAGTGCTGCATTAAACTGTTTTGTTTGACAATTTTAGAAATAAAACCTGTCAACGCCTAGAAATATCTTCTCATTCCTGTTTAACTGTTTAGTCTGAAACTGACACACGTTAATAGACAGTAGATTATAGGTGGCCCTGCCTATCCTTAATCATTAAACAGTAATCAATTAGGGAGAATTGTGGTAACAAGAAATGATAGAATCTTTCTTGGCACCCAAACATAAATGAGACTGATATATATAACGAGAAGTTATCTGACATAAATACTAACCTAATACTAACCATAGTTATTTGATGTCCGACTAATAATACTAATGAGAGTCTCACCTTCATCTTACTAATTTGTAGTCAATGTGTTTGTAATTTTGTTTAACGATTTGTGCGTTATCATATGCGATTCCATGTTCTTTGATTTGGTCATGGAAGTGATTTGTCTTTGATTTGTTGATCTTGAGTGAATTGTAATTAGTTTTTCCCTTTTTGTATAACTAGTGTAGTGCTACATTTTATCTTTGTTTTTAATATATTTGTCTGTGTCCAATTACTGCAGAAATTGAGTTCTACAAGATTCTAGGATTCTTGATAAGGTGATACTTAAATTAACGGAACAACAAGCTTCCTGGAGAATTCTTAAAGTGCTGTAACACAAATCAACAATTAAACCTCGCAGAGATGGAATTGCAACAAGGAGTCACATGAATCTTTGCTGTTCTCCGCTCAACCCAAACTAGTCTGCGTGCCGCCGAACAGAAATGGAAAAAGACCAAACTTCCAGCTGCCGTCGAACTCTACCGCTCTCTACTGTCTACTGTCTACATTCTCCTCCTCACTCACCTCAGCAAAGAAATCTTACTTCCAATCACTCTTTGAATCCACTGTCAACAATCCCCACAAACTCTACTCCACCTTCTCCTCCCTCTTTTCCCCCCTTCCCCCTCCTCTTCCCTCATCTCTCACTGATGATTATTTTGCCTCCTTCTTCTCCTCCAAAGCTGCAGACATCTGCAAGCTCTTCAACAGTCCCCCCTCCTCTCCCATAACACCCAAACCTCCCACCGACCAAGCCTCCTTTTCTTCATTCTCACCTCTCTCGGACTCTGAAGTTTTCGCTCTCCTCCTACGTCACAAACCTACAACGTGTGCCCTGGACCCTCTCCCTTCTCGCCTCCTCCAAGAGACCACTCCTGATCTACTCCCCTTCATCTCCTCCCTCCTCAACTCCTCACTCCTCTCTGGCTGTTTCCCCTCTGCATTTAAACAAGCTGCTGTCATCCCACTCCTCAAGAAACCAACCCTTGATGCCACCTCTCCTCAGAACTATGGCCCTGTCTCCCTACTCCACTTCCTCTCAAAGACTCTCGAGCGGGTGGTCCACCGTCAGCTCTCTGCCTTTCTATCCCAACACTCACTCCTTGATCCTCTGCAATCCAGCTTCCGCACAGCTCACTCCACTGAGACGGCTCTCCTGGCAGTCACTGACTCCCACAGCTGTGCTCGGGCGGCCTCCCTCTCCTCAGTCCTCATCCTCCTTGACCTCAGCATTTGACACCGTCGATCACTCCATCCTCCTCTCCTGCCTCGCTGACCTTGGAATCTCTAGGACTGCTCTCACCTGGTTCCCCTCCTACCTCAGTGACCGGACCTACCAAGTGACATGGCGAGGCTCCTCATCCACCCCCCAACCTCTCCTCACAGCAGAGTCCTTGACCTCCTTCCGGTGCTTACTTAAGACAAACCTTTTCAGACAGTACTTGTAATATCAGTCCTTTTAATCCCTGTTAGATAGTACTTCACAGAGTTTTATCATGCTTCTTGCGTTATTGATTAATTTCCTCCTTGCTCCCTTTCTCGTAGACCTTGACTGTGACCCTTACATCTTGACAGCACTTAGCTTTTACTGTCCAGGATGTATGACCTCACTTACTGTACTTGCCTGTGTAAATTGGAAGTTGTAAAATGTATTATATTTTGAATTGCTATGTTTTATGTAAATTTGAATTTGTAATGTTTGATGCCTTGTACTTAACTGTATTCTTGCACTTTGTATTGCACTTATGTTGTCCTGGATAAGGGCATCTGCCAAGAAATAATAATAATAATAATAATAATAATAATAATAATAATAATAATAATGAATCACAAGGTAAACAAGTCCCATTTCGTCTCATTTGATGTGTCATACTTCAGCTTTTTTCCTTTTCCACAGTACTGTTGTTTCCTTCAGTTGGAGAAAGTCCTGCTGCTGTTGACTGTGCAGAATAGAACAGAGACAATGTAGAGGCCCACAGGAACTGCAGGAATCATATCTCATAATAGGGTTATTGAAACTCCAGATCCCCAGCTGTTGTGAAGTGAAGTGAGGTGAAATTAAGTGAAGATGGGTGAAGTGAGCTAAAGTGCAATGGAGGGAAGGGGAGTGGAACCAAGTGGAATGGAGTCCTGCCAGCAGACCCACCTGCTTTTCTGTGAGGATGACGCGCCCCAGCAGCTGGTCCTCGAGACCCCGCATTGTGACAGTGAAGTCAATGACGGCAGTCTTGGCGCTGATCTCGGGGGTGTAGGCTGGATTGGCCAGTTTGGTGGTAATGTACAGTGTGAAGCCCTTCATCACGTCCACCTCTTTGTCTCCCACTTTGACCTGGAGAAGACAGTAAGTATAAATCTGGGGCAGGGCACAGGGGATAGCAGCGTTGTGGCTGCAGATCTCTGTCACACATTCATCAGTGTCCACACTCCCAGGGCTCAGGAAACACATGCAGGGTTATGGTGTGTAAAAAGGTGATTGATTATTATTTATGGTGCACAGTGCTCAAATTTAAACAGACAGAAACCGAAAACATAACTAAACATGTAATAATAAACATGAACGCAATACACACTCTGGCAATCAAACAAGTCCAGAATCCATAATCAATCTCAGAGCCATTAAACAAAATCTGTTACTGAATTCATTCAATTATTCTCCTTACTCTTCTTTCTGTAACACTCTACTCACTCCCAGGCTCTCTCTCATCTTGCCTCTCAACACCATGAAGTCAGCCACTTCTTGCTTTATCGAAGGGAGAACCAGTCATGGGGGGAACACTGGCCATGTGTCATCGTCCCCCCAGTAATTTTCCTCCACAGGGGTCCGCAGAGGTATAAGGCAGTTCAGGGTGGGTCCTCACTATGTTGCCCAACATGATGCAGTGCCAGGCAGCGCAGTGAAAGACCGCCCTGTGAGGCTCTGGCAATCTCGGACCCAGGTATAGTCGATTTACCGGGAGCAAAAGCTGACGTGCTGCTGTCAATAATTACTGGCTCCCCTTCCTGATAAAAGACGAAATGCCTGGCTCTGAGGTGGAGAGGCATGAGGAGAGCCTGGGTGTAGGATGGGAGTGTGTGTAGTAGACAAGAGCATTGAAGATTATGGTACTGGACTTTGTTTATGAACTATGACTACAATTAGTTTGTATGGTTGCTGTTTGTCTTATAGTTATATGTATAGATTAGGGATCCATTTCACAATTAGTTTAGGCTCGAGACGAGCTAGAATATTGTTTAAATTTTCTCTATGTCGTTTTGGTTTAATAAATCACCTTTGCGCTGTAACCTGCTTTTTGTGTTTCCTAATATATATATTAGCACCCGCAAGGTCTCCCTGCTCAAGAAAGCACATGTACAGGCCCGTCTGAAGTTTGCCAATGAACATCTGAATGATTCAGAGGAAAACTGGGTGAAAGTGTTGTGGTCAGATGAGACCAAAATCGAGCTCTTTGGCATCAACTCAACTCGCCGTGTTTGAAGGAGGAGGAATGACCCCAAGAACACCATCCCCACCGTCAAACATGGAGGTGGAAACATTATGCTTTGGGGGTGTTTTTCTGCTAAGGGGACAGGACAACTGCACCGCATCAAAGGGACGATGGACGGGGCCATGTACCGTCAAATCTTTGGTGAGACCCTCCTTCCCTCAGCCAGGGCATTGAAAATGGGTCGTGGATGGGTATTCCAGCATGACAATGACCCAAAACACACAGCCAAGGCAACAAAGGAGTGGCTCAAGAAGAAGCACATTAAGGTCCTGGAGTGGCCTAGCCAGTCTCCAGACCTTAATCCCATAGAAAATCTGTGGAGGGAGCTGAAGGTTCGATTTGCCAAACATCAGCCTCGAAACCTTAATGACTTGGACAGGATCTGCAAAGAGCAGTGGGACAAAATCCCTCCTGAGATGTGTGCAAACCTGGTGGCCAACTACAAGAAACGTCTGACCTCTGTGATTGCCAACAAGGGTTTTGCCACCAAGTACTAAGTCGAAGGGGTCAAATACTTATTTCCCTCATTAACATGCAAATCAATTTATAACTTTTTTGAAATGCGTTTTTCTGGATTTTTTTGTTGTTATTCTGTCTCTCACTGTTAAAATACACCTACCATTAAAATTATAGACTGATCATTTCTTTGTCAGTGGGCAAACGTACAAAATCAGCAGGGGATCAAATACTTTTTTCCCTCACTGTATATATATATATATATATATATATATATATATATATGTTGCACAGGAAAACTTCAAGGTAAACATTCCCTGGTCTTCCTTTTCATTTTGTTGTCGTTCTGTTGTCTAACGAGGATTCTGTGTTCTTTTAGTTTTGCAGTGTTGTAAGAAACTAAAGAGAAGTTCAGTACAGCAAAAAGATATTTATCAAAGTCTACGCATTGTCAGAAAAATTTCAACACCAATAAGTGTAGGATAAATGCCTCTTAGATGAGAAAGCTGCAGCAATGCACTGATTGCTTCCTGAGCCCCTTTACGCAGACTTCTTCTGTCAGATACAATATTTGTCTGCAATTATTTACAGCATCTGTTTTTATCTGGTTGAATGACTAATGGTGATACATTTAGCCCTGCGATAGAAAGATCTTTGATGGTTGGAACAGAGAAAACCCTCAATATGGTTCTTGTTCTTGCATCCCTGCAGGTTGCTTCTGATTATAAAGCAAGGCATCTTTCATTAATGCGCAATAAATAACAGGCGGTGTGTGAAATTGCACGCTGTGTACACAGGTCCGGTAATCAAGAATACATTAATATGCAATCTATAATTATGCCTACCCACTGGCACTGAATTTTAAATGACTGGGGGATTGTTAAGAGTCCATGAGTCCTCTGCAATCTCCAACTGGTATTTTTAAAGTGGAACAGTAGTTTTAAATTGTTTTTATTCTTTGCAGTCCAATGGAGTTTAAGTTCCTCAGAGTTGGAAATGTACTTCTGGTACACCCAACTATGTAGTGCTTGACACTGAAGGTTTACAGCAGGTCTCCAAACCGTAGAAGGCCATAGTGCTCCTGATTTGCATTACACCTGGGCTCTACATTGTTTAATTGAACTAATTATTCGCCTAACTGAACTAATGTAACCCCTTTTCTAGGACTTACGCAGGTGATGAGGATTTAAAATGGATTTAAAATAAAGCCTGCTGGCCTGTGGTCCTGGAGAACCCCAGTTTAATCTGTTAAACAGCCCCATTAACCCTTGCACTGCTCACAAGCAGATTCAGCCCTTTTAATGTGAATCCCTATACATTTGATTTGTGTGTTTCTTAAAAACGGTGACAACAGCAAGCAGTCCACAGTTTTGACCCAGCTCTTACTTTGAAGGTAGACCCAGATTTGATGAAGTTTTTCTCCAGTATGTTGTCCAGAGCGGGATCCAGCTCCTCCCCAACATCCTCAATCAGCAGAGGTCGGCCCAGGGACAGGCTGTCCTCCAGGTGTGACCGGAAGTATTTGTGATTTAAAGACGTCACCTGAAACACACAACAGTGGGATTTCATTTGTAAAAAGGTGACGGGCAGTATAATGAAGATGATAATAGAGAAGGAGAAGATTTGTTTCTCTATTTTATTAATTTATTTGAAAAACAATATTTATTAATGTCACAAAACAGAAAATTTAGCCTTAATTATTATGAGCACTTCAACTCATTCTAGTATCAAAGACATTCTTCTTGATACCAATCTAATCAGAAAGGGTGAGAACTGACTTAAGAAGAAAACAAACTCAACAGGGACCCCTGGGTTGGTGCTGTGCCTCCTGGCAGCATTTCATGACGGACTTGTGGACTGGAAATAAAACATGTCAAAGGCCTCATGGAACACAGAGATATCAAATAAGCTCAATGCTGTTTTAATGAACACTAAAATCTGTTAATTACCAGGGAATCCTCTAATAATTCAGGTCCTTGCAAACCACACTTTCCCAAAATAAAACTTTTACGACTTTGATATGAATTCTATTAGACATGCATTCACTTCAGAATAAATATGTTGTAAAAGTGCACAGGATGACATCCCGAAGAGAATCCACACTGTCACTGTTAAGCAGAGGGTACAGCTGAAGTCCTCAAGGGATGCTGTGTCGGCTGGGTTTCATTCCAGCTGAGCTCTTAATTAACAAACTGAAGTGATTTGCTTAATTGATCCTGTATAAGCTCTTCCCAGGTGTTCATGTGTTACTGATGCAGACAAAACCCAGGACTCAAACCCTTTAGGGTCACAATCATTCAGGATTTACAGAGTAATGGTCATAGGAAAACTGGTTAAAATGGTTCAGTGAAGTGAATACTAAGTTCAATTAAGGCCTGACGAGCCTTGATATCGAGTGACCTGTGGAACTCCAGGGTTGGAGTAGTGAAAAATTTTGGGTGCATGGACAAAAGAGGCGAAACTGTGAATTCAGGAAACAGCTTATCTCTTAATTCATTGGAATGTGAAAAATAAAGTTTCAGTCTATAGAAAGACAGACATCACTCAGGTCCAAATAAATCTTGATGAAAGATTTTAAATGAGAGTCAATGTGGATCTTTCTTCTTAAAAACATCCCCCATTCTGTGTTCCGATGAAGGGGGAAAATCAATAAAGACAGGTTCAGAAGACAAATGGGAGCAGCCCATATCAAAACTCCTGGCAAAGTTAATCTGACAAAAAAACAAAAAATGTAAAGTCTCTAGACCTGGCTAAGGATGTGACGGAGCTGACAGAAATCCGCATCCATCCATTGTGGCTTTTAAAACATTAAATCCGTGTGGATGCGGATGTAGTGTATTTAGTTGAAGGTTGAACTATAGCCAATTCAATGAGTCATCAGACAGTCTGAATTAACTGTTCAGAGAAGTTACAATTGAACATGGTTTCTTAAATTCTTATCTAATACCACTTTTACTAGTCAATTTACGACTTTTAGTTTAAAAGTGCTAAATTACATTTCAAAAACACACTGGCTCTGCATTGTAAGGCAGTAGCATGCTGCGATGATCATCATAGACGCCACCAGCAACACTGAAAGTACGTTCACTTTGTACTTGCAAATAGATTTTCATATATTTTTTAAATTTATTTCAGTACTAATTATGCCAGGATACCGATGATAATATGACATAAAATAATCAAATTTGTTTAAACACTGATACACTCACCTAAAGGATTATTAGGAACACCATACTAATACTGTGTTTGACCCCCTTTCGCCTTCAGAACTGCCTTAATTCTACGTGGCATTGATTCAACAAGGTGCTGAAAGCATTCTTTAGAAATGTTGGCCCATATTGATAGGATAGCATCTTGCAGTTGATGGAGATTTGTGGGATGCACATCCAGGGCACGAAGCTCCCGTTACACCACATCCCAAAGATGCTCTATTGGGTTGAGATCTGGTGACTGTGGGGGCCAGTTTAGTACAGTGAACTCATTGTCATGTTCAAGAAACCAATTTGAAATGATTCCACCTTTGTGACATGGTGCATTATCCTGCTGGAATGGGTCAGAATCAGAGGATGGGTACATGGTGGTCATAAAGGGATGGACATGGTCAGAAACAATGCTCAGGTAGGCCGTGGCATTTAAATGATGCCCAATTGGCACTAAGGGGCCTAAAGTGTGCCAAAAAAACATCCCCCACACCATTACACCACCACCACCAGCCTGCACAGTGGTAACAAGGCATGATGGATCCATGTTCTCATTCTGTTTACACCAAATTCTGACTCTACCATCTGAATGTCTCAACAGAAATCGAGACTCATCAGACCAGGCAACATTTTTCCAGTCTTCAGCTGTCCAATTTTGGTGAGCTTGTGCAAATTGTAGCCTCTTTTTCCTATTTGTAGTGGAGATGAGTGGTACCCAGTGGGGTCTTCTGCTGTTGTAGCCCATCCGCCTCACGGTTGTACGTGTTGTGGCTTCACAAATGCTTTGCTGCATACCTCGGTTGTAACGAGTGGTTATTTTAGTCAAAGTTGCTCTTCTATCAGCTTGAATCAGTCGGCCCATTCTCCTCTGACCTCTAGCATCAACAAGGCATTTTCGCCCACAGGACTGCCGCATACTGGATGTTTTTCCCTTTTCACACAATTCTTTGTAAACCCTAGAAATGGTTGTGCGTGAAAATCCCAGTAACTGAGCAGATTGTGAAATACTTGACCAGGACCACACCCCTAAATGCATTGAAGCAACTGCCATGTGATTGGTTGGTTAGATAATTGCATTAATGAGAAATTGAACAGGTGTTCCTAATAATCCTTTAGGTGAGTGTATATATATATATATATATATATATACAGTGAGGGAAAAAAGTATTTGATCCCCTGTTGATTTTGTACGTTTGCCCACTGACAAAGAAATGATCAGTCTATCATTTTAATGGTAGGTGTATTTTAACAGTGAGAGACAGAATAACACCAAAAAAAAAACAGAAAAACGCATTTCAAAAAAGTTATACATTGATTTGCATGTTAATGAGGGAAATAAGTATTTGATCCCCTATCAATCAGCAAGATTTCTGGCTCCCAGGTGACTTTTATACAGGTAACGAGCTGAGATTAGGAGCACTCTCTTAAAGGGAGTGCTCCTAATCTCAGCTCGTTACCTGTATAAAAGACACCTGTCCACAGAAGCAATCAATCAATCAGATTCCAAACTCTCCACCATGACCAAGACCAAAGAGCTGTCCAAGGATGTCAGAGACAAGATTGTAGACCTACACAAGGCTGGAATGGGCTACAAGACCATCACCATCTTGGTGAGAAGATGACAACAGTTGGTGCGATTATTCGCAAATGGAAGAAACACAAAATAACTGTCAGTCTCCCTCGATCTGGGGCTCCATGCAAGATCTCACCTCGTGGAGTTTCAATGATCATGAGAACGGTGAGGAATCAGCCCAGAACTACACGGGAGGATCTTGTTAATGATCTCAAGGCAGCTGGGACCATAGTCACCAAGAAAACAATTGGTAACACACTATGCCATGAAGGACTGAAATCCTGCAGCGCCCGCAAGGTCCCCCTGCTCAAGAAAGCACATGTACAGGCCCGTCTGAAGTTTGCCAATGAACACCTGAATGATTCAGAGAACTGGGTGAAAGTGTTGTGGTCAGATGAGACCAAAATCGAGCTCTTTGGCATCAACTCAACTTGCCGTGTTTGGAGGAGGAGGAATGACCCCAAGAACACCATCCCCACCGTCAAACATGGAGGTGGAAACATTATGCTTTGGGGGTGTTTTTCTGCTAAGGGGACAGGATAACTGCACCGCATCAGAGGGACGATGGACGGGGCCATGTACCATCAAATCTTGGGTGAGAACCTCCTTCCCTCAGCCAGGGCATTGAAAATGGGTCGTGGATGGGTATTCCAGCATGACATTGACCCAAAACACAAGAAGAAGCACATTAAGGTCCTGGAGTGGCCTAGCCAGTCTCCAGACCTTAATCCCATAGAAAATCTGTGGAGGGAGCTGAAGGTTCGAGTTGCCAAACGTCAGCCTCGAAACCTTAATGACTTGGACAGGATGTGCAAAGAGGAGTGGTACAAAATCCCTCCTGAGATGTGTGCAAACCTGGTGGCCAACTACAAGAAACGTCTGACCTCTGTGATTGCCAACAAGGGTTTTGCCACCAGATACTAAGTCGAAGGGGTCAAATACTTATTTCCCTCATTAACATGCAAATCAATTTATAACTTTTTTTGAAATGCGTTTTTCTGGATTTTTTTGTTGTTATTCTGTCTCTCACTGTTAAAATACACCTACCATTAAAATTATAGACTGATCATTTCTTTGTCAGTGGGCAAACGTACAAAATCAGCAGGGGATCAAATACTTTTTTCCCTCACTGTAGGCTAAACAATATAGGCTAGGATATGTATGCAAATCTTTCTAAGGGAACATGCCTCTAACAATTTGATTCTTTTTTAGTTTTCTAGTTACACTTATTGGAAATAAATGAATTCTTACAAAGCTGTGAGTTCAAACATTTTTCAATTCAAATGACATTCAACTCAAGGGGTTCCTTCCTCCTCTGTTGAACTGACGGCATTATAAATGGTGCATTTCATTTTTATTTTTTTAAAGCATTAAGATTCACATGAGATCACTGATTAAAATTATGCAATTTCAGTTTGTTTTAACTTCTGTTTGTCTGCACACAATTAAACATGTAGATTAAACGAGTCAGCTCGTGATTCATCTTCATGTAAATTGCTTACAAGAATTAATAACTTTCCCAAACATATTTGTTTTCATGAGTTGGATTTTTAAATTATTATTATGTTTGCTTGTTTTATGTATTGTTTCTTTTTTGTTTTCCTTTTTTAGTGAGGATGATCAG
Organism: Amia ocellicauda; assembly: GCF_036373705.1. NCBI lineage: Eukaryota > Metazoa > Chordata > Actinopteri > Amiiformes > Amiidae > Amia > Amia ocellicauda. The sequence goes on along the minus strand of NC_089851.1, from coordinate 50,476,422 downwards.
ACAGCAACTGCTCAGCTTACTCTATAATGATCCACATGTGAAACCAAAATAATGAAAAGGTCTGGAGCAATTGTCCACTGCATCAAGCTATAAACAAGCACCACAGGAGCACAGACATGAACACATGAACACATGAACATGCACACACACGTTACCTGCAGCTCATTTTCCTTCTCCCTGCTTTTAATCCAGATCTTGCCCTGGCCCTGGGGGTCAATGAGAAGCGCATAGCGGGAGGCCTTTGTGACAATGATGCCATTTTGTATGGAGAGGTCATCGCTGGGCAGCCCCTGCAGGTTCCACTCTCCAATGGTGGCATTGTCCACCAGCATGCTGATGAGATTGAGGTCCTATAACAACAGGCACATGGTACCCCACATGAAAATCACAAAAATGATCAAATAGAATGGGAATGTTTCATCAATTGAATATAAAAATAAAAATACATTTGATTTTTATATTGACTTCAACCAACAAGGTTTAGATGAGAAAGAGCCAAAGTGTTAAAATACATCTGCAGGACCTCTGTATTATTCTTACCGTTTAATCAAGACTCTATTAAGTTAACACATTTCTGTGTTAATGGCAGCACTATTCCTACAGTTAAATCCCGTCAGGACCTCTTCTCTACATAAAAAGTACCATACAAACATAAAAAGGTTAATTGGTTGTCTAAAGAAACTACACATATATTATCCTCTCACTCCAATACAGACAAAGTATTGCCAGGAATGGGAGTATTGTGTAGCAGTTATTGTGTGCTCCATTAAAATCACACAGATGAAACAGAACAACTTTTAAAAACAATAATATGTTCATGCAACACACGTGTCTGTGTAATTCCTAACCATATTAGGAAAACAGGCCCACAATATCCAGCATCTAGCCATGGCTAATGTCCATGTGCCTACAGGCTGTGAAATCTGGACTGCCGTGCTGCTAACACCAGTCCTGTGATATACAAAAAGGTGATATACAAACATACATCACTGAAGGGGATATTGTTGGCATTCATCTCGCTCTTCCACAGCTGCAGCAGTCCGTTTCTGTACTCCTGGTTGAACGGTCCCGAGTAGGACAGGAAGCCAGTGGCCAGGAGGACATCTCCAACCAGACGTCTGATTTGACTCTGGAACAGTTTGCTACTCTCTGTCCATCGGATCTGAAAAGGCAGAGGCAGAGAGAAGGGAGGAGTGGAGGTGCTGCTTGGGATTACTATGAAAAAGCGGGTAAGTAAGAAAGTAAATTAATAAATCCCAGATTTGGTCTGGAACGCAAGAATATGATATTGGTGCAGTTAGGGTTATTGTATTTACTGCCATTCTGTGCAACAAATGCTTCAGTGCTTGATTTGGGCTTCTTGATGGCAGAGTCAGGCTTTTCTGTGGTATTGCCCATGAAAAAACATCTAACAGGAAAGGCACTGTGCCCTGGGACATACAATGCAGTCAGTACATTGCAGTCAGTAATCATTGCATTTCAGAATAGCGAGTGCAGTGGTGTTATAAAACATTCACATGTAATAATCCTTTATGTAAACCTTGGTGGCCTTGGATTCAGTTCATCAATAAATAAATAAACACACAAATAAATAAACAAAGATGTATATATACAGACAAATTAAAGGAAAAACCAACAGGATAGAAATGTTTCACCATAGGATAAAGTTAATCCCTCAGAATAACTTTGTAATGATTTGCAGTGACCCTTCCCTCTAATGGGACAAGTGGACCCAAACCATGGCAGGAAAATGCCCCCCCCCCCACAGCATAACAGAGCCTCCGGACCCCCTCACTGTAGGAGTCAAGCAGTCAGGCCTGAACCGTTCTCTTGGTGTCGCCACACATGCACTCGCCCACTTGTCGAGAACACTAGCCAGTTGACCGTCTGTGTGACTGAAGCTTCTGCCATTCGTGCCCCAATAATGACCCCTCTGTCAAAGGTACTTAGATACTTTCCTCTTGCCATCTTGATCACCCATCTGTATATAATGGCCAAAAAGGCACTGCTTCTCCCAGAAGCCCTGGGGCAGAAGATGAGTTGGCATTTGGGAACATCTAACTGGAAGAGCTCCCATGACTAGCCACGGACAGCTTAAGAGCAGGAAGAAGAGGGTTCCTGGTTGTCGGGGGTGTTGGAGAGTTGGACAATACAAGAAGCGAACAACGAGGACGCAGATCCCATAATTTGTACTGCACAAGAGACACAACTAGTAAATGACCTTTAGCATATGGACATGGAGTTTGTTTGATGATTGCTTGTCTTTGTGTCTGTTTGTATTAGTGTTTTATGTTTAGAGGAAACCTAGAAAAAGGTTTAGTTATGCTTGAAAATAAAATATTTTTGCTGTGCTATTTTGTTGCTTAGCCACTCCAGTGTAGTTTTGGCACAGTTTCAGCTTTCTTGCATAGGGCAGCAGGCTTTCCTAAAGTACTTTTCTATACTTTGCTACATTATTTTTTTCTTCTATCCTGACAAGTGCCCCAGTCCTTGGCATCACAATGCTTCACAGCAGGGATTTGCATTTAGGTAAAAAAGTTTAGTTTCATCAGTCCTCAAACACTTTTTGCCAAATAGCCACAGAATCTGCGCTGTATTTCAGGTGGGCTTTCTTGAGTCACGTCTTACTTCTTGTCACCCTACCATACAGGCCAGATTTGTGAAGTGTTCGGGATAATGTCGTCACTTGCACACTTTCACGAGTCTTGGCCATAAAAACCTGTAGCTCTTGCAAAGTTGCAATTGGCTTCTTGATAAACTCTTTGATCAGTCTCATTATTGCTCAGTCATCTGGTTTGGAGGTTTAGGCAGGATCTTGGCGGTGCCATACACCATCTACTTCTTCCATTTCAAGTTCTTTTGAGTCTTTGCTTTGAAATGCACTAATGAGCAGAGGGAACCTACATGAACTGCTCAATTTATCCTGAAATCCTGCGAATCACTACAATTTAACATTTTTAACTTGGTGTGTGATTTTTAAGGAGATTCAGTTTAAACCTGAACTAATTTAGGATTGCTATTTCAGGCGGGGTGGACACTTATGCAACCAAGCTATTTCAGTTTTTATTTTATTTATTTTTTAATACATTTTCTAGAATATCTTTTTCAGTCTGAAGTTGTGGGGTAGAATGTGTAGATTTTATTTTTGTTTTTACTGCATTTAAAATTTTAGGCAAGACACGAAAAGGGGGAAACTTTGAAAGGCACTGTATACACACATCCACATATAATAACAATAAATCACAAATAATTTCAAAAGCAATATAATTTCATAATTTTCTATCTTCTCTGGTAATGGTAAAATCCTATACCCAACAAAATATTACTATTATAATAATTAATAATTATCATAATTCCTCAAACTAATCTTTGGTGGCATTGCTTTATTTTACTGGTTTAGAGGAATCAAGTCTGTGTCCTTTTATGTTTGTTAAAAACACAAAGGAAAGTGAAAAGGGGAAGTGATTGCTTGGAAAATAACTGCTCTCTGCTGCTTTCCCTTCTGGAATATAAAACAGTTTAGTAAAATACATAAAAAACAACAACAACAAAAATAAAACAAATAGAAGCCAATATCTTTATTAAACCAACAAAACCATTTACACCCAGAGGAACACATCAAAAGAAATGTGTCTGATTTGGTCTTTCCTAAACCAATGGAGAATTCATTTCTGGGTATTCCAGAACATGTCATTTATTTCACACGGTTTCCATTAGGTATAGATTTAAAGACCATTGTGCAGAATAATATTGATAATATAGAATAATATTAAGTTGACCTTATTTTTCATCTTCCTCTTCTTCATCATCATGGGCTGAAGTAGAAAACAACCCTTGTGTGTATAGTCCCTTTCACACTCACATACCAGCAAAAAGCAGGCAGTGTTTCAAACACAAAACAGAGAATGCCGGTAAGAGCGTTGTAGCCTTGGGATCACCATGCAATAGAAGCCTGTGGATTCGGGAGAGGAGACACGGACCGATATTCTGGACGTGTTTGTAAAAGTTCAATAATTTCCTTGTTTTGCCAGATTCCTTTCATTGTGTTTACTTGGCCCTTCATTCTAAGCAGGGCACTGCTACGGTTCGTACTCGGGACCAAGGCTCTTGAAAACCACAAATAGTCAGGAGGGAAATGCAAACAATACGCCACTCTATTCTGATTAGCTACCTTGCATAACCAAACTATTGCATCACGACAATGATGCGTGGCACGTCATATGCTGGCATTCCTATCCTGCTCCGTTCACATAGACCCTTGACCAGGTTGCGAGGTGGAAAATTCATGGTGTCAATATGCTGGCTTAGAACCTTTCACACACACCTTTCTGGCAGCAAAATGCCATGAAAAAGGCTGCAACAGTTTCTGTGTGAATGGGGCTAATATGAAGCCCATCAGTCCACCCCCGTACGAGGACACACAATACCCCTGCATGCAGATCAGTTTAAGTAACATTCTAATGCTAAAGTGGACATTAATGATGGAAAGAGCACCCCTATCGTCTCCCACCCAGCCCTCACACTCCCATTCTCATCATTCCCAACCCTGCAATGGTAAACCACACTGATCAGGGCTCTACACTTTTTTCCTTAAGAGCACTCTGCCCCAAAATTTTTCAATTTAAGGGCACATTCAAAAATTTAGGGGCACACTCAAAAAAAAAAAAAAAAAATTGTGGCACATCATAAATGGTTCATTTTTAATGCTCTAATGAAAAATAAATGCAACAATGTTCAAGACATTTAAATACAGCCTCGTGGGGGGGGAATGGCTCAAACCAAAAAGGGGCAATTCATTCCAGGGGGCCAGCTAGTCCCGGGGCGTGTGGTGAGTGCCGGTGTTATTATTATTAGTATTTATTTCTTGGCAGACGCCCTTATCCAGGGTGATTGTCAGGTGTTCTGACAATCTCAGCTACTTGTCAGAATGAGCTACCTAGCTAGGTACGCGTGCGCAGTGAACATGCCCATAAATCTGCTGGTAATAATTTAAAATTATTTTGCCCGTGTTATTTCACATAGTAACTAATTTGATATTTATGCATAGATGACAGGACGAGCTACCTAGGTTTTGAAAGCTTCCAATACAGTATGAGTGTTGAAAAACAGCAGTTTGTTTTAATGACAGGACCTGACAGAATGGTTTGGTTAATGTTTTCAGTTGGGGCAGCTCATTCCAAGCAGTAGCCCATTTTTTTTTAATACTACTGGGCAGCTCACTCTGATAATGAAGCTCAGTTTGTCAGAACACCGGCGATGTCGGGTTGCAGGGGGGGGAGGTGCCGGCCAAGTGAGGTCCAGGGGGCCAGTTGGGGCATATAGGGCACTTAGGGGAAAGAAAAGCGACAGTGGGTCATGACACCCCTACCCCCCGCCCCCTCCACACGTCCCTGTGTAAATATATCCACACACGGCCGCACCGTTGCAAACTCAAAACGAAACGTTTTCTGTTTATGATATATGTTTCGATTTTGAATTAAATATCTATGCCACTAGTTTTATCGTATAGTCAGAGCCTTCTGTAATAATGCACCATGGCTATGCAATGCACTTCCAGAGGCTCTGAGAAGCGCCCCTACACAGGATAGTATAAGAAATGTCTTAACAATCACCTTTTTGAAAAAGTTAAGGATCTCTGTTAGTTACAAGTTTTAAAATAACCTTTTCAGCCTTTTTATTGCTTGCTCCCCTTTATTGGCTAACTTAGCTGCTTGTTTTCATGTACTGTACTGCTGGATCTTTAGTGTGTCTGTTTTGACTCTTGCTTTAGTGTAGCGTGTGGGTATAATAAGAGCACGTTATAAATAAAATGTATAATAATGTAGTTGAGGAGGTAAAGAAACAGGCATAGCTTGCGAGGCGGACTCCAGTTCAAGAAACTGAAAAGCTGAGTACTTTGTGCGGTTTTAACGGATCCAATGTGCCGTCCTTGACAGACAACTTTTCGGATGACAGACTACAAAATGACGTGTTGGATCCAGAGGCAACAGCCTTTACCATGCTGGGCGTCTTCATCCCGTCGTTATGGCTCCAGTGTATTCTCTCTTAAGGTGCTCATGCATCATTGCCGTGCTCACGCCATGCGAGTTCAGCTTTGCAAATGTTACAGCAAACGGTCTTCAACGTAAATTCAATGTAAACTGCTCCTATACTTTCCACGGTTGTAGCTGCAGCCTCCGCCATCTTTCAAGTTTTATTTTGTATTGTCTTGTAGCCAGAGGTGATTCTAGGGTATATGGGGGCCCCAGGCAAAATAATTCTTGATGGTAATGCCCGGGGGGGCGGCTGAGTTTTCTCCTAAGAGAACGGAGGGGACCGAGGGAGGGGGGGTTTCCCATTTGGGGGCCCCCCCTCAGCCTGGGGCCCCAGGCAATTGCCTAGGATGCCTACCCCCTTGCGACGCCCCTGCTTGTAGCTGCGCCCCAGGTAGACCCAAATAATCAAGGATGAATTACATTAAGATTTTAGTAGATTTTAATAATCAACATTATGGATTAGTTGTTGCAGCCCTACCGCTGCCACACTGTCATAAACTTGCCTTCGTTGCCTTCGGTTAATTGGGACAATCCATAACCGAACTACATTTCCCACATTTGCTACCATAATAATAATTTGTATAATTATCATCATAATCATTTCAATGTAGTCTTTCCTTATAGAGTTCAAAAATTGTATTCGCACTGTGTGCCCAAATTGTATTTCACTCTCGCTCAACATTATTTGTACATGCGTAAAATGCTCACACTGTAGAGCCCTGCTGATGGTAAACCAGGTGGTGTACAGAGGAGTAGTGGTTGGATCCTAGGAACATGTAACCGGAAGGTCGTGAGTTGCAATCTCAATTGTTGTACACTTCGGCAAAGCTCTTTCACCAGTATAACCACAAATGGACAAAAGCACCAACCAAATAAATGAATAATAATGTTTCATCCCCAGTGCTCTCCCCTTATGAAATGAATGAAACCTCCAGCAAAAGAGGCCCTATGGAAGGGTCTGTATCCTGCGTGCCCTCACCTTCTCTCCTCCGAGGCCCTCGATGAGTGCCGTGGCATTGCCCATCTTTCTGCGGCAGGCTTCAGCGTCATCCAGCAGTGCCTGCTTCTCCGACATGGCTGCCTCATACATGGCCTGCACAGCGTCCAGCTCCCGCTGCTTAGAGTCCAGCTGCTGCTGCGCAGTCTGCAGCTCCATCTGAGCCACGCCCAGGCGGCCCTCCTGCAGTGCCAGGTTAGCCTATGAGTGGGGCCAGAGAAACGTGGATTAGGAAGCAGTCAGGAATGAAGAACTGAAGTACTGCACAAGGAGGCCAGTGTTAGCCTGTGTTAGATTAACCTCACCATATATTTTCAACCTATAAAATAAATATGTATTACAGACTAAAATATGTTTCAAATATTTCCTGTATAATTTACATATACATAAAGGGGGGCAAATTTGACATATGAAAAATATAAGGATCACACATTATAACCATTTATTCAAAATATATGTCATTTGTTCCATATGAGGAACACTTAGTAGTTCGGGCCAGTGTGTTTCAACTAGCCAGGAAAATGACAATACTGTTTCATTTCATTTTCCAGATTTATTTTTTAAATGGTGTCATCCCCAAAATGACTTCCTATTTATTGACAAGTGACTAGTTTGAATCTAAGCCACCCAGCTGAACCTGGCAATTTTGAGTTACCAGAAGCAAAACTTTTAGGAGTAAACTTTACATTTGGGTTTTAGCAAAAGTCATATTGTATGATTTGCAATAAATTATTGATCTATTTTGATCTTTTCCGAATGTGTTTTGTGCTCGATGTCGAGAGCATGTAAATCACAACCAAGCCCACATGAAATAAAAACAGGCTTCTGATTAAATCTGCATAATTTGGTCTAGTGCTCAGCTTGTATTTGCACTGTAATTCAGTGAACCACGGGGGCATTGATTATAATAATTAGGATACAATTTATTCAAGCCCATTTTCCCCCTAGCCTGTTTTAGACTTAAAATTCATGAACCTCTTCTGGCATGTGGCATAAAGTCATTATGTTAAATCCATAAACATTTTAAAATGTAAAAACTGTTGGTGTACTAAATATGATTTATGGCGGCAAAGTAGAAAATGGTAAGATCGTCTACTTTTGCATAAAATCGCAGAAACGGTAGAACAACTTCATAAGCAATTCACAAAAGTATATTGTTGTTCCATTTTTATTTTTCCAGCAGCTTTAAAATAAATTATATATATATATATATATATATATATAGGTATATACATACATACATACACCCATATACATATAAAGACCCAAATTGCTAAATCGGTCAATAATATATCCCTACACCCAATGATATACAAGGCCTTCTGTGGAGTGCCTTATTTAGTAGTGTTGCCTGGGACTGGAGATGAATATACAGGATTATATCCATTTAAACTGTTTTGACATTTAATTTAATACTTTCTAACAAGCTGTTCTGAGGAATAAAAATGGTAAATTTCATAAATAAACAGAATAACAAATGGAACATGTGCAACTTTGAAAAAATACCTTTCTGATCAACTACAACCGTTTCAATGGAGCCAGAGGAGGCTTGACCCCCTGCACCTGCACAGCACTGTACCTTTAGAGGAAGGACCTCCTTGTTGATGCTATAGAAGTACGCCATGGCCTCGGTCCAGGAGCAGAGTCCAGCCACGTTGCCACAAACCCTCTTGGCTGTTTCCAGGTTGTAATCCTCCATGCAGAGGTATGGATCGAGCAGCTCCACAACCTCTTCTGTGATGGTGTCCTGAACAAATACAGCAGAAGTCAAACACAGGACCTAGAATACCACAGACGTCCCACCACTAAAGTGGATGTATTTCTGCTGGCAAAAGTGGTAAAATTGACTGTTGCTTGGGTCAGGAGGAAGACAAATGCACTTTTAAAAAGGCTATGTCAATGTTTAGTTTACAGCTGTTATTGCTTAAGATCAGTTAATGACAGTATTATGAGAATCTAATACATATTTTGGGATGCTTATTGGCAACTGAAATGTTTTTAAGTATCAGTGCATTATGATTTTTTCTTACAAATAGTGCAGAAGAGAGAAACAGCATATGCATGATTCAAAAATATGTTCCATTATTTCAACATTAGACAGCATTAAGTCCTGTCACGAGCCATGCTTTGTTTGGGGTGACAATGATTCTGGATGTTAATGTATAAAAGCACAACAGTAATAAGCAGATATGACGAGCAGTGAGAGCAATATAAATGACTGAATTAAAGAAAAGGGACCAGCCCATGCAAGGCCTCCACACAAAGCTACAGTAATCATTTTAGGAACAAATAAAGCCTGCCATATTAATCTGATTATGCCGATTACCCTTTTCTGTTTGTTTTCTTGTTTGTTTTACAGGGTTTTTCTTTTTGTGAAGTGATACTATTATGATATCATTTTTTCACCTGTTCAGTATCCTCAATCTCTGTACAGCTTTTCAGTTTTGATGATGGATATTTAGTGGTATCCAATCACAACTCTGTGGTTACTGGATTTTCTTATAAACAGTATAGCTAGATATGTCTTATTGTTTTATCTGCTGCAGCTGAAGAAAATTATTCTTCATAAGGTAAATAGTATTGCACATTATGATCGTGCACACTATTTTCTGACCATCATATATTTCACCGCTGTTTCTGCTGGCTTGGATTCTGAGAATAATCTGTTACAGTCCCCAACTATCCCACTGGTACAGTCATTTGAGCTGCACTGAGGCGTACCCCTGTCAGGATGTCAAATGTATTTCTATCCTTAAAAAAAAAAAAGTAATACATTAACAGATTTGCTGACTTCTCTCTTTGCTAGATCAAAAGATGGCTGTGCCTGTTGAATTAGTTACACCTGACTGATCAAGCACTGATTTGTTGGGCTGGGCTGGAGAGAGGGAACAATAAAGTCAAACAGTGATGGAGAGAGGGGATAAAATAAAACCACATTACCTGTTGTTTAGTTTAAAGCATATTATTGTCTGTTGGAACTGCAGTAAACGTGAAATGAAATGCAGGACCTGAACCGCTTCTTGATAAAACTCTGCACTAGCTCTGAGAATGCATTACTGGGGCAGAAGCAATGGACGAATTGTGAATTACCTGCAAGACAATCAAGTGCCGTAACAAATGCTTGTGGCAAAGCACAGATGAGGGCTCGTAATGAAGAGAAGGGTGAATGATGCGGCAACCGGGGCCTTCTTTAGAGAGTGTTAACTGAGAAATTGTTTGTGTGGGTGAAAACGTTTTTTTTTCTTTAATGTCATCAATGTTGTTTCTTCTTCATTCACGGCTATGCTAAAGACAGCTTGAAAAGCTATAATAGAACAAGGCTGGAGAGCTTCTGAAGCAGTAAAGTTGTCTTGTGTAAGACAAGGCCAGCTCCACTTAGAGACGTACTGTGGAATTCACCGTCTAGAATGCTGTTTTCCTAGCAACGCTCACATTAGTCACTGCAATCAAGCCCCAGAAGGACCCTTCAACAGTTGCTGTATAACTGAGACCGTAAAGTTTAAAGAGAAGTGGAGGCCACACAAGGCACACTAGGCAGGGTCTGGTCTCTGCACTAATAAGGGAGGATATAAATTGCACTTGCATTTATATCTAAAATAGCCTGTGTGTGTGTGCATGTGTGCGTGTGTGTGTGTGTGTGCGTTATTTCTCCAATTCAATAACTGCCAGTGAAATATTGAAGATGAAGCGGTTGAGCAAAAATATAAATAAACACTTCCAAACTGAAACTGAAAACTGAACACAAATCGACAAAATAATTTCATAAACAGGGCTCACTTGCTTACACAGAACATGGTTAGTGCAAAGCCCCTTTAAATTAATTGTATTCATAGATGATTAATACACTCTGATGATGTGCAAGTCTTATCCAGCAAATTTGTCTTTATCTTACCCTGACAATGCAGACATATTTGTAAATTTTGAATTTGCATCTCTGGAGTGAAACCCATTAACACACACCTTTCACCATGGCAAGATAGTATTCCTGTGTTGAAATACCACAGAATTGGTACAGTACAAATTAGGTATACTGTACTAAAATTGCATTTAACATTGACACTTTGCAGGATTACTGCAAAAGAATGTCACACTGCTACACATTTGTTATCAAACCGAAAATGATTTGCGGTACCAAACAAGCCTCTCACAGATCTTGTTTCACACAATGATGGCGTGGGAGCAGTCACATTCTAGCGGTATTAAATCAATAAAATACTTGCGAGAAATTTACCTGCAAACGCTCTCGCAGCTTCGAAGTAGTCTAAAAGCCTCTCGTGGTCATGCCACATTGTAGATTAAGCACGGTTGGCAAATATAAAAGAATATCTACATATCTACACACCTCTGTGGCTCCTTGTGTGTGCAGTGCAAATGTAAAATAATTACAGTAACTGCAGTAAGGTCAACACTGCGTGTAACAACGGAGATGTATGTGTGTAGAGAGAGAATATGTTGAGATCACATGGTATTTTATATGAATTGTTTTTGCATCAATGTGTCAGTTTCATTTATTACTGTATTCTTTTGCACCTGTTTTTACTTGTCTGATTGTTTTACTGATTTGTTTGCAACTATTCTGCTTTTGTTCATTGTTCATTGTTATTTTGTATTGTTTTCCTTCTTTAGGTGTCTTTCAGATATTAATAAGAGAAGAAAGGGATGTTGGTGGGAAAGTCAGAGTGGGGGATTAGTGGTGCTATGGCTTAAAGATGAAGACTCACTCATACTGACTACAACGTTATGTAAAAAAAAAAAAAAAAACAGGTAACAAAAATGTCTCCTTTGTTAAGGGAAAAGAGAGGTAGAAAACAACACACACAAACAATACTGACTGAGCAGACCGTGAGGGAGCCCTAGTGAGGAGATTGAGGGAAGGGGTCAGCGCAGGAGAGAGAGAGAGGCCTGAGTTCATTAGCTCAGATATACCTGCTGTTATGTTCAGTGGGTGAACAGAGGTCATGGTCTGGCCTGTGAGAGCGGAGAGGGGAGAGAGATATTACTCCATATATAACTGGATGAAATGAAATAAGAGGGGAGCCAAACTTGATATGTTCCAAAATAAATAGATTGACTCCTATTCTCACTAGATTTCCATGTTGTAATTGACAGGATTGGATCACATCTGAAGAAAGGTAGCTTTTTTTATTTTTATTTGGTGAAATAATGAGAAGGAAATTTCATTTTACATCTGTACACAATTAAGTTCCCTGAGGACCCAAGCTAGGCTTCCATTTTATTCCTTATAAATGATCCTCTTCTGGTTGGGTTACTCCCCGGGGAATTTAATTCTCACTGATAAAGACCCCAGGGGGAGTCAGTGTTGGTTGTTAATTTTAAGGCCCAACAAGAGCCTGTGCACATTTCTGATCTCAGCATTCGCCTTTCCTCAGGGGGAATCCTTCGCTTGTTATTTTCTAGGTTTTAAATCCTGAGCCAATGGGCCACAATGTGCCTGCCATGTTAAAAGGAGCAAAAGAAAGGCGCTTGAAAGAAAATATCTTGACAGCTTTCTACATAATATTACACAGATTAGTTCCCTATAAAAAGCAAAGTATACTTCATTTATTTAGCAGTACATTGTCATTACAGTTCAAGGGTGTTTTGTCACTCACAGAGCCGTCCAATATACATTTATATTTACGTTCCCAGACCTTCCAGAGAAGATGGGATCTGAGTAAAACAGGAAAGGATGCATACAGGTCTGGCATAAACCAGTGCCAGCACTGTGATTATCTGCAACTTCACTGTGATTTTGGAGATCATCTGTGTTTATCACATCTGTAGTGAGGTTTTTCTGAGAGTTAGGCCATGTTAAGCCCACCAGTATACTGTGATACATCAATAGTTTCTTTAAACAATTACCATTAATATATTTTACCAGTTTACTGTTTTACGACTGAAATATACAAGCAAATCTTACATTTTACTGATAAATTATATGGATGATACAAAGGAAAAATATACCTTGAGGTTAAATTAAAATTGGTCATGACACATTCGTATTTGTTTTTTTTCCCCCTGAAGATTTATTTCCACAGTGTGCTGAGATGTAAAGCAGAGAAAACACACCAAAAAAAGTGAAATGTGTGAGTTAAAAAGCACAAGCAACTCTTCACGAACCTTAATAGCAAGGCATAATGTCACGCAGAGAAAAGTGCTCGATTTTAATGACACCAAAATTGTAGACGTCTCCTTTGAGAAACATCAAATGCAGTTTCTCTTATTTTTCTGCAGGCTGTCTGCTGGGTGCAGCTCGCAGTTTGGCACCTCACGATGCCTCCATTCAACTGAGGTCCCCAAACTGTGCACCTTCCTCTGTCACAACTCTTCTTTCCAGTTTGTGAGGAAGTGAACCTGACATTAACATGTTTCTGTGCAAATATGCAATACTAAGCAGCTGTCAGACACAAAGCTGAAAACAATATAGGCAGGCAATGGTTTAGAAATGTACTGCTTTTTTACTCCCCTACCCCACAAAAGCATATAAGAATGATTTTAATTTTGTCCCGAGTCTCTGTTTAGTGATATTTTGCTACAATAGAAAAACTACTTCTGGGAAGATTGGTCCCGAGCTTCCCCGATCATAGATCATAGAAAATTAGAAGGGAAAATACTTCAGTTTTTTGATTTGCAAGAGCACACCGCTTTCCCCTTAATGCCCTCTATGGACTAGCTTTGACAAATTGTTTTAAAATTGTCTGTGTTTTGGGTTGATTTAGTTACTGGTAATGGCAAATCAACAGAGAGAACAGAAGAGAACTGGGTGGGGAAGCAAAGGAGAGGAATAACAGGGAATAAATGCATTATGGGAATGACAGTCAAACAGTTGTAGTCCAACAACTAAATCATGTTTACAATCTTTACCCTGAACTGTGAAACCTGAACATATATATTAAACTTGTGGTTCGGGGACCACACTTTGAGAATCACTGCATCACACCGACAAGAAGTGCAAAATATAATTGATAATATAACCTATTCACTGTTTTTTCATTATATTCACAGTTTTTTCGTGTAATATTACATTAATTCAAATGCAAAATGCATGCTATGGGAATGAACACCCCCAACTGAATGAAAAAACACTTATTTTTTTCCTCAGAAGATTAATGTAACTGAAACCTGATATCTGGAGAGTACAAAAAGATAATTGTTGATTTGCTGTTCAGTTAAGTATTTAATTAATTAATCCCCGTTAGTGAAAACCCCAACCTTTATATTCGTTATCCACTTGTGCTTAATTTTGATGGAACGTTTCTCATTCTCAGCCTTCTTAATAACTTTTTTTTTCCTTGATTGCATTACAGTGAAAATTGGCATCTTTTCAGTTTCACAATCTGATCCTAATACTGTTGAGTTTTATTCTCAAGTCTCAAGTGTACAGACTAGAACAATGTTATATTAATTAAATAGAGAAAGTGTATTTAAAACCTCTTTGTGAGATATTATATTAACTGTTGAAAATACTTAATACCATACATTTCCTAGAATAGATGTACTGCCCTCATTTTATATTCTGCATTTTTCTGTTTATACCTAAAGTACCAACAGTAAAACCACTACAGTATACTAAGTAAATGTTGTAGGCAAGTGTCCTGTGCTCCATTCTAAGGAATATCCAGGACAAATTGCTTTACTTCACTTTAACATATTTGTACATGATATGTATGAATTGTTACACATTTAGGAGATGTTAGAACAGACGCCGAAAAGGAAAAATATATTTGAATATATAATACCTCTTTCCTGAAATTATACAGACAGCACCCTAAACTAGAGAAATGGCAAAGACTGAGGACACATCTGGGAGAACCATGAATTATGAAAACCTTCCAGTATTTAATTTGCTTCAGAGCCCTCAGTTGGGACAGTTTACGCGTGGCACAGATTAATGCTCTGTTCTGGTACTTTAGAAGTTATGAACAACTGAAAAAAGTGCTCTAGTTTAATCATTATTATCCATCCATCTACATTCAATAACCACTTCATCCAGTACAGTGTTGTGGTGAGCTGGAGCAGATGCCGGACATTAATATCCACAAAAAACGATAAACCATCCAATGTGTTGGAATTTTAAGAATGCATTTCCTGAGGAGAGGGGGAGTTACCTTCTGGAAGGTGAGCAGCATGTTGAGGAAGGCGGAGTTGTTCATCAGCTTTTGGGCCTCGCTCCAGGAGGGCCGCAGGCACGGCCGCTCGGGGTCAAGGGTCACAGGGTCAATTTTCCTCTGGAACAGCAGCAGCACGCAGTCCATGATGCGCATAATCAGGTGGGGTGGCTTCCCCAGCTTCCTCACCGTGGCGATGTCTGCAGGCTTGATGGTCTGAAATGGCAAGAAGCAGCTCTGTGAGCGCAAGGCTGAAGGGAAGGATGAATGAATACAGCATTCCAGCCACTAATATGGATAGGCATGCCTGTAGGGAAACATTCTCATGTATCCAGACAGCATGCGGACATGGTAAAGCAGTGTTCTTTAAATCCAGTCCTGGAAGGCTGCAATCCAGCAGGCTTTATAGATCACTTTTAACCATCACCTTACATAGACCTATAGCTGAGGGGACACCAGTTAACATTTTGCTAGAAAATGTAAAATGAAACATGTAGCTTCTACATTGTTGCTTCTATATTCAGGGGACACCATTCTACATTGTTATAGAGGATGCAGATAGACTGTTTATGGATAGCCAATTATACTGGTAGTAGCTGAGTTATTATCAGTTAATTATTGTGCAAATAAATGTTATTAACCAAACTATTAAAAGGGAGAAGTTTAAATGTATTTATTCTATGTTTTCTACAGTACCCTCATTAAATAAAGCAAATAATTTGTGCGCAACATATGTACTCCTAGGATATACAACAACATTTCAAAGCAGAGTCAAAATCAACAGTACAATACTTAAAGACTTAAAGACTTAAAATACTTTTTTCTTTGATGAGTATTAATAGTTTACTTTACATAGATGTAAATATGTAATATTTTTCTGAATGTTGTTTCTTGTGCTGTTGCTGTTTAAAATGAACATTCCACTACAAATCCCAGCTCACGATTGGTGGTAAAACGGCACAGTTACTCAATACATAGGCTACATTAAAACACACACACAATGTCCCCAGTCATTGTCACTTCAACATAATTATGAAAATATCAAAAAATACATTATTATCAACAACCCCCTGCACTGTCCTGGTAACAGTGACAGTGATAAACACACTGTTTTCTCTCTGGATGGAATCATTCTTCAAGTCTGAAAAAATATAATTATGGTTTACTGAAGAAAAAAAAAAAAAGCAAATCGTAATCACTGTTCTGAATGAAAGATGTGAATACTTTCAAATACAGCTATACACACATACATATATATAAATGTGTTCAATTTATAATGTACAATAAAACTAAAATAATCTCTATATATAGGCCTAATTCGAACATGCAATAGTGTTTTCTTATTTTAAATACACACCAGATGATATTCCTATCACTGTATTGGCTGTTATCTGAATTGTAATGCATCATGGAGCAGACTGTGTTCAGAGGAATGACCTTGAGATTGCCATATATTTTCTGCATTGTTCTACCCTCATTAATTGCCTGACACCATGAATAGATTAGATCTATCCTTAAAGAAAGTAGTCTACTGTTTTAAGTGTATGTAAATAATAAGCCAATATGTTGATGAATATTAGTCTGAAACAGTATGGTATTGAAAAGCAAAATTAGGCATGGATGTTTTAGTTGACCCCTTCTGACTATTATACCATGAAATACAGTAAGATGTACAGTAAAAACAGTCAAGTCAACGTGTTTTAAAGCATTTCTAATATATAAAGGCCTTGGCTCAAATATAGCTGAGGTAGACTGCAAAAAGAAAGTGCAATTTATGTAACAGGGCTAATAAAAATTAAATACAAAATTAACAAACACAGCTCTGGAAAGCTATGGCCACTGTTCAGATTAACCAAACAGGTATAAATTCCTGATCAAAGTATTACCAATATACCAATATATAAGTCTGCTCCAAGGCAGAATACCTTCAATTAAAATAATCTGAAAACAAGAGACAGAAAAGGGGGAAAAGTAGTCAAATTCTTAGATTGAAACCATCATATAAAACACTGTTGCTGAAAAAAGATGGCAGTAGAGGGATACTCTGCTTTCCCAGGTCACTTCCTCACTAAGAGCACAGCACCTCTCAAAATCAGTCACCCTTCTCCAAGAAACAAAACAAAAATAATGATAATAAAAATACAAAGAAAATAATTAGATCATCTAACAGTGGCAACAGTAGACCCAGCTATAAGTTATATCCACATAAATAAATAGATTAAATAAATAAATAAGTCTTTACAGCCAGATTTCACGGTAGGTCAGGTCATGTTTGAGCTCTGTGCCTTGGGATTCGCATGCTTTGCTATTTTAATGAGGCTGCATTTTCATCTTTGCCACACATCTGGGTTATTGATTTTTAAAGGCATCAGTTGGCAGTGTATGGGAAGAGGCCAAAAGGTAGAAAATATTTATAGACTGTAAATAATGTAAGGCTATCGAGAAGGAAAATCTTTTCATAAAGCCTTAAAATACATGAGAAGCTTTTGGTTGGGTTTTTGTTCATTTCAAAACAGATGCTTCAGACTTCAATTTAATCTAAATAAGACCTTTCTAGGCCCAACATGTTTGAGGACATTTTGAAAGTGATTATTCCAAGGATAGAAAATAATTATCATCCATAGTTAGAGATAATATTTTCCTTCTCCGAGAATGGTTTCCACACCGTGAGGTAAAATTACTAATAATTAATGTATTCATTTTCCATTTTGTATATTGTTTTCAAGAATATTTAGGACATTTAATAAGAATAAAAAACAAAAAGATGAATGGAAACAATTCCAACTCATAAGTTCATAATTCAAGTCAGTTACCACTTTCTATTGTGTGCAAAACCACATGGCACAATTTCACAGCATCCACATAACATGTAAGACATTTGCAACCCTGTCTGCTTCGAATTCCAACGGCAGGGCCACCAAGATACGCCATGTGGATTTCAGAGGGACAGCTTTACTTTCAGAATGAGGAGAGAGGAGGTTGTCACACAACAAACACCAATCTGCTGTGGAGACTTCGAGCTTGGACAGAAAATGCATTTTTTATTTGCAGAACCTGCAGATTAAAATGTTGGGGAAGACACATCAAGAAGCGTCTCCAGTCAGATTAACAAGCCAACTGGGGGAGCTGCTCCAGTCTCACAGAATGAGAAGCTGCCAATTTAATTTGATCACCTTCAGGCAAGAATAACTAATTCTGCAAGTTGAGATACAATGGGGGAAAGAAAAGATATAAAACTGCAACCAAAGACAATTTAAAAACCTTTATTGCTTTAGGCCATCAGCAGTCAGTACTAAGGTTAACTTTCTAGTTTTGGGCTAAGGAAATATATTCTTTAAACTTCCAACCCCAGAAACTCCAACCTGCTCCACTCACAAACAATGAAGATACACACAGCTAGCTAACTCAACCGCAGGGCTTGCACTGCATTTTGTCCCAAGACACTATGTAGACGCCACAAACTGAGATGTTAAAGGTCCAGCTCTATGACTTTTACGCAGATGTGTTTAAAATCCACATTTCAGTTTGATTCAAACACATTTTGGCTTGATTTAGCATATGTAACGTTTGGCCAGGTCAAGCCGATTTTGTATCCTAAGTTTCTTTGAATAGATACAGATCTTCCTGTAATAGGTACAGGTATAAACCACTTTTCATGGATTTGTTATAGCAAAACAAATTATGAAAATATTAAAATATCAAATTTTAGCAAAATTGAAATGCAATATTATAATTGTATATTGTATTATTGTTTATGTATTAATCAAATGTTCTGATAAACAGCATGTTATATTTGTATTTAACTAATTTTCATGTTTGTTGTCATTGTGAAACCTATCCCCATTAATGTAATGTATTTATGACCCCATTTAGGAATAATGGTGGTGGGGAAAAGTTTTGGAGTCGGGAGTTCTAATCAGAATTTATTACATGCACGGGAAGAACAGCACACACACACAACTCAAAAGATTTAAGGCTAGCATAACACTGTTCTTCAAAAGTTTTGAGGTAGTAAAAAGCTTTTATATCCCCTCTGGGACATACCCTCAAGGGGTTTGACATTTTACAAACAGTGTCTGAATGGTTGTTTCTAATAACTAGCAGTGATTTAATTGGCATTCTAAACTAAGCCTTCCCAGCACAATGGATCTTTTTTTTATTTAAACAAATGGTGTGGTTATTTCTGTAATATATTAACTTACAGTACACTCACCTAAAGGATTATTAGGAACACCATACTAATACTGTGTTTGACCCCTTTGCGCCTTCAGAACTGCCTTAATTCTATGTGACATTGATTCAACAAGGTGCTGAAAGCATTCTTTAGAAATGTTGGCCCATATTGATAGGATAGCATCTTGCAGTTGATGGAGATTTGTGGGATGCACATCCAGGGCACGAAGCTCCCGTTCCACCACATCCCAAAGATGCTCTATTGGGTTGAGATCTGGTGACTGTGGGGGCCAGTTTAGTACAGTGAACTCATTGTCATGTTCAAGAAACCAATTTGAAATGATTCGACCTTTGTGACATGGTGCATTATCCTGCTGGAAGTAGCCATCAGAGGATGGGTACATGGTGGTCATAAAGGGATGGACATGGTCAGAAACAATGCTCAGGTAGGCCGTGGCATTTAAACGATGCCCAATTGGCACTAAGGGGCCTAAAGTGTGCCAAGAAAACATCCCCCACACCATTACACCACCACCACCAGCCTGCACAGTGGTAACAAGGCATGATGGATCCATGTTCTCATTCTGTTTACGCCAAATTCTGACTCTACCATCTGAATGTCTCAACAGAAATCGAGACTCATCAGACCAGGCAACATTTTTCCAGTCTTCAACTGTCCAATTTTGGTGAGCTAGTGCAAATTGTTGCCTCATTTTCCTATTTGTAGTGGAGATGAGTGGTACCCGGTGGGGTCTTCTGCTGTTGTAGCCCATCCGCCTCAAGGTTGTACGTATTGTGGCTTCACAAATGCTTTGCTGCATACCTCGGTTGTAACGAGTGGTTATTTCAGTCAAAGTTGCTCTTCTATGAGCTTGAATCAGTCGGCCCATTCTCCTCTGACCTCTAGCATCAACAAGGCATTTTCGCCCCAACAGGACTGCCGCATACTGGATGTTTTTCCCTTTTCACACCATTCTTTGTAAACCCTAGAAATGGTTGTGCGTGAAAATCCCAGTAACTGAGCAGATTGTGAAATACTCAGACCGGCCCGTCTGGCACCAACAACCATGCCACGCTCAAAATTGCTTAAATCACCTTTCTTTCCCATTCAGACATTCAGTTTGGAGTTCAGGAGATTGTCTTGACCAGGACCACACCCCTAAATGCATTGAAGCAACTGCCATGTGATTGGTTGGTTAGATAATTGCATTAATGAGAAATTGAACAGGTGTTCCTAATAATCCTTTAGGTGAGTGTATGTTGACTGCTATGGAGATTTTTGTTTTCCTAATTATACAAACACATCACAATATGTGCAGTGGTTCCCATTAATTAACTAAACTGTGGCAGTCCACAGCATAGCTTCAGCAAAGCACCTCTCAATCGCAGCCAGTCAGCCTCTCCTCTCACCTTACACATGAGATGAGAGCGGGCCTTTGAACGCTCAAGTCCTGGAAGGCATCAATCCAGAACATTGTTTAAGGTAATTAACTGTTCACTAGCTACATCAGTGTGAATGTGGTTACAATGAATTAACAGTAAAACCACCATAGCTGCTTTTTGTGCGACTTTTGCAATTCAAAAGTAAATGTCCATGCGTATGTGAATTTATCCCGCATATCCGTTCTTACATATTACTAAATATTTAAATTAAATACATTTACGGCAATTCAGCTCCTCAAACTCCTCAACATGAATATGTTTTAAATACTTTCATCTCCAACCACCGGACCCACAGTTTATGCGGTAGGCTATACTGAATATAATATAGACAACAATCTGGGCTTTGTAATACAATTAGTCATTGTGAAAGATTTATAATCGTGTTGATTGCTGAAACACATGATTTTCTACACATCATATAGGCCATTCTTATATTATTATCATTGTTTATTTTATTATCTGATATAGCTCTCGTCTGCCTGTTCTGATCGGCTCAGCAAGTTTCTAACTTTCCTTTGGAATTCTTGATCACGTTGCAAACCCAGGTCTCAGGATCAAAGCCTGTTTGATTCTTTTGTATTAGGTGTAGGGCACTGTAGTGTTTAAAAGCACATTTTCTGCATTGATGTATGCAGCTGTAATAGACAGTCATTTTAAAGCGTTTCACGTTGCATCAGATTTTATATTTTAGTTTTATGCTATTTTTATCACTGGTTATTTATGTTAATTGTATACATCTGCTTAGATATGTGCATACCGATTTCTACACCAATTTACACGGTTTATAACATAAAGATTATTTTCTACATTGGCTCAGTCTGAAAACATAAGAAAAACACTTACATTTTCAATGTAAATGCAGCTTTTCTGCTCTGAAAATGTTATGTGTGATGTTCATATGTAAAACTAACAAGTTTTCAATTTTCGTCACACAGTTGATTTATAAAGGAGCCACACATTATGTGGGTGCAGCGGTTGTATATAGTAAGAAATGTTGCTGGTTCTAGTGTTAAAACATTATTTCCAGCATCAAGTTAGCAAAGCTATCTGTTTATATTGACTGTGATATGTAGCCTAAAGTTATGTTTTTCCATTAATTGAGCATTACTGTAGATATTGGCACTTTGATATTAATTATTAGCATAAACCTTATTAATAGGCTGGCCAATTATGCTCATACACTCTTATAATAAATTATGCAATAATAAGAGTTCTGTGACTTGCTTCATATATGGCCCTAAAAAAGAATCCATATTGAACCATTTTCTGAAGCTCTCTGGTAGGAACCCTAGAGGTTCCACAACATAAAACCAAATGGTTCAAAATGGAACTATATATGGTGCTATTTGTAAAACACCCTTTTCACCCATAAAAGCTGAAATATTAAATACGTTAGATTCATTATACCCCACTTTTAATAACTTGTTATTGTTATTATTATTGTTATAAATACAACAGTATAATTATTAACTCATAGCAACTACTGAAATGAATGACTGAAATGGAAATTGAGAAACACACAAAGGTGCAGAATAAAGGACATACAACAGCATAGGATGACAATTATAGTCCATGGTTTTCATAAATATTTGATTTTCATTAAATTTAGTCAAAGTGATGAGTGAAAACAATTAAACATATTGTAGCACTTACTGTGCACAACAGGTTAAAAGCCAAATAACACTCTTAGAAACCAAACAACTCATTTATTGCATTTCTGCTCAACTTGCTCTTACAAGAACATGTAGAACTATAGACTGAGAAAGACAGAGGGGAAAGGCAGGGAGGCTATGCCAAGCTCCTTCTGACCCATTCAGGGTGAGACAGACAATGTGCACTCCACAGGGGTAAGGCACTCATAGTACAAGTCAGACAAGTATTAATATCCACACAACCATTTACAAAACCTTTTGTAATTCTGTGCGTCCAGTTTGAAGAAATTTGAATTTTTCATTTTGTTTGCTTAGCACAATTGCTGCAAGTCAATGGTCGCAAAACACTGACTCTAAAAAGGCTGCTAATAGATCTTAACTATACAATCCTGTGAGAAACACTGATGTGTCAATGAAACTAATAAAATATATAGTTTTAAACCCATTAACAAATATGAATAATGTGAATTTAGATATTTTAGTTTTAGTTTTACTGTTCTTGATATTTTGCTTTTAATTTGCAATTGTTTTCTGCTTCCTTTTTATTTCTTGCTGGAAAAAAAACACTAAACATTTTTGATTATAAATATATAAATTATTATATTATCTTCCTTTTTTATATACAATTAAAGGGCCACACTTACACTTAATAAAATGTTATTTTCTTTTTCTAGTTAAGCAGAATATGCACATAAACGTACACATTACAATTACATTTAAATAAATTATAATTACTTTCACTGCATATGAACATAACTGTATACATAATAATAGTATAGTATTATTGTGTGGTTCTGATAGACCGTAAAACCCTTTTTCTTTTTAAAAGGCTCAGGTTGTTTTTATACATAGGAAAATTACAACATATTGCTCTCCATGGCAACAGCCTTCACCATAATTACATATTATGTCTCGTATGTTTTGAACCATTGGAATTTAATGCCACAGCTGCCAGGAACTATATGCAAAGAACATACATAAAACATTTTAAAATGCTTTTATCACTATGTGACAGGAATTCTTCACTTGTTACATTGTGATTTGTATGGAAAAGTAAACAGGTGCACTGTAATGGGAAATAAGTGTCGTCTACAAAAAACAAACAAAACACAGCAAGCATCCTCCTGTGACTTCCATATCACTATCAATATTCCATATCTTGGAAAACAAAACCAGGCCATGGGACAGAATACGCTGCTCAACCTTGCAGGATGATTTTCATGTGCTCACTTCTTTTGTCTTGTTCATGCCAGCTGCCTGCTTAATGGCCTTTCCCATTCTGGAGTGACACATAAATTTTAACTGGGGCTGGTAGTTTCCACAGCTGTCTAGCCAAAAGGCCACTGAAGAGAAGTAGTCAATCTTGCACTCAACTCTGATACTGAAGAGACCAGAACAAAAAATCTTAACCCTTCAGCTCTAAATATCTGCTTTAAGTTTTGGTTTGTCTAGACATCACTTCAGCCCAAATACACACACATCCTGTAGAAAGCCAAGACTAAAGCATTTGTTTTGTTGTTGCTTTTCCAAAGGCTTCACTGCCATCACTACTTTTCAGTCTTTGGAATATAATAAATTGAGGTTACAAATACATCAATTTAACAGCAATAAAGGAGAAAGTAAAATACACTGTTGAAAATATACACCAGAAGTACTAAAAGTACTTAAACATTGTGTGAACCTCATACTCTCACTGTCTTATCCTCATAAACAAAACACTCTGCACTGTGCATAAACAAACTTAAAAAAAAGGCTCAGAGAGTCTAATATTACATTTTGATTAATATTTCATGTTTCCAATCTAAAGAACATGCATAGTAGTCAGGTATTTGCAAATCTAAAACAGCAGAAGACACATCTTTCGGATCCCTTCATATTAATTATGTATTAATTTATTTTGTGCAGTAATTATACGTTACATATATGTATCTTGACAGGACAGGATTGACACATTTTTCATTATATATCACTGACAAAACTAAGAGTGCGTGTGGGGGGTGGGGGGTTGTATTAGAAGATCCAATGAGATTGACTGGTTCTGTATAACCAATGGCTTTTTGAGACAAATTCCAAGACTGAATTGGTTAAATTATCACTATTCTAGGGGAGCATATTGAGAGAGAGAGAGAGAGAGAGAGAGAGAGATAGAGAGAGACCCCCAAAAAGAGGGGACCTGATTGTTAAGGTGATTTTGCAACAAATCTGCACAAGCTGAACACCAAACAGGAAGAAAATAGAGACGGGCAGAGGTCCAGCAAGACGACTGTCAAAGAAGGAGAAACCTAGCCACAATACTGTACCAGCAGGCTTCAAGCACATTTCTATCTTGTCAGACATATTCAGTTATGCTTTTGCGTCATCCTTGCCATCAAATTAACAAGAATTATTGGGAATTATTATTGGGAATAATTAATTGTTGTCAGTCTTGGCAAGAGACATTGTTTTAATGGACATTTAATGAAATGCATACAGTATAGGCAGAGTCTTTCTAGGCTACTGCAGTGAGGTGAAAACATGATGTGGAGCTAGAGTTAACGCATGAAGGATGGATGCTCCCTTTTCACTGACTATTAAAATCAGGCCAGCTGTCTGTTATTTAATAGTCAAATGAGTGTTGAACTCTGCATAAGGAGTAGATTTTACTATGTACCAGGAGCGCCCCTCCACACACACGCACGCACGCACACGCACACACAATACTTCAGTTTTTAACTCCACCTGCACTGTTGCCTCAGTTAGTAGGTATAAGGTCATGTATGGTCCAGCTTTTAAAAGTACTTACTAATAAAAAAAACAATAACTGCAACTATACATTAAAGGCAATTTGTCTATTGCAACTTTGCATCAGCATCCTTTCACTCATCCTTTTCGAAGCCTTCCCTCACCCTCTCACCTGCAGAGCTGCCTCGGCCTCAGCCAGGGCAGGCTTGGCTGCCTCCAACTTGGACTCAGCCACCAGCTTGTCCGCCTCGATTTCGTCCACGATGGCCTGTGCCTTGTCCTTGACCTTCTGGACCTGGGCCTTCACTTGTTCAGCCGCCTGCGCCTTGACTGTCACCTCCTGCAGGACCCCATCTGCCTTTTTGGATGCCACCTCCAGGTCCTTCTCCTTCACAGCCAGCTCCTTGGACAGCTGGCTGACCGATACCTCTGCCTCCATCAGCTTTGCCAGGCCTGCAGGAACACAGGGACAGCAAGAGACTTTTCACAACTGGGTTCTACTTACAGCTCTTGTTGGTTTCTAGACTCTACTGCAACTAATAGGGTCTGAAAAAGGGAAATGAAATTGAAAAAGGCCACTTGACCCCAACCCTGCTTTTAACCTACTGGGTTTGGCCTTCTTTGGCCCTTAATTATGAAAACAACTGCAAACCTAGGTCTAGGCAATATAAAAACCTTTATTGGTACTGCAAATGCAAAAGGCAGGATATTCATCACTGCTTCCCTTTTTTCGTAATTTCTAATACGCCCTACTAAAACAAAACAAAAATCTCTGTCCTATGAAAGGGCCTAAAGCAAGAGTGCCAGGAACGTTGAAAGATAAAATACAACACCTGTGGACCAGTCCCCAGCAGGTATTATGGACCTCGTAAAGCAGCAAACACCTCTATTCATTGAACTCCCCTCACCACCTATAAAAGTGCTGCCCAAACCCAATCCCCAAGGGCCCCTATCCTACATGTTTTATAGGTAACCTGTCATTATCAATTTCTTAACATCTGGAACCATTTCATTGTGATCAATTAAGCAGGAAATGAACTACCCTTTTCAGCCCTCAATGACCAGAATTCCCTTAATTGAACAAGTTAATTGCTTAATTGATCAATAACTTCCATTTAGGGACAAACCTTTCTGGATAGGGGCTCTCCAGGACTGTGTTTGGGCACCACTTGCCTATGGCATTATTGATAGTGAAAATTACTACTCATAGAAATCAGTAATATGAATGTTTTGTTTTTGATTGTATTTTATTTTTGATATTGATGTTATGTGTTTTTTTTTTTTTTAGTTTTATTTATGTGCACATCAAAGGATACAAGTATGCTACAGTATGTTATAAGTATTATTGCCATCATCATATTATTATTGAAGTTTTAATTGTTTTTTACTCAACTGGCAATAGATGTTGACAGCATTGAAGTTGTCTATACAAACTGGACTAAATTTTTGTTTTATTTATTATTGATTTTTGTATTGAATTTATATTGAAGCACTCTCCCCTCCTTCCCAGCTAAAGGGAACATGCAAAATTGCTGTTTCTCACTGTGAATAGGGCTTTTTGTGATACTAGGGAATTGAGCAGGTCTTTGATTCTTTTAATTTGCTGTATTTGCTTTCACACCAACTTTCATTGATGCTGAGTTTCATTTGGTCAGCCCTAGTGCTACAGTTGTAGATGAAAATATTCACAGTTCATTTGGTGATTCCTTTCAATTTAAAACATATTGTTCATTAAATTAATAATGTATGTCATCAATCAGAGCTCACTGAACACTGATTCTGCAATAGAGACACATGTAAAGACACTGGTTTACTGAACTGTGCAAAGATGGGACAGGACAGGATGGAAGAGGCATGAAACTCCATTGATATCTTTAGTTAAATTAAATGTAATCTTTACAGTTTTCTGTCTGGGGTTGAATCAGTGTTCAACAAACTCTGAAAATACATTATTGTTAAATTAGTACAGTTTTAGTAACCATATTTATGAAACTACATGAATCACCACATTTCAAAGCATGATTTCACCAAGCCCTGTATTGTTTTGATCACAGTCAGGCAAGGGGTAGAACTGCTATCTTCAAACTTAAAAAAACAAACAACAAACTTGGCTTTATATCTAGTAAATGTTTGATTGATAGAAGCCATCGCTTCACCGAGGAGACAAGAAACATAAACTGGCAGTGTAAGCTGGCATTAGAAATAAAGCTTTACAATGCTGAGAAAAATAAATTAGTTTTTTTTCAGACATGCACTGTGGGAACCAAAGATACATTTGGCATATCTCTAGTTTGTTTGCCTCTTGCTAGCCCACAGATAAGAGCGCAATGTTGAGTGCCTTTTAAGCAAAAAAGTTAATGCCACACCGGCCAAAATATCACCAGCCTCAGTGCCCTCATACTAGCATCCTGCAGTAATGGTACCAATAGTGTACAGCATGCTCAAAGAATCTGGGATGAATTGTGTGTGGTTTGCACAGAGATTCATCAAAGTACAATTTACCATTAAGGACAAAGAACAACAACAAAAAAACAATATTTCACTGAACCAAATGCTCCTTGTTCCTTCTTTCCAGTCCTCTGACAGTACCTGTCTTCATGCGCTCAGCCAGCATCCCCACGTGGGCGATCTTCTCGCTGTAGATAATCTTGTAGCCTTCTATGAAGGACAGGTAGGACTTGGGTGTGACGTAGGTCTGCCGTCTGAAGCGCTCAAAATACTCCACACACTTCTCTGCAACCAGGTCCTGGAAGGTGCCCATGGTGCCCACCACGCTGCGCTTCACCTCCTCCGAACACTCGATCTTGTAGGACGCCAGGAAGTGCTGGGCCACTGCTACCAGGGCATCCCGCGGCCAGCGCTGGAACCAATCCATGGTGCAGCCGGAGATTAGTCCAGGGAACTTGAGCGCCCGGGTGCGAAACTTCTCCCCCACCGGTGAGAAGCAGAGGACCACATGCAGGTTGCGGCGTACCCGGGTGAGGAAGAAGTCGTAGAGGTTCTCGGCAGTGGGCGGCCGCCGGGGTTGCTCCCTTTTCATCACTGGGATGAGTTCCTGAGTGATCTCATCCACCTCGTCCCTGGCAAACAGGTTGGACACCTCCCCTGACGCCAGCACATTGTTCATGTACTCCAGGAACGACTCATCCTTGATCTCGTTGTCCGTGAAGAGGAAGGTGACCCCTCTGCCTTTCTGTCCGGCCGTGCGGTACAGCTGCTTCAGGTCCTCCATCAGGTTACTGGTGTTGTAGGTCCTGCAAGGAGAAGGAAAAGAGAAGGAGAAGGAGGAGGAAAAGAAAAGGAAAGGTGCATGAGTAAAAAACTGGGACGTATTTGAAAACACCTGGTGAGATGGGTGCATTAGAAAGGGACTCTGAATTGAAGTGTCAGAGATTCTTGCAAAAACTGAAAATGCTTTAAGTGGATTATTATTTACATATTAATTGAGAGGTGTGTGCCAAAATAATCCTATGGAAGGTAGCAATTTCCATCTTAAAGAAACTTTTTTTTATATAACTAATATTAAAGATATGCAAATCAGGATATTTAAGATGGACTGCATCTAATCAGATAGAGATTAGGTTTCAATACATGACTGCTGAACTCTGGTCTCTCTTCAAAACTGGACATGAAAAGAAAAGCCCTGCTCGCTGACATGATATGTTAGAGATTTGCAATCTCTTATTGAAAAACACTCAAAATGTTTAAGTCGCTCGCTCACCCCCTTGGGATTTTCAAGGGGCATTACTATACATTATAGCAATCAGAAGCATTCCTCCAAGGTAAATATATTCATTATCTTAAATAAAGGTAGTGCCAGTGTCCTGGTGATTTCAGAATTTCCTCCTAGTTGGGAACAGCAGGATATGTTTTCCTGAATAAGGGCTACATGTAAAAGAAAATGAGAACTTGAAAATATAACTTGAGAGTGAAAACATTGAAAGACAGTTTGAAAACAGTACAAATTTAACTCTATTCCAGTATAGAAGACCTCTTACAGTTAGTGCTATAGCGTAATCACATTTTTAAACATTGTTACTGTGATTAAAGTGACGAAATGATAATCAAAATTATTCCATTAAGTACAATTACCATAAGCATAAATCAGCCAAATCTTGTACAATGATTTTAGTAGTGTAATCAACATACTTACATTGGACAATCATATCCGTTGTTATACTGGTTGCTAACTATTTCAAATTTCATGTTTCTCTTTAGGACTTAAGTTACTAAAATAACAATTATTGATAGATAGCTATTCCCTTTTCCTTTGTATATTTTGTTGGTTTTAGATGGTGAACATACTATGATACTATTTTTAACTGTAATTAATTATCACAGCATGAAATTGGTCATGGTATGATATAACACACACTTTCTACCACATTAATATTGTGATACAAATATACTGTTGCAACGCAAAGATTTTGTTTCTTATAGTCCATTGTAATAGAATATAGATCCAGGCTAAATAATGTATGTGCACAAACTGGAATATCAAACTTTTTACATGAACATACCTGTTTGGTTACTGATTCTATCACAAAGTGGCACAAGTGACCCCAAGAATTACCCTTTTGGTTTGTAAAAACAGAAATCCAAATTTCTGAAGAAAACTCTCATCCCTGATGTTAACACAGTGTGTAACACTGTCAACACACCTGGTCAGCGTGATCTGAAAGATTTCGTATCCAGCGATGAAGGAGGCCAGCCTGGTGAGGCTCTGCTTGCCTGAGCCCCCAACCCCCACCAGGAGCGCATTTCCCTGGGGAGTGCACACGATGCGCGACACCTTCACCAGGTGGATCATGGCATCCTGCTCCGACAGACAAGTACACAGACAGACAGAGAGACATGAGTCTTGATTGAGCAAGCCATCCTATCACCAAACTGCAAATTAGTATTTCTTCTTCTTCTTCTATAAATTAATCTGTGACATGCAAGGTATCTCTTCTTGTATTTGAGATGTGATTCCCGTGCACTTTGGGCAAGACTGGGCAAAATGGCATCTCTTATCAAATAAGAGACATGACATGTACACTTATAGTAAATCACACCTGTAAGGATTAGACACACAAATATCTTCAGTTTCTTTTCTCTTTCTTTAAGAAACTGTTAGACAACCCTTGGTAGTCAGGCAGGTATGTGTTGTGTGCAGTCTGGGGACAATATCTGCTGTGGCTGGTTCTTCTGTCCCCACTTAGAAGGAAAGATTATAAGATTTTACAATCGTGGCTTGAGGTCATCCTCTTTGCCTGTAGAATAAGCCAACCTGTCACAGACATCAGGATTAAGCACACAACTGAACCACGAGCCCTTATATTGACGCTGACAGCTGATGTGAGATATAAAGCAGCCTCTTTGGCACGTGTGTGTGTGTGTGTGTGTGTATGTGTGTGCGATTTGACAGTCAGGCCTAGACTGATTTAAATACTAAACACTCTCTCTTAAAAACTGACAGAAACCAGGCAACATGTGTCATTAACTGAAAACACTGTTAGCTGCTGTCTCCAATGTGCTGCTACGAGTAGGTCGTCTCCATTAAGTCTGGGTGCGTTAGGAAAGAGCTTGTGGACGAGTCTCTAGAATCCACACATTTTCAAGGACAAGCCTGAAGCTAGCAATGATAATGTGTGAGGTTCCCTGTGCGCTCCTGCCAGGCTCTGAGGAATGCATTCCCTCCTAGACTCACTTTACATTCCCCTTCTTTCCTACCTTCCTAAGACTCTGTCCATTGCTCCATTGCTCAGGAGAGTCTGACAGCTAAAGTGCCAATTAAATTTAATCGTGGAGGATAAGATGGGGAGGGTGGTGGTGTGTATGTTGGGCGGGGGTGGGGGTGGTTGTGGGGGTAGGGGGGGCTGCTTGTAATCAGCATCGTGATTCCATCCTCAGTTGACTGTCGGATGTGGTGTAGGCCCCAATATCCAAACCCAGCCTCCCAGTGTGAACCCACCTGCCCTGCCTGGCTCTCATGTGTCACTCATGTTTTTTAACGAGTGTTGTGTTCTGCAAGTATGCCAGATACAATTCTGCCTGTCATGTACCTGTCTGTGGAAATCATTCTGTCTGAGGCTTTTATTTGCCTCTTTCTTATTGCATTTTTCTTTCTTGCTTTCATTTCCATACTGAGCGGTGTGTGGTAAGAGACATGTATCCGCCATGCTATCCAAGGTTTCTGATAAGAGTGAAACTCACCCATATATTATTGTACCAGATGTTCATTTTACAGGCGACAAAGGAAGCTTCAAAATCATTCCAGCCGTACTACCCCTCCCCGGCAATCCCCCACCCCTGGTGTGTATACCAATCACCTCTAGAGTTCTTCTGTAACTGCCTAAATAGGTTTAGGCCTGCTTTAATTAATAACATTGTTACATGGATGTTGTTTTTAACATAGCTTGAGAAAATGTCTTTCCCATATGTCCATGTAGAAATAACTAGTTTTTTCTATAGGCTATACAATGTAGTCAATGGAGCTAAAGCCAAACCCACTTGCAGAATTAACAGAATATAGCGAAAACCAGCAAAAATATCTTACTGCAAAATAATGTTATTTATTGAATTACTATTTTCTATAACATTTTTATATTGAAATCTACATATCATCACCATTATTTCTCTTTATCAATCAATCAATGGGTGAAGGCCTGGCCAAGATATTCCCAGTTTTGCTGTATTTTCCAGAATTTTCCAGGTCACACTAGCAAATCTTCTTATTATATTTTCCCATCTTTTATATAGGTAATTTTCATCTCTTGTAATCCATTCTATAGCTTCTTTCATCCACCACAACATATACAGTGAGGGAAAAAAGTATTTGATCCCCTGCTGATTTTGTACGTTTGCCCACTGACAAAGAAATGATCAGTCTATAATTGTAATGGTAGGTGTATTTTAACAGTGAGAGACAGAATAACAACAAAAAAATCCAGAAAAACGCATTTCAAAAAAGTTATACATTGATTTGCATGTTAATGAGGGAAATAAGTATTTGACCCCTTCGACTTAGTACTTGGTGGCAAAACCCTTGTTGGCAATCACAGAGGTCAGACATTTCTTGTAGTTGGTCACCAGGTTTGCACACATCTCAGGAGGGATTTTGTCCCACTCCTCTTTGCTGATCCTCTCCAAGTCATTAAGGTTTCGAGGCTGACGTTTGGCAACTCGAACCTTCAGCTCCCTCCACAGATTTTCTATGGGATTAAGGTCTGGAGACTGGCTAGGCCACTCCAGGACCTTAATGTGCTTCTTCCTGTGTTTTGGGTCATTGTCATGCTGGAATACCCATCCACGACCCATTTTCAATGCCCTGGCTGAGGGAAGGAGGTTCTCACCCAAAATTTGACGGTACATGGCCCCGTCCATCGTCCCATTGATGCGGTGCAGTTGTCCTGTCCCCTTAGCAGAAAAACACCCCCAAAGCATAATGTTTCCACCTCCATGTTTGACGGTGGGGATGGTGTTCTTGGGGTCATTCCTCCTCCTCCAAACACGGCGAGTTGAGTTGATGCCAAAGAGCTCGATTTTGGTCTCATCTGACCACAACACTTTCACCCAATTCTCCTCTGAATCATTCAGATGTTCATTGGCAAACTTCAGACGGGCCTGTACATGTGCTTTCTTGAGCAGGGGGACCTTGCGGGCGCTGCAGGATTTCAGTCCTTCACGGCGTAGTGTGTTACCAATTGTTTTCTTGGTGACTATGGTCCCAGCTGCCTTGAGATCATTAACAAGATCCTCCCTTGTAGTTCTGGGCTGATTCCTCACCGTTCTCATGATCATTGAAACTCCACGAGGTGAGATCTTGCATGGAGCCCCAGACCGAGGGAGACTGACAGTTATTTTGTGTTTCTTCCATTTGCGAATAATCGCACCAACTATTGTCACCTTCTCATCAAGCTGCTTGGGGATGGTCTTGTAGCCCATTCCAGCCTTGTGTAGGTCTACAATCTTGTCCCTGACATCCTTGGACAGCTCTTTGGTCTTGGCCATGGTGGAGAGTTTGGAATCTGATTGATTGATTGCTTCTGTGGACAGTTGTCTTTTAAAAGGACTCTCTTAAAAGGAGTGCTCCTAATTTCAGCTCGTTACCTGTATAAAAGACACCTGGGAGCCAGAAATCTTGCTGATTGATAGGGGATCAAATACTTATTTCCCTCATTAACATGCAAATCAATTTATAACTTTTATGAAATGCGTTTTTCTGGATTTGTTTGTTGTTAATCTGTCTCTCACTGTTAAAATACACCTACCATTAAAATTATAGACTGATCATTTCTTTGTCAGTGGGCAAACGTACAAAACCAACAGGGGATCAAATACTTTTTTCCCTCACTGTAAGTACTGTTGTGTTAATATTGAAAACAGCCTCGTCACACCAGAAGAACAACGCCAGAGAGCAGAACAGAACTTGAGTTTCCGTGAGGCCAGAAACAATACACAAGGCACTTGGCCTCACCAAGCGGTGGGGTTACCATGGCGATGGACCACTTCCTGCAGTCCTGTATGAAGGGGTTGCCACAGTAACCACGGCTTTGTGAGGCACCTTACAGTTTGGCCAGCCAGCACCCTCTGTATCCCATAACTCTCTGTACAGTGGAAGCGGAAGTGGAGTTGAACTTGAACGTGGCAGGTTTTGGTTAAGAATATTGTTGGTTTTGCTGTATTTCTTTTACATTAAAAAAATAATAATTCTGTACAGAGTGAGTGAGCTAAAACAGTGCAGGTTTTTGCTAAGGTCCGATGAAGAAAGACGTATCATTGTGAGGGAGGGCAGAATAAACCCTGTGCTGAATGTTTTTAAGAAAGATGGGAAACAGACAAGGCAGTTTCAGTTGTACTGGTATGGGGTACATAAATGGCTGACTTGTAGCACCGTGACTAACAAATTTACTGCTGGTCATGTTTGTTTGTCAACCAAACAATCAGTTTGGATGACAGATGGTTACTGTGAATGGAAAAGTCTTTCAGAAATTGCCTCTTTGCACAGCTCACCTCAGGAGCACATAAGGAATGAGGTTTCCCTGAATATTGCACATTTTACTTAAAAAAATAAATCGAATCGAGAAAGTGAATCGACCTTTACTACAAGTAAGGTAGGCATGCTTTATTTTCTTTCTTTTAATGGAGGTATTTGCTAAATGTATTGCCATGGCATCACACTTCTGTTGTTGTTGTTGAATTAATTATGTGATTTTTAGTTTGTGTATTTATATTGTTATGTGTTCCATGCAACAAATGATTATAAACTGAATGGGTACTATATACGTTGTTTTAGCCTCTTTTTCTGTCACAAATCTGTAACCTGTGCTTAAAGTGCTCATGTGCATTTTTAAATAGGCACATGGCCCTACTAGGCACTATTCCATGACTGTGGATTATTGGATGTTGATTCTTGATCTCCGCAGTGCTCCCTTAAGGAAAACACATTTTTATTTTATATCACGCATAGTCTCCTGACACAACACACCTGTAACATTTATGTGCAAGAAGTAGACACAATACCCTGCAGGGAAGACCAATCATCTCTTAATACAGACAAAGGGATATGTGACATTTAAGCAGAGACACCACAGTTAGTGATTCATGCTGTTTACATACACTTTCCTGTAGCCTGAATGCTTGGACACTGCTGTACACTGCAAGTCATTGCTGATAGTAAGCAGTAAGTAAAATGCTGTTGAGCTGTAATTAAAGCAAACATCTTGACCCTGGTCCAAACCTCTCTGTTGCTCAGTATCTGTTCTTGAAGCAGCACCACCCAGATGACATTTCAGGAACTGGGCCAAGGCAACGGAAACTCAGTGCAGCAGAACAGTTGGGGACTGGGGACTATACACACCGCATATGCCCTTCACACAGTCTGTGGACACTACAGGTCTCAAAGGGGCTGATGCATTGGTGCAACATCCTGACTTTTCTGTACCCTTCTCAGTGATGGATGCATCTTTCAGAGCAGTCTATTTACCTTAAATTGTTTCTCACGATTCATCTCATTATCAAATCTTCCATGTCAACATACTCTATGAATATGACTAATGACTTTTCCAAAGGTCACTTCCTATACAGTTAAAAACAACTACTGTAAATGATTGTACATTAACTCAACATTATACATATCGTAAGTAACTATAAAAAGAATAAGTTTAGTAGACAAACAAAATAAAGGATATAGCCTTAAAATAGTGTAAAATTAAACTACAGCAAGGCAAATAAATATGTGATTTCATAATACAGTTAAGACAAGACACACGTTAAAAATATATGAACATATAAACAGGAAAGACAGTTAAAAAAGTTAAAAAGAAAGACAGGGTTCAAGGTGTTTATAAACTCATCTTTTGCAGCGGGCATTGCCACATAACGCAGTCCTGCTGACAACACAGTACAGACAGAGAGAAGTGATAGCAAAAAAGAAGACAGAACAAAAGCCCTGTTACCTTGAAAAACACCAGGTCCATAGGGGCACCGCGCACGGCCTCGTTGTACTGCTGGATGAACACCTGCAGGCGCTCACACAGAGCCTCAAACGACGGGATGGGCTCATAGATTTTAGGGGCCTCCAGCTCTGCATCCTCAGGCTCCTCCCCAGTGGCCTCGGGGGCGTCTCTCAGGAAGTCAACAAAGTAGGCTTCCTGTGGGGCCTTCTCCATCAGGACTGCCCCAAGGTCCTCCACTGCAATCTGAGGGATAATAAACTCTCCGTTATCTACTGTTATCCGTTAATGTATGCATTAGGCAGCTATTATCATGTCGTTTAATAATCCGTCTGTTATTTTAGAAGGGTTCTGACGTGAAGAAATGTAAAATCATTACCCAGAAGATATTTGTTTGGAACCTCTAATCTGTATACTTTCAATTCAGTATGTGAGTCTTTGGCAGGTACTGGCTATTTTAATTTTAGTTTGTTCTTCAAATGCATTTCCCTAATAGCCACATCACCCGTCACCCATCATCCATCATCCCTCCTGAGGTAATAAAATAAACATTGAAATACTGTGTTGATTTTAACCTCACATTATACAACCTCATATATGTATTTTCTTCAACACTCACAACATTTAGTTTCTACAGCACACGTATTCTTCCTGAAGTTTCTTGACCTCATCATTTGGAAGACATCACTAATCACTGAGATTTTTTTTTCAGAACAATATAATCACAACGACTTGGCATGTTCTACACCAAAATGTGAAGTTAGACCAAAAGCACTTTAGTTAACTTGAAAACTAGAAAAGCAACCTGAACCTTTATAGAAGTAGTAGTAGTAGTAGTAGTAGTAGTAGTAGTAGTAGTAGTAGTAGTAGTAGTAGTAGGTAGTAATAACAATAATAATACTGAGTCTTTCCTTGTTTGTGGTTGTTGTGTAATTTCCAGCAGGATAACAATGTCATATTTTTGTATAGAAAACTGCTCTGTTTCTGGATACAGATGACAGAAATGTTAAGAGTTACCAGACTGCAGGTCTGCCTAGCCTTAACCTGCCGCACAGCCAACTACTTCAAAGATCCTGAAGTGAAGCATTTAGGTGATACTTAAGAGCATTTGTGCTTTGCAGAGCTTTGAGACATTTCTTCAGCCTTCCAAAAGTACACATTCCAGTTGCACTCAAATGGAACCATCTCAATCAAACATGAACACATCACGTGGGGAAGCACTGATTATCTCAGACATGTTACCATTTAACTGAAGACACAAGGGGCACACTGATGTCTGGAATATCCACAAGCAAGCAAGTGGAGACAGTCAATGATGGATGCCTGTGTTTAAACCCAGTGCACGTCAGGGAAAGTCAACCCTGTAGTGTAGTGATTGTTGCCACATAAGACATTTATGAAAAGCAGTGGCCATATATAAGATCAAACAAGTGCATTTATCTGGAATCTGGAACCTGTCCTTTTGAATTTGACCACCATAAATGTCTATGGTAACGTGGCTGTTTATGGGTGTTCTCATGATCATCACCATGCATGTACAGTGCGGTCACAAGTGATCTAACTAATAGGGCATTCAAGCCAATAGAAACTTGTTACTTTTATTTCCAGGCATCATAATATGTACAAACAGTCATAAAACATCTTTAAACGATTAAAATAACCTCTAAACAACTAATGCAGCATAATGCACAGTTAATGTAGCTACACTCACCTAAAGGATTATTAGGAACACCATACTAATACTGTGTTTGACCCCCTTTCGCCTTCAGAACTGCCCTAATTCTGCGTGGCATTGATTCAACAAGGTGCTGAAAGCATTCTTTAGAAATGTTGGCCCATATTGATAGGATAGCATCTTGCAGTTGATGGAGATTTGTGGGATGCACATCCAGGGCACGAAGCTCCCGTTACACCACATCCCAAAGATGCTCTATTGGGTTGAGATCTGGTGACTGTGGGGGCCAGTTTAGTACAGTGAACTCATTGTCATGTTCAAGAAACCAATTTGAAATGATTCCACCTTTGTGACATGGTGCATTATCCTGCTGGAAGTAGCCATCAGAGGATGGGTACATGGTGGTCATAAAGGGATGGACATGGTCAGAAACAATGCTCAGGTAGGCCGTGGCATTTAAATGATGCCCAATTGGCACTAAGGGGACTAAAGTGTGCCAAGAAAACATCCCCCACACCATTACACCACCACCACCAGCCTGCACAGTGGTAACAAGGCATGATGGATCCATGTTCTCGTTCTGTTTACGCCAAATTCTGACTCAACCATCTGAATGTCTCAACAGAAATCGAGACTCATCAGACCAGGCAACATTTTTCCAGTCTTCAACTGTCCAATTTTGGTGAGCTTGTGCAAATTGTAGCCTCTTTTTCCTATTTGTAGTGGAGATGAGTGGTACCCGGTGGGGTCTTCTGCTGTTGTAGCCCATCCGCCTCAAGGTTGTACGTGTTGTGGCTTCACAAATGCTTTGCTGCATACCTCGGTTGTAACGAGTGGTTATTTCAGTCAAAGTTGCTCTTCTATCAGCTTGAATCAGTCGGCCCATTCTCCTCTGACCTCTAGCATCAACAAGGCATTTTCGCCCACAGGACTGCCGCATACTGGATGTTTTTCCCTTTTCACACCATTCTTTGTAAACCCTAGAAATGGTTGTGCATGAAAATCCCAGTAACTGAGCAGATTGTGAAATACTCAGACCAGCCCGTCTGGCACCAACAACCATGCCACGCTCAAAATTGCTTAAATCACCTTTCTTTCCCATTCAGACATTCAGTTTGGAGTTCAGGAGATTGTCTTGACCAGGACCACACCCCTAAATGCATTGAAGCAACTGCCATGTGATTGGTTGGTTAGATAATTGCATTAATGTGAAATTGGACAGGTGTTCCTAATAATCCTTTAGGTGAGTGTATATTCATGAATTTGTAGCTATCATTTGACATAAATAACCTTTGCAAATTGTAGGAAACATATGATTTACTGGGTACCAAACTCTACCGAACCTCTACCTTCCTTTCCTATACTTTACTGTGGTTCTATCATGGTATACAACATTCACCTTCTATAAGGCTGAGCTGATGGAAAAAGACAGAGTGTAGGAGTCTGGTACCCTTGCTCACCTTGTCCATGCTTTGCTCAAACCATTCCTTGTCCTTGGGGCTGACGAACCTGTCGGCGATGACTCGGGAGCACTCATGCCGGAAGAGGGAGAGCAGTACCTCCTCGGTCTGACACACCTCGGCCGCAACATTGAGGATACCCTGCCAGATCCGGCTCAGGTCCCTGAGATTAAAGATGTAGTGGAACTTTGCAGGAGTCGGCAACATCTGGGACACAAAGGAAGAGGTTTTTCTTTATTTAATATATGTATGTATATATATATATATCTTTTTTTTTTTGTATTATTGTTACAGAAGGTACTTGTATCAAACTTCCATAAAAGACAACTGTGGCAGTTTCTAAAGTTATTGTTTGTACTTATCCTGATGTGGTTGTAGGCATTTATAAGTAAAGTAACTGTGAATGTTCTTTAGGAAACTAGAACCCTAATCCACACCAAAGCCATTGCTGATAAAAGTCAAAAGGAGTGTTATATCAGCATTCCAGAATGTAACATTTAGGGAAAAAATACTTTGGTTCCATTGCAACATAGAATTTTCTCTTCAATCATCAGTATGGGAAGAATGTACCCAAGATGTTGTGAGGGAGGAAGTATAGCAGCTAAAGGGCAGGTATCACGTGTGAGCAGTACAGACCATTCAACAAGGCCTGGTTCAGTGTTATAGCACCATGACCTACAAACAGTTGGAGAGTGTGGAGCATGCCTGTAGTGCAGACAAAACTCAGTGGACGTACGGGGCAAGGAGAAAAGCTACCAAAAATGAAAGTTCACCAATTCCAATGACTGCTTTATGTGGAAAGGGGATATCATCTTAGACAGATGTTAAATCAGAGACAGTGGAGCCATACCAAATGTGATGTGCACGCAGGAGGGGTGCATACAACTCACTAACAAGTTTTGCTGAAGCAACGGCCAACAAAACCTTGATTTGTCTTCAATTACAGAAACTTAAGCTCCAGTGTGGAGAGGCTCTAGGGGAAATTTTGTGAGGGAGATTTTAAAGAAAATATCATGAAAACATGGCAATGAACAATATAATTTAGTTTCTTTTATTTTTTATTTTTGTCAAAACATGTATTTCTATTGGGATTCAAAAGTTTTAAAGTGTAATAAGGTGAAATGTATGAGGTGACAGTAACTGACCAGTAAATAGCCAACAATCCCTTTGAAATAGAAAGTATGAGACAAAACTCAACAGAACCTAATTGTGTGACTTAAAAAGTGGAACACATTGCTAAGTGTCAGTTTGGGAAAAGACTTATAAAGAAAATTAATCATAACAGCTCAATTCCTGACAGTTCTAATATATATGTATATGTTCCACTTTTATTCCACTTTTAACAGACAGTTAAAACAGAAGGCTGTAAGAAATTATTATGTTTCATTATGTTTTCAAGCTATTTTGGGGGAATGGTATGAAATGTTACAAATGTTGGCAAACAGAAAGTCTACAATCTTATTATCTTTTGGTAATAAAATATACGAACACACACTTGCACCGCTTTCTATCCCTATTACTACATGCTATACTCCAATCCAAGGTTAATATATTAAATCTAGAGTCCAAAGTCAAAAGAGAATATGAAACAGCCATTCCACAGACTGGGGTTCAATTTATTTTTGTATTCACCCCCCTAAAATCGCCTCAGGGTACTGTTGCAGGTGCCCTTGATTCAAATGTATAATTGTGCAGGATCTGCTCTGAGTACCAAATATCTCCATAGGGTACCTATCAGAGTTGTGTCAACAATTTTGTAAATGACCAAGTGCATTACTTCAGAGAATAAATTGTGATATAAAATGCACATCTCTGTAAAAGCACTGCAACATGATATAATATCTCTCCAAGCCTCAACCATAAACTCAAGGTTAAGTTTTTTTTAATAAGGCATACAAGTACTGTGTACTCTGAAAAGCATGTCTATTATTTGTATTCCAACCTAGTTGTTGCAAACCTTGCTGAATAATTGAATAAGCAGCTATCCTATACAAGGAAACCACTAATTAGGTCCATCCAAAAGAAAACTTTTATAAACTGATCCTTTAATCATAAAATATTTTATTCCCCATCTTCAAGTGTATTTAACCAGAGCTTCCGCCCCCCCACACACACACACTCTTGACCCCTCATTATTGCTAGGGCCACCTGTGCTGTGCTGTGCTATAGATTTTTTGTATCTTTTATTCTAGAAAACAAGTATATATGTACATATCTATATGTGATGGCAGAGATATCATATGATATAAGATACAGAATGATTTTTCTGGTCCTGCAATGACTTAAGCTGAACACATAGCAGATCCAGACACAGTCAGGTGACACTGTCAGGTGGAAAAGCCTGCTGTCTGAAGCGTGTGCAAAAAATAGCAGCCGGTGATGGAGCTTCCAGCCAGGAGCAGGTGAAGGGGGAGTCTGGGGAGGTGCTGCAGTGATAATTAGAGCATGAAAGACCAGAAAAAAACATGTTGCTCTGCGACCCGACCCACTGATCGGTGCAGCTTGCCCCCTGACCCACATCCAGACTGTGCTGAGTGGAGGCTCTCGCACACACGCACACACACACACACACACACACACACACATGCACGCACGCACACGCACACACTGCTTTTACAGGGGACAAGGGAAAGGGAGCGAAAGAGAGAAAGAATGAAAGAAAAAAAATGATACATACATACAGAAAGAAAACCATCACAAAGACAGAGGAAGCCCATATTGGTATTTCACCTTAAGCCAATTTCAGTTTGCATACTTTACCTTCACCTATGATACAGGTCTATTATGAATGATTATAACTGATGACTGCTCTCACTCCTTGCTACCATAGCCTTGGTGACCTTATTGGACTCTCTATTAAATACCATCACACTGATTTTCTTGTCATTGTAGTCTTGCTGCCCTTATAGGTAGGCAGTTGCATTTCTCTTGACTTGGCTATGTAACCTGTATTTCAACTGTTATCCTTCAGGCGTCACTGAAGCCGTCAGACTAACAAATCTTAGAAACAATTAAGAAATCAATATAGAATATGTGATTAATTAAAAACAGAGATACTAATTACGGTTAATTCTTCAATTAAATTCTATGTTCCAGTTAAACAAAGCTCAGAGATTGGACACACTAAAATTGGACATACAAAGTAGGCCTG
This sequence comes from Amia ocellicauda, assembly GCF_036373705.1. Classification (NCBI taxonomy): domain Eukaryota; kingdom Metazoa; phylum Chordata; class Actinopteri; order Amiiformes; family Amiidae; genus Amia; species Amia ocellicauda. The sequence goes on along the minus strand of NC_089851.1, from coordinate 50,434,568 downwards.
TATTATACATTTAATTGAGCAATCACTGGTCTACTGAAAATCGAAGGATATACCTTATTTAGATATTTACTGATATCACAATTGAAAGACCGACATTTAACATCACACACAATCTGCTTATTGTGTTATAATCAGTGTTATTTTTGAGCATGTAAATAAGCCTTTCTGGCATTTTCCTGCAAAAACAGCACGAGAGCTGTACGTAGAACTAATTTACAGAATAAGGTTAAAACAAAAAAGTGATCTCTGCCAAACATTCACTTTGTACACTACTGGCTGGTGCAGAAAGATACAATTCAGCCTATCTTGCAAGGACAGGTATAGTTGATAGGCTACTGGTTCATTTTCCAACACCACAATGGGCTTTCCATTCCTGAAATTACAGTTTCACCAAAATATGTCGTCACCTCCAGTGGTGTAGTGGTTGAACAAAAAGGAGCAGGTGCTGCACGCACTGTTTGTGTGTGATTTGTTACGTTACTAAGTGGTCTTTATTACATATTCTAGTCATATTATTTCAGACAAATACATAGTGAAAGGTACATTTAAGTATATTTAATAATAATTTTAAATGATTAAAATTGGATTTGCATTTTTTTTTTTTAAGTTCAACATCAGCGAATGTGGATTCGAACTTCGTCATAACCCTAATAACCGGCTACAAAATATTTGTCAGTTGTTACCATAAAGTTTTACTTCATACGATCAAGTTTTTACACAATGCCAATTCATGAATGAAGACCAGGTTAAACAACAAAGTTAAAATTCAATAGCAAAATATAATGTCCTTGATGTTTCTTTCATGGAACTATAAGAGACACTCCTGTGCTTTTGCCAACAGGCTTTTATTTTATTTTTAAAATGCTTTACATTATAGTATATTTATATACTATACAGTATATTTAGTATATTTATATACTATACAGCTGAAATATGTTACTGCATTTATTTTCTGATTTCTGAATTTTATATTTCTTAAAAAGAAAGCAAATGTCTGCTGTTGATAAATTATGTATGTGTTCCTGGTTGAACATTATTTTATTGACACATTGGGCTAGACCAAATCAAACCTTTGACCTACCAACGATTTGCAACGTACAAGCCTGTATCTTATCATGTTTTAATTCATTGTCAGAAGCCCATTTCTACCTCTTATAAATCAAAACGTGATAGGGTACAAGTTTGTAACTTACGTTTCACCGGTAGGTCAACATATGGATTTGGTCTAGCTCATTGTGTGTAATCCTGTTGAATAAAATGGATGCATGATTTAATCAGTGGGAATGTATATCATATCACTCTGTTAACCTGTGGGCCATTGCGCAGAATATGTAGTAATAATCTGTGAGATGCTTTAAAACCAACAATGGGATGATTGTTCAATAAGTACCTTTGAAAGAGAAGTCTACATCAGCCTCTTGGTGCTAGAGGACCGAAATACAGATTACAAAGTCAAGTCGATAAAAACAACACCCAACCTATAGAACTTTATATAACACACTATTACACACTACCATACTGACAGCCTTATTTTCCAAGGTCTTGGAGACCTTCTAGGACTCTCCATTACCGACTATTACACAATTAACACAGACTTCCTTGTTTGCTTAGCCTTGGTGACACTGCTACACTGACCCACTTGTCACCTATAGATCCACCATAATATCCACTATTACTACCTGACTATTACCTTAGCCTTGGTGGCCTGCCACACTCTGCGCGAGGTGGGCACCAGGGAGCTGGCCAGCGAGCAGACCGCCTCAGGGAAGCCTCTCTCCGGGCAGAAATAGCCTTGGGCTACGGTGCGGAAGATCTTGTCGATGGAGGAGTTGGAGGGCAGGGTGCAGTTGAAGATGTTAAACTGGCGCTTCAGCCGTTGCGGGATGTCGTTGCGGCCGCCCCCTGGGTGGATCATGGCCGCGGCAAACTGGACGTCCACCACGCTGGTGAACTCGCCTGGCTTGTCCAGGTTGTAGAAGCCGCCTTGCTCCATCAGCTGGCGCACGATCTCATTGGTGATCTGTCAGGAAGAAGGGGTTACAACACACACACAAATGCTGTAGGGGAGACTCACTGCTGAACCCCTCCATGACCCCTCTGGCACCAGTGGTTCTGCGGCAGCTGGGCCTTTGTCTCCAGGACCACAGTGGTACCATTTGTGAGCCCTCAGAGGCATAAGGGCACAAGGCATTCAAGATTTAGCTTTTACATTTTTAAATAATTACATACTGTCCTCCTCCAGGGCAGTTCTGCCTGAAGGAAAATGCATTTATTTACATTAATCGTAAAGTCCTTATGGCTCTTTGGGTTTCTTCTCTTTTTAATTTTTCACTGAATATGAATCCAAAAGCAGACAGCTGTGAGCCTCGCTGAAAATGTGGTGTCAGCTAACCCAGACAGAACTGCGTGAAATCTAAAGATGATGAGTCTTTCCATGCTTCAGAATATTTGTCTAACTATATTTAAAAAATGCTCTAATGGGGCTTATTGGCAACAGTAGTTTAGTTTTTGCCTTTTGTGCTCTTGAAGCCTGTCTGATTATCCAGCTGTAGACCCTAGACACGTGTTTTGTAATCTTAACTTAGCTCCTGAGAGACATTAGCCTAAGAGACACAATGTGTGGTGAGCAACATTTTTTTTTTAATTGCTCTCAGAATGGGAGGCCCTTATATTACAAAAGCATAGACAGACAGACAAAGATGGACAGATATTACTGTATAAATGTGAAACAAAATAAAACTTCCCTACGTCCAAAATTTGAAAATCAAATAAATGCTTAAACTAGGATGTGCATACATTATCCTTTGTCCTGACAAATATCTATAGCTGCGGGCCTGCACTAGTCTGAAGCCACTGTCTCCCAGCTTGGGAGCGTGGTCAGTAAAATGCAAATCTGAGCAGGAGGGCAAGAGGAGTCCACACAAGAGCGGATGGCAGTAATATCTTGTCAGGGCCAAATGACACAGTCTTGGCCTGTTGTAGAGGGCCAGTACTGGTGCAAGACACTGATAGACCAGCTCCATGATCTCAATTACCATGCCTGCTTGTGCTCACATGTTTTACCATTGGCCATCTGTGACCTTCACATAATTCAGGGTCAGAGCAAAGGTGGCAACGGTGCTGGAGAGGAGATTCATTTCTAAGTGTTAACCCCTAGATCTCAGAAAGAGGAAGGCAGACAGCGGGGTGAGGAAGTAGGGTGCTGCCGGCTGACTCACTACTCATATGAAAGAGATGCTGTAGTGCAATTATATATTTGTATTATTATTTTTCATTTTGTATCTTTGTGTATTTTATAAACTCCCACTTTATTATCAATGTATGTAAAATAATGGTTTTTTTTTTTATGTGTATACACACTCAACACGACTCAACACGTGATTTTAAGAGAATCTTCTGTATCTGCAACCACAACTGAAAAACTGGGTGAGACAAGAAATAAACTTGTTTTCTTTTACATATTATCTTAACAGGTCTCTAAATAAGAAATATTTCATGAGGCAAAATATGGAAGTAAAACTAAACAGCACCTGTCTCGAGAGAATCTGATGGTATATTTTGAAGTGTAAGAAAAACAGGTTTGGGAGTTTTGAGGTCCTAAAATGTCGAGGCACAGGAGATATCCGTATAGTTTATGAAGTTCACTTTTCGTTTTGTGTCTCAAACACTCTCCTGAGAAAAGGTAACTCGCAGAACGGGGGCCTGACCTTTTGGAAGCACAGCTGTCTGTATGGAGTTTGGAATTGTTTCAAGAAATTTTACATTTATGTCTACATTTCCTACTTTCTCAGGAGAGTGTAAAACAATATCCTCTCAGGCAGTACTGAAAAAATAATAATTGTATATATGTATATATATCAAAGGCAAATGGTATGAATGTGAAATCTGCCACTCAGGGTATTAATTTTTCATTTCATAATTTTGTATTTTTTAATAAAGTACAGAATAAATTGAAAATAAATAAATACATAAATATAAACAAATACTTTAAATTGAATGATATGTGTGGGGGGGGGAACTTGATTTCTTCTGCTTTTGTTTCCTTTGGTTTTCTAATTTTGAAGGAAAAAAACTCTTCTATGCTCCATCCTTAAAACCCTAAAACCAACTTGAGCAGAATAGATAAATAAATAAATAACACATAAGAGAACAAAGACCACACAAACAATCCAGCTGAGGAATATGTGCTGGTATACAGATTTGTTTTTCAGTGTTCACACTGGGGATTCAGAGAGGAAACAGTGGTGTTTAAGAGTCGAATCAAAGGTCAGCACTGCTCCAAAGCACATATTGCCCTCTAAGCCACATGCAAAGGGGTCAACTAGGTACAAAGGTACAGAGAGTTAAGGATCCCTTGAAGCAATTCCACCCTGCCCAGTAACAGAAGTCCTTGATTAAATTTGCCTGGAACTGCCAGCCAGTGAAGACTCCCCTCCGTACACTACAGCTACTGCACAGCCAAAAGTTTTGCATCACCATTATTGCACCATTATGCATTATTCACCATCAGGGTGCGATTTCCAGAGACACTCTGAACATCATAACATGAAGAATGTTGCAAAGGTCCACTCAGGCCATCTGGGTCGTTTGGCAAATCGGTAGCTTAATGATCCCAGACTCTCATCTTACTTTCTTGAAAATACAAATTAAAGTTAATATGCATTCGTCACCTCGCATAGTTTATTATGAATATGAATATGATCATTTTTCATTCATTTTGCAGCTTAATTTTTACTTTTATTTTTGTAAAAAAATGGTCGGATATAGAATCGGTGTAATGTAAAACCCTTGATGAATATAGGCTATCATTGATTATGAATTGTTTAGGCTTGACTTGATTATATAGGCATAATCATTGATTATGAATGTGGATTGTTTGGGGGGAAAATTGGTATTTTATTCAATACAGAAAAAATTAGCTAAAAGTAGGTGTAAAAAGCTTTATAACTAACTCCTTCCTCCTACGCTGAGGGAGGAGTAATTTTAATCCCAAACTAAGTGTGATTCCTAGTAGTAATTCTGAGATGTTTTATGAATATGGACAATGATGTCACCACTGTCAGACTTTCATGCACTGTTTGAGAGCACAAAGCCAATTGAGGCAGTGCTGCTGAGGTTTGGGTTATTGTATGTATATGTATAAATATATATATATATATATATATATATATATATATATATATATATATATATTATTATTATTGTTATTTATAATGTGTGTACAGTCTCTCCATTATTTAAACTAAGTTAAATTAAATAATTTGACAGTGTGAATATTCTTATTTCTATGGGTGACTCTAGCTATCTACCCTAACCTGAGCTGCAAAGAGATGTAGGCTATACTGACCAATAGGGCAATGGTTATTAAAATGTCTGGACATTATTAGAAATTGGGAATAGACCTGCTTGAACAACTTAATCCATTATTCCTACAGCTGCATCTTGATTAATCTTCCCTGACTAAGTAGGTAGTGTACAAATCAGTGATGGCTCAAATGTACTTATGTATGCTATTACCCTTATATAAAATCTTAACCTTCAATGCAAACACTGTATTATTAAGACTTTTGGAATTGTGATTTATTTGAAGATTAATAATTTTATAATTACACTGAAAAAATCCACCTTGCAATGATTATGGATGGCCCCCATAAATTGGGTCTGTGCCCCCCTCTTGCCAACCTCATTCAAAATGTTCTGGACACTCCACTGGTGCTGATGCATCCCTCCTTTCATTCTCTCTGAGTACCTATGACTTCCACATTTCCCCTTTAAGCATGCTTTCAGTGGACAAGTATCACTTTAAATATCAAGAACACATTTTCTCCTTTTTCTTTGTTCTTTGAGTTTCAATCTACACTGTATTTCAATTCAATTATAATGAGAAAGCATCTTCTGGCATTCAGAATCGATAAGCACGCGTTTTGCAAGGGGTTATTTCTTTACTTGTCACCGCTGGGGTCTATTTTCTGATTCATTCAGCAAAGTGGGTCAAGATAAGAATCAAGCTGTAGTCTTAAGATTAGGTCGTGCTTCTTTTGTGATAAAAAACAAAACAAAAACTAACTTTGCCACTTCTTTACTAAAGGAAAGAAGGACAACATAGTGAACTAAAGCATGAACATACAAGTCAGCAGAGAGTGTATTCACATATTCAGAAAACACATTTTTGTCATCATTGATTTATACTGAAAAAGAAACTAAAGAAAGGCAGGAATTTTCACCTTGCAGAAATGATTCCTTCCCAAACAGATATCTCTGCTTAATATATGTTGAAGTGCAAATTGCAAGTGATAGTTAGTCTGAGAATTAAAATACTTTCCTTTGCCCCCAAATCCCTAAATAAACCACACTCTGACTGTTAGGCTGACAGAAATATTTTGGCAATAGCTCCAGGTACATATCAGATACGAACTAAGGAACTGCTTACTGATTTTCAGTATGTATATTTATTAATTTATTTTTGTATACTTTCTTCACTGACTAAAAAATATAAGTATTGCTTCCAAAGAGCACATTGGGTACTGTAGTAATTCAACTAGAGGTGAGCTCTTTCTTCATGTTTTATCATTCCCAATGGTGGAGTAACAACAGCAATGCAATGTGGTTATGAATTGAACATAATTTCTTTCAGTGTATATATTTTGAAATATATATATATATTTTAAAGAAAAAGCCAGCTGGAAAAAAAACATAGTAAACCTACAGAGTTTGACTAACCAGACAGGACTTTTTAGAGCACAAAGCAGCAACTCTATTGAACCATCGCATCAGGGCGTGTAAAGTCTTAAGCTGCACTACAGCACCACAGGAAGCGTTGCACTGACCTGGTCTCCCCATTCATTTATCACTGGCATGTTAATGTCATCAATGAACACAGTCATCCTCTTGCCCGCAGGAGGCCCATAGGTGCTGCCCATCCTTTTGTCAATGTAGCTCTCCACACTCCTCTGGAACATGCTGGGTAGGGTGGCCGAGGAGAAGTTCAGGCTTTTGGTCAGATGGGTTTCTGGGTTGTATTTACTGGTGTAACCCTGGAAGGAAAGATTAAGATGGGATGCAAGAGTATCATATGCCATCATTATTCTTAATATTGTGTCCTAGGGATCCAACGAGATGAAACACGACGACCACACAGAAGATGAGAAGATGCAATCAGAAGCTTTGCTAGAGTACATTAGAATCCTTGGGGACGCCTTAATATAACAGTGGACAATAAAAGGTTGATGATGATGATGATTATACATATATTGCTATTTAATCAGAATATTCTTGTTAAATGTGTAAAAGTATAAGTCCCCCCCATCATGATTCTTTACAGTTCTGCAAGTATGAGGGAATGTAGAGAGTTTGAGTTGGCCTCCAAACACCATCTCAGAAATATGCCGGGCGTCCAAACCTTGATCATGACAGTCTTTGCTGTGCCCTGCTCCCCGATCAACAGCACCGCCTTGCCCTGCTTCATGATGGTTTCCATCAGAAAGTCCGTCCGCACGTTGTCCACGTTGGGAACCAGTATGGTGGCATACTCAGGAACTGAATCTTTAGGATACATGTATTCAGGCACCTTCAAAGAGGAATAGACAAAATTAATGAAGGACAGCTGTATTTCATCCACTTCAGTTTTGGCAATTTCATAGTGCTGTCAGAAAGCCTCACAAAGCTTACAAATAAGAGGGAATATTCTGCCTAATTTGTGTGTTTAAATTTTGGCAACTAATCTTCAAATTCAGATTATAAACTAGGTAAAGATTGTGTATTTTCAGCTGAACTTAATTGTGTGAAGGGTATGAGGGTAAACAGAATATTTTCTCACCTTCTTTGACCAATGCTCCCACTCGCCACTCTCGTTCACAACAAACTCGAAAATGGTCTCCTCCGCCTGCGTGGCGGGGAGCTGCAGGGAGGCCGGGTGGCCACGGAGGAAAGCCTCCATCTTAGCCCTGTCCTCCAGCTCCAGCAGGGCGCCGATCGACCACATAACAGCAAAAACAAAAAGCCGTGCCATGTGCTCCTTACTGGCCTGCTTCTCCTCCGCCGCCGGCAGCAGACCCTGAAACAGTCACAATGTCATCAACACCATCGTCCATCGTACAGGCACAATCTGCATGGTGTGAACGTGTTGTGTACATGTTTGCGGACTTATAGGTTGTTGTGATTTTTGCGGCCCTATTTTGGGTGAGAATCTCACCTCCTGCTGTTTAAAATTAAAATCGTTTCTGTCATTGGTGTCCATTTTGATTCACATACACATACCATTTACCATTTACCATGGTTGCTGTCTAACAGGGGTTTAACGCAAGTCCTGATAACGGGTTGCAGATCTAAATGTTAGATAGATGTTTTGTTAAACTTATTGATCAGATTACCTGGCACTTTTAACTTTTAAAGTGTTTTTAATGTGGTTTTAACATAATTTTACAGTGGTTACCTATGGTTTCATCCTGCCTTCAATATGCTACAAAACCTATAGTAAATCTACAAGGGTAATCTTCCACTCCATTCACAAGGTATAAAAAGTAATGCTATATTTGTGACATAATGCACACTTATTCATGTTATTTTCCTAATTCAACATGAAAACTAGAAAAAAAGTCTCAGAAAACTAGATGATTCCCATTTCCTTCACTACTTTCACCAGTTCAGGAAAAATCTTTCAGCTAGTGTGATTTGTTTTATTTATTTATTTTAACCTACACAGCACCAAGGATGACAAACGATTGAGGACTGACCACTCTATCCATCTCTCTCATTTCCATTTTAGTAGGTTATCCACCCCGGAATCTTATCCAGAAATGTACCAATGTCATTCTCTAGTATATCTGATATTTCCCTTAGCTGCCTTTTCTGAAATGTTCCCTCCTGCCTTCATATGTATTTGCCTTTCATATTACAACTCATTACAGAAGAATAATTCAGAAAGAAAGGACATGAGCATAATTCTCAGTTGCCAAGACTGAGAAGGAGACTCTGGAAGTGTTGTGGAGAGAGGAGAGAACTGAACAAACCAAACAAAAGCAACACCCTGGTAACAAACTCTTGTTTTGAACTTGAACTACTCTTTTGGATCACGGACTCTGGCTTGGTTGCTTGTTTGTGTTTCATTAGTTATATGTGTAGGTTAGGGATCTGTGACCATGTTTAGTCTAGGTTCAACAAGGAGCTAGGTTATTGTTTATGGTTTTTGTATGTATTTTTTTGTGCACTATAAATAAACCTTCACATCAACCTACTCCCCTGCCTTTGAGTCACCGTTTGAGTCCCCACCAAAGAGCCCCGGCATCATGTCTACCCCACACGGTGCCACAGCGAGACTGCCCCTAACCCCCCCCCAACAATTTACATCCACAGCTCACATTTACAAGGGAGTAGGAAAAGGACACATCATTCAGACTCGCACTTAATAGTTATTTTTGTGCATTATTTGAATAATTTTTGCACTTCACCATGTCTTAGAAAAGGAAAAGTGATGCGGAGTCCCCTCCCCTTCTGTTTCTCTCCAATAACCCAATATAAAATGCCAGATAAGTTATAGTAAGTTAGCAAGATCTAAATAGAAAATACTTAAATATGTTGATTGCTTAAGTATTCAGACCTGTCAACTCAATACTTGGTAGAAGCACCTTTGGCAGAAATTACACCCACAAGTATTTTTGAGTAAGTCTCTAACCAGCTTTGCAGATTTACTCAAGCTCTCTCAAGTTGCTTGGGGATCCCTTATGGACAGTAGTTTTCAAGTCTTTCCACAGATTCTCCATAGGATTAAAATCAAGACTTTGACTACCCCACTCAATTACATTAATTATTTTCTCATTTAGGCTTATTTAAGATGGTCACATTTCATTTTTACAACTGATGACTTAAAGTATGTTCATTACTGAAGATGATGTTCTCACAAATCTGGAGAGAAGTGTTAAATTCAATCCATTAACCATTTAATTAGACCCACTAAGTAGCCCAGAGGAGTGTTGGAACAAAAACAGAAGATACCACAACCCTTCAGGACTGGCGTTTGACACCCGTCATCTAGCTAATCTGTTTTTAATTATAGAAATCCTACAGCTGAAACTTCCACCTGCTAAAAGCTCATAGTACTGCCAAAATTAGTTTTAAAACCACAGCCAATTTATTACGTGGCCGATCGGATTTAATAATTGTCTCCTGGTGTTCCTGATATGTCTAGAGAAAGTGACATGAACTAAAATCTGACACCATTTAATTTAGAAGTACAAATAAGTAGCTGATTAATTGAACGTCATCACATTAGTGGGGAAGGTCACCCCCTCTTCCCTCACACAGTTGGATCGATGGCACGATTAAAAAGCATGGGAGTCAGGTTACACAAAACATTACACAAAGGTCTGCTCTGCATACTGTTATTTGTAATCTACTGAAAAACAAATACTGAAAAAGGACCAAACCTATATTGTAACACAAAACTTTGCTTAGCCGTAGTGTCTTTGTGTGTTGGCTTGTTTGTTTGTTTTCTGTGTGTGTTTACTTACTTGCAAGAGGTCGATGGCTTGCTTGATGTACATGCATTCTAGGATTTGCATTTTGGGAGACACAGCAGTGAAAACAAAGTCGATTAAGTCCTGTAAAGAGATACAAATATACAATTAAAAATAATGACAAGATTAAATCTCCTCTCCAGTAACTACATTAAGGTTCAGTCATAATTATATCAGGATCCTACAGGTTCCAGTTTGGTTATTCCTCATTTCTTCATGTCGAACAAGAGATAATTGTTAAATGGCACAAGATAGGTTAGATGGCCTTTCTCTCACCTCTAATGAAACTGTCTGCCTAATGTGTTATGAATATTTAACTGCTTAGTTAGTGTAGATGTATGACTATGTATAGGGCTTATCATCACACAGAGTTAATGCTGTACCCTCATTAGATAGTCTGTATGGCCATGAAGACAGACAGTGAATTTCTATTTTAATTTTGCTATACTCAGCCCATTTCATGACCACTGAAAAAAACAGCAATTCAATAATACATAAATACATGCCAAATGATTCATATTTGAAAAAGGCAGGCAAGTGAAATGGTTCACTCCTGCCTGTGCCAATTTTAAGACTTTACAAAGCATCCTTTAAATGTTTACCTTTTAAATAAAGATGTGGAGGAAAATGTAGAGAGGATGTTTGTTAAAGCTTGTAAATCAAGGGCAAAATCTTAGATGCAAAAATTAGATGCAACATAAGAGCTAATCTGACAATGAGAAGTGTAACTTCTGCTATAAAACTGGTCACATGTTTAATGTTTCTTTGCTATGAGTTACTGTTGTGATGTATAAAAAACTTAAAAATAAATAAACACACAGAGCAACAACAAGATAAATGACCAGACTCCATGGTTCGGACTGTGCAATAACTTAACTTAAGACAGAGACATTTTGACAAGGCCTCTGTGACCTTATATGCTGAACTGGCACCCTTAGATGACATTAAAACATGTCTGAATGCAGCAGATAAACAGTCTTATACAGAAACCATTGTGATTTACTTTCCACACACAGCACCACACAGCTAGCAATCCAAGTTACCTTGATCTATTACTTTCAAATAAAAATCACCTTGCTGTGTGGTGCGCTACAGTCACACAGTAAAGAATTCTAGACCAAAAAAAGGATTAGCTATTTAAGCATTACATCATTTGGGATTTTAAGTCGAAGATGTAGAAGCTTCTTAAACATAAATTAATAAATAAATAAAATCTTATAAATCCTAAAAATAAAAGTTTAATCCACCATGGGTTGCAAGTATTTTTTTTTTAACTATACTGGTTGGCATCACCGTTGAAATATCTCAGATTACTTATTTAACATAAACTACAAATGAGTTCCTCTGTTTCTAGATGAGTTTAGTTTACAATTTGGAGACCTTTCAAAGAGGAAGAACTTACCTGGAAAATGCTGCTGAAGCAGTTCCACAGGACCTCAGACTGCATGGGCGGCAGGTTCTGCAGCCAGGCCTTGAGCACGGGCTGCCAGTCCAGCACTGAGGAGCTCATGAACACCATGCCGTTTCGGGACACGGTGGCCGGGGAAGCGTTGTCAATGTTGTGTGGCTCAAATACTATCTTGCAGTTGGGCGCCATGGGGATACGGTCCCCGTTGGCCAGGGTGAGGGTCTTGTTGTCATCTAAGACGGAGTTCAGGTTCTCGATCCAGATGGCGTCCACGGGGCCATCCAGCACGATCCACACGTGCTCCCCCTAAGGAGACGAAATGTGTGGTTCAGTCCAGTCCATTTCACAGGTTTTGTTATTGAACATCTGGGATACTTATGCTATGTTGGAACCATTTCATTCACCAAGCTTATCTCAGAGGAAGTGTAAAAGTGTTTTGTTTTCTCCCTCAGTAATTTCACAATGTACATCATTCTCTTATAATACACTTCCTAGTACTCAAATGTATATCCTCCATTCTTTAATAAACAAGACTTATTGATTTAAAAGTTCAAAACATAAAAATACCAAAGATAATGTACTATTCATAACTTCATCATAATAATAATAACACCATGTCTGAAAGCAACACTTTATAAATGTGACATTCAGAAGTCTCTTCTCCTGCACCCACAGAACATAATTCAACACAGACTTTTCAATTCAAATAACTGAATACTGTAATAGTGCTAAAACAAACAGCTACAAATAAATCTATGCGGTATACACACACCCACATAGCCACAAACACAATGTGCTCTTATAGTTGTCCAATTGAAAACAACTCCATCAGATACAAACCCTATACTGTGGTGTCACGGGGTGAGTGAGTGCTGGCTGTAATTGGGGGCTGTGAGCTAACCTAAGGCAAGGGGTATGTATATGCTGTGGAATGTGCTGCAATTAACTAGTATTTGGAAATACCGATCACTGATTGTGCAGCTGATTGTGGGGGCTTTTCTTCAGCACATAGTAGGGGTCATGCTGGATGATTCGAGGTTGGTCCTTAGGTGAGGTAAAAACAAAGGAGCTGGGGAAAACTAAAAGTAATACCTGTGTTCTTTTTGACAGAGGAGGCTTAATTACAGAGAAGAAGAAAAGTCTCATGGATACCTAAACCTGTTTCCTGACGTGACTGTGTGTCTGGGATTTGTGTCTTGTTTTTTTCTTTTGGCTTCTTTGGAGTCTCCTTTGTTACACTTGTTTTTGAATACATTTTACAATCCTAATTAAAGAAAAGTGCCCTGTTTTTTTTTTTAACAGGCACCAACATAATAAAGGGAAAAGAAACCCCACTCCTTTTTCAAATTCATACAGTTTCTTGTTATTAATTTCCTCCGTCATACCCACCACATGGGGCTCAACAAAAGGCCAATGTCCTGACAAGAGGGAGGGTGATTGAACATTCTTCCAAGTTTAGGAAGATTGATGTTATCACAATAGACCCATGCACACAAGTGAGCCATGTTCACATAGATACAAGTTTCTCTATTGCCTCGTTTCCACTGGCTTAAGCGACCGTGCCGTGCTGGACGCGTCCGGACGCAATTCCGCTTTTTGTAAAACCTGGCCATTGTAGCAAGTCTGTCCCCTGTTGTGGGAGGAGCAGAGCGATTGTGGGTTTGGTTTGTGTTTCATTTTCAAAACAAAGACAGAAAACAACACTATGAGTGATAGAACCTGACTACTACAGATTTGTAACTGCAAACAACACTTTTTTCCATATTATTTTTAATTTACTTTAACCAGGGCAAGTTACAGTTGACACAAAATACACATGTTTCACAATTAATCTTACAATAACAGCAGCTACAAAACAGCAGGTTATAATTTAACTAAAGTGTGTACGTTTCAGTCATGGCGATTATGGACAAATTAACACATTTATTAAAGCAGTCCTTAATGTTTTAGAGGGAAACCCAGATCTGCTGTATTTATTTATTTGTTTATTTAACTTATAAATGGGCACACGTTAACTAAATCTTGTTCGCCTTCATACTGATTGTCTCTGCAGGGCTGTTATACAACAGATCTGCACACCATTCACAGGACGACAGCCTGAAACACTGTCCAGTTGTTCATAAAATATTAATAAAATCGGCTGCTACCGATTATTATCCTTCAGTTTTTTTTTTACTTGTCACAGCTCTGCACCAGAGTCCTGTTAAATCTGTGTTCGGCAAGTTTGTAGTACACTCAGGTATGAAATGTAAGCAGTAATTGTTTCTGTATGTGGACTTCACTCCATGCAGCTAATAAAACGAATTTCTTCTTGATCCCACATGGCACTTCATAATAGCTGACATGTGTATCTGATGTGTCTCTGTTCCCTGTCTGTCTACAAGTCAAGCTTCTGACGCTTACGGCCACATCTGGTACCAGATAGTTAACCGTCCAGAAAACCTGGATGCGTCTGGAGTAAAAGTGAGTAAAAGTGCAGGGCGGGGACCTTCCACAATGGTGTCTAACCTTCTTGGCCTTCAGGGTCTTCCTCCACAGTGTGGAGAAAATGCCATCTGTCCAGTCATTTGTAGCCACGTCCAGTGTCCCAAACATCTGGGAGGCGGTGATGGCCTTGGGGTTCATCCTCATCTCCCTGTGTGGCTCCCCACAGTCAGTCATGGCTCTCATCAGCGTGTGGATGCACTTCGTCTTGCCTGCTCCACTTGGGCCCAGAGTCATCATTCCTGCAGAGAACACAAGGCAAGGGAGGAGACACACACACATTCAGGTTAAGGAGGATACTCACAAGATAAGACAAGACATTGGTTGCTAAAGTACATTATTTAAGATCTTTGTAACCATTTTGGATAACACTTTACAATAGGTCTCCCAAATTACAGTATATTAATTAAGTACATGTTAACAAATGCTTAATTACACTTTTCGTATGAGTAACTAGCATGTAGTTAATGAGTACCTACTATGTTAATAATCTGTAATTTGGGAGACCTATTGTAAAGTGTAACCCCATTTGGTAAACACAGAAATTGGATGCATGATTTAAGAGCTCATATAACTCTCTGAAAGGAATGTATTAAACCACCAAAATAAGGTTTTAGAAAAAACATTGCAAAACAACTTATGTTGCCCATTTTTAATAATTACACTGACGGGTACTGAGGATATTTCTAAAGCTTGTAAATCAATTGCAAAATAATATGAAAAAATAGATGCAAAAAAAACAATCACTATTCTGACAATGAGAAGTATAACTTCTAGTATAACTTGCAACAAATTGGTCAAAATTGGTATGTTTCTTTGCTATGAGCTATTGCAGTGAAGAAGATAAATTCTTGAAGATAAATTATGCCAGTTGCATAAAGTAAACAATGAGTCCATTTAAACACAATTGAAGAACAGCACACTTCTAAATAAGTAAGTGCAATTTCCGTAGAATGTATGCGTTTATTTTTCTCTAGACTTGTGTCACAATAATACAGCTTTAATGGTTTCTTTTGCCCTTAGCTAGAGCAAGCTGCTCAGGTTTAGATTCTTCATCCATATTTTCCTGTACAGTTTGTCAGTACCGTAACATCTGCTTTTAGCTGGAGTTGAGTGGAAGTTTTAATCAGACTTAGGGCTGGAGACATTCTTCAAGCATCAGCTATTTGGACTTGGAAAGAAACAACCTGGAGCAGAGCTGTTCTGGAAAATGAGTCAGCACTGTGCAAGCAAGTGAGATGCTACTTAAAAAACAGAAAACTGTCTCTCGCTATTAGGTTTTCATTTGTTTTCTTGCTATCACGCATATTTTTAAATTAATAAACTCACTTTAAAATTAAAATAAAAAGAGTGTAATTTTCTTTACATTAGAAGTGTGGTATTTTCACAGCAGAATTAAAATTAGCTCTCACTGCTGGGCAGGACTCAATTTGGCTATTTATAATTTGACTAAATTAAACTTTTTCAGATCAGGTAATTATATTTTTAATTAAATAATTATATCATGCACTCCATTGTATAACTAATTCCTCCATGATAGTATACCTGTGATTTTCCTATTTCATCCAGATGATATCTGGATATCTGGAGCTATAGAACAGTTATTATTTTACAGCCTGGTTCTCAAAACACTAACTATTTGTGTTTAATCAATCCCAAAACAACTCTTTTGTCACAGCATTACATAAGGAGGAAATAATTTGCACACAAACCCCAGTAACATGCATACTGCTCCAAACTGTGTAAAATATTGATGAGACTCAACTAGTTTAAAACTAATTTAAAAAAAGCTGAGTATTTTCTAAGGGCATAAGATGTGTTTGGTAGTGTGCTTTTTTCTTTAATATGCATAACCCTTTTCAAGCTGGTTTCCCTTTCATTGCAAAGTGTGTTAATATGGGAATCTGCAGCCTAACATTTTCAGAAGGCACAGTTGTACCTACATCATTATCAACGCAATCACCATTCATTTTAAAATGAAAAAACAGCCTAGAAAAATAGATTGAGCCTCTATACATCCTGGACAGCTGTGTTTTATCTGCATTTACCCAAAACATTTTTTTAACAGTGTGTCACTCATACGCATATATGTTATTCATGCTAAATAGGTCATTTCTCTACTGTATCCTTTGCCAACAACCTGAATATCATTCATTATATTTGCTTCAATTTCCCAAGAGAGGCAGAAGCAAGTGGGTCTGACCCACTGGTGTCCAGCCCAGGTGTCCCAATAAATTCAGTCACCTCCCCCTGGTGGTAGACGGGTCATCGATCAGCCACCCAGACAAGAGCACACTCGGTCTCGCATTAATTTCCATTAAATGCAAATGTACCTCTGTCATGTGAGGCAAGGAGAAGCATGCACCATCAATCAGGTGGCCTGGCACCAACCACACCCATGCACCATACCCGCAAACACAAAAGCCTCCACACTGGCTGACCTGTCTTGTGCCCCCCAAAAACACACGCACAGTGCCACTCACCATGTCTGACTCTCTGGGTCTCATACAGCTGAATGAGTTTGAGGATCCAGGGCGGGTGTGCGATCAGGCCAGCCTCCTCAGTCTGCTTCTGAATGGCTGCCTCCAGCTCTGGGTAGCCGGCCTTGTCCAGGGTGATGCCAGGGAACAGGTCATTAATCAGGCTCATGAACAGAGGCTCGTCCTCATCCACCTGCAGGGGTGACAGGAACCACAACGGTAGGGAAGGAGGGAAGAAAAGAGGAAAAGAAAAAGAATGAATGGGAAAACTCTGCACACTGTGCAAATGATGAGAACATCTGCGATCATAATATTCCAATGATTAAAAATGATAAATACTAAGATCAAAAATAAATAATGAAACAGCTGACATACATCTGTCAAAGATTGTATACAACTGTACATTTCCTTGTTAATAGTTAATATAGCAACATATTTTCAGGTAAATATATTAATATATTTTATTTATGTTTTGTTGGTTGGCCAGATTCATTTGCTTTTAATAGTAAGAGTTCAACTGTAACAAGAAGATTGTAATACAACTTTATTTTTATTTATTTACCACAGCATACCCGTGGGCAACAATTTATTTTGGGTTAATATGACATTATAGGGAAATCAATCCATTGCCAATTAAATTATAAAAATCTTGCTGCAAGGCAACTACAGTCAAGACCTGCAACTGACTCTCTAAGTTGTAAATCAACTGGCTGGAGCCCAGCCCACTGGAATGTGAGTGAAGGGGGTCACAAGAGCCCGCAAGTGAAAACAATTAATCAAAGCCAACAGCTAAAATCATCTTTCTCTCTGCTGTGCAGTCTCGATTTTTCATAGTCTGTCTATCTGTCTACAGTATATACTTATCTACAAATGACAAATTGGATGTTGACCCTGCGGCCATACCTCAAAGCATGTAATCACGGTGCTGCTCGTTTAAAGAACAGGCTGTTTCATGTGTTGTGTTTGTATTAAGCAGATAAGCGAGTGAAGCCAGGTGAATTAAGCATGGTGTGACTGGAGAGAACACAGTGATCAAGATAACTCACCAGTAAATGTACGCACTTAATAAATACATGCTTTAATAAATTAATAACAGTGATTCCAATGTTATAGTTTATACATTCCACTCCTCCAGATCAAGTCTATAATAAAAGCAACTTTTAAAAATGTAAAATGTAAAACTTTCCAAATAATGACGGATATCAAATTTCAGCACGTATGCTCTCTCAGATTGTATTATCAAGGAGTAAGACCATGAAACACTGGGTTGATGTAATAATAGTTGCCATGGGAAAGACAAATCTGGTGATTTAGAAGTTTTTCTGCTATCCAGGATGTTATGGCATGATACACCCGAACGATCTGAGAGATCATACGTGCTTAAATTAGACGTGTCGTTATTTGGTAAGATATACAAGATATACCATGTACATTTCACTTTAACAGAAAGGTTTCAATCATTTCACAAAGATAAACCCTTAGTGGTTCCAATGTGCAGGAGGTATCTTAAATAATAATAATAATAATAATAATAATAATAATAATAATAATAATAATTTGCATAATTAGATTTTTCCAATTGTTTGGAACATCCTGAACTATTCTAGTGTCTAATATAATGTGAAATCTTCCACTCTTTAAAACAATTAAAAAGCTCTGACTAGGCAAATATTAGTTGAATAGAGGTTTCAAGTAAGAAGCTGAGAAATTGGTCGGAACAAAAATCAAAAAAGTTGGGAACCACTACGTTATGTTATTTTGTTTAACTCCATAGTGCTTTTATTCAGGGTGTAATGCAGTGCACAGGAAGCTGAGTGGAGGAAACAAAGTACCAGTTTGGAGAGGTTCATGTCTCTCAGCACCCTCATCACAACGGTCTTCTCTGCCTCTGTGGGGTTGGACCTCTTCACTGCTCCCAGAGTCCTCAGCACAGACAGGATGTTACGCAGACCAAAGTCATAATGGACCTGCATAGCACATGAGTAAATAATAGGCCATTACAATTGTTTAATACAGCAGGGGTTATATTTTTGATCTGTAAGGAACAAGTCACTATTGTCTTTGTAAGCCAATCAGACACAGATCCTACACAGGATTTTAAGGCACCTCCTGATTAACATCCAGATATTATATTGACATTGACAGATATGTTTTTGCACAGTTCAGAAAACCAGTTGATATACCAGTCAATTCCAGCTTGCAAGAAACAAGTTAATTATCTTTACCAATATACCTGTATGGATATTTTCTTGCATTTCTTTTTTTGCATGGGAAGGAAACTCAATACAAATGTGTTTCATCCTGAGAAGAACAGAAAAAACAGCAGCATGGATTATTAAACAGGTTGCATCTGTTCCTGCATGGTTCTTGTTTTATGCCTTTCCAAAGCAACTGGCAAGATTTGCTTTCTGGCAGGGTGTTATCAGTGCCTGGGCTAATTCAACTGCTGTATATCTCTGCTGCAACTTCTGTAAACAGCCCCCAAGAAAAAGAAGTGCATGATAAAACTCGTGTTTAGTTTAACTAATGAGTAGATGGCAGCAATATGGTTACTTATTCATAGAAACCTTTAGGACATATTAAACAAATGTTATGTATAGATAGACAGATAGTGTTTAAGGTAAAACATTAATACTGTAAAAGGAAGTAATGAAGAAAAATAACACCCCCTGTTCTACACTCTAAGGACAATTTCCAGCATAATCAGTATTCAAGCTGACAAACCATAGGTCACACTGCTTAGGATTAATATTTCATACAGACTTTATTGAGTTTTCAAAGAATTGCATCTTTGTATTTGTAACGGCAGGTTATTAAACTCGATGCCTCTGTATTTTTACCGAGCTTTATTTAACTAATTCTGGGGAGGTTCCATTGAGCACTAATATTCTATCATAATTTAAACATTTTAAAATGTATTATAATATGTTATTTGCCAAAAAAAAAAAAAATTGCCTGTATGCAGTCTCGGCATGAAAGGTAGTGTGACTGAAAGAAAATGTATTGGGATTTGGAATTGTTTACAAAGGTACTTACACGTTTCAGATCCAATCAGTTGTGATTAAAATAAATAAATAAAATTCCCCCCCAAAAAATCTTATTCAAGTTATATTTATATTCTGGATAGAAAAATGAAGCACACAACAATTGTTTTTAAATGTCTTCTGACAAAGAGATGAAGTATCATTCCCTAAAATATTATACCTCCTACTTATACTGCCTATTTAACTAAATGCAAGACAAGGTAATGAGAAAATACTGTTTCAGTGGGTTACAATTAAAATTTAGAATGATCCACAGATCCAGAATATTTGTAAAAATTATTGGTTATTACTGAATCTGAAAATTGGCCCATGACATTTAAGATGAAAATACTAAAATAAAAAATTGAAAGCTTGTTTTGAACCAATTTCACAGACATGTTGTTGTTTTTTTTTATCCTTGAGATTTACTGTGTGACACTTAAACTGTAATTAGACATTGATTTTACCATTACAGAGCTATGCGTATTGTTGCAAGTGAGAGGACTCCTGAATGTGTAGCGTTTTGTGGTAATTACAGGCAGCCCCATGCTTACAATAAAAGTCTGCATGCACAATTACAGTAAAATGTTGAAATTAGAAAAGACAATGGCATTCTTTCTGCAGATGTGCTTGTTTCGTCGCGCAGCAGGGAACGGAGATGCGCATCACAGCAGGCATCCAAATGACCATCGGCTTTCATGCAAGGGACGGATGAGGCACTTTTACATTTACCCTGTGATTTGTCAAAGGATGTTACTTTAACGCCAGAATTTATTATTGCCAGTTCTTGCACACCACTCTTAACCTACACCAACTGGGGCAAAATGGACTTGCAGTGCTTTACGGTTTCCACTATCAAGGTGTAAGTATGAATTAACATCACATTCCTCACTGGAGTAGCACCGACCTAATTACACTGTGCTGAACAACTGCAGACACTCAACCACAGTTCATCAAATTAACTCTTGTTGATGTACTTATCACTTCTCATTCTTATACACATAATAACCCTCATGCAAGTTGACCTCTGTAAATTTACAGGTGAAAAGACACACTTTTAGCATGGTTTTACTGTGGTTTTACCATAGTTTTGCAATGGTTGCCTATGGGTTCAACCTGCCTTCAATTTGCTGTACTGCACTTCCATTATTTGATGATGGTGAACTAGAGGAAATATGCCTCAGAAACACTGATAATGGTTTTTCAGGGTATTCCCATGGACAAACATTGTAAAGCATATTCAGCCTTAAAGAAAGCACTGCGAAACCCCTGTAAACCCATGTTAAAAGTGCAAAACTATTTACCAAGGTAAGCTTACCTAAGGGAACAGCTAAATTGTCTGTGATTGTGTGTTGTTTTGGACTACATTACATTACATTACATTTTCTGAGTGCCTATGACACCAGGGAGAGAGGGCTTGAAGTATATAGAGTTTGTCAGGGCACTGAATGTAACAAATGACTAAATGTTTTTTCAGAAGCACGTAATGGGATTCCATTCATGTACAACTTTAAAAGAGTGCTGTTAAAAAACAGAAACAAGCATCTAGTCTACACAACATTTCCTAATATTAAATTCTTCCCTCGTAGCGGTACAATTTCATACGTCGAGATAAACGGTGAAACTTTACATCTGTCCGAGCAATTTGTTTCCCTGAAAGGAATAAAACAACTAGGAAGGCGTGTTATGTTAGGTTCATCATCTTTGCATTTCTTGAAAGTGCTACAGATGGTGAAACCCCCCACCCACTGCTTTTCATACACTGTTTTTCTGGAATACTTCTCTTTGAATATCAAAGCTCCAGTTTGTTTGTTTCTAACATTCAGCTCCAAAGCTGATGTTTTCAATAATTCAGTGTACAGGAAGCACTCTCTTTATCATCAGGAACACAGGCATGTGTGCTGGGCAAAGCCACAGCTGAAGAAGCCATTTTGATCAAGCTGCTTTTGTTGCCTTTTACATTTGGAAACGAATTTGGACCTTTGTGATTTTCCATTTTAAGCTCTTTATAGAACAGAAACCTGTGCAAAATATTTGGTTTCTTTCTGCTAAATGTTTATGACTTTATGACACACTGGGTTCTTAAGGGTAAAGCCCTTTAAAGAGTAAAAATATATAAAATTGAAATGGATTTGTGTTTAGTTTTTCTTTATAATGATGACTATGATTCAACAATGGAAGTAAGATTCCTATTATGTGGCAGTTTCATCTCTGATGGGATTTACAAGCTGTATAACACTGAGGAAGCAGGAGACCATTTAAGAAAAACATTATTCTCAACTCAACATGGATGTCTGTGTGCTAAATACCCAGCTGATCTACAGGACCTGCAGGCTGTGAAATCTGGCTGGGCCAGGAGACTGTGCCGGCAACTGTGCTCACCTGCTTGGACAGCTGCTCCTCACACAGCTTGTACAGCGTGTAGAACTTGCGGCTGAGGATCTGGTTGTCTCGGAAACCGGCGCTGGCCAGCTTCACCCTCATGATGATGGCTCTGTCCGGCACCATCATGGCCACTGTGCGGAACTGGATCTTCAGGTTCTCGGGCAGCTCCTGGCGGCCCGCGTAACCCGGGTTCTGTTTCGAAAGCGATGGTTAGGTGTGGATTAATGAGCTGGTTCCAAATCAACTTACTGTTATCAGTTTACTTTTAGAATACTTTCGTAACCCCTAATTGAAAAAAAAAATCTCATAACAGCAGAAGTTGAGAAAAACTAAATGTAAATAACTTCTATATTTCAGGTATAATACCTTCTGAGATGATAGGAGATGGAGGTTGATTTTTTTTTTTTTTGTATGTGTTTATCTGTTTTAAATCTAACCATCTAAATCTAAAGAGCTTTCATTAAATGTCATTAATTCCGTAAAAAAGCTGTGTAAGCTGAATTCCAACTGAATTTAGAAAAATTGTTCTAAATTGTGACGTGTCTGACTCATATGATGAAAGTGGATTCTGTGGCAGCCTCCATTATGCCTCTATACATAATATTAAATATTATATCTGTGATTTGAAACTGTTTTTTAGTGACTTGCATTAACAAACAAGTGTGAGAAATGTAGCATTCTTATATAGATAGACAGACAGACAGAGAGATAGACAGGGAGATAAATTAATAACAAGTAGGAACTCTTCCATTTTCATAAGGTAATATCCTTCACCCTATGATAGGAGCCCTTAGAGATTCTCTACATTATTCATATCTTACTTCTGTTTGGAACTCTCACTCACTACCACAAAAGGAGTGATGGAAATAGATATTGCACTCTGATGATAAGAGATGCAAATTACAGGGATTTCAGGAGCCGAAGCTCAAACTGATGGCAAGCCAATGATACGTTTTGCCTTTTCAGATTAATCTGGCTAAAAAGCAATCCCTCTCATTGTAGATTGCACTGCAAGTGAAAGCAGTTCTTTAAGGTAGCAGTTTTACCTCTACATTCCATCACTTTTTCCATGCAACAGATCCAAACAAGACAAAGTATAGTCATTTGCACACTGTCTAGTCCCATTTGACAGTCACTTCTGCGAATACCCAGATATATATGTCATATACATACACAAACTCACACACATTTTTAAGTATAAAGGTCTTTTTATCTGTGTTATACCATTGTTTTATTATTTTGGATGGTTATTAAAAGTCTCCCTGGGCAATTCTTTCAAGGCAAGAAAGCAACAGCTTCCTGAACTGCTAAAAGGTGGGGACTTGGAGAAGGATACAAGCAGGACACACAGCTCTGAAGCTAATTAATGAACTACTGGGTATCAAAGTCAAGATAGGATTGGAATACTTCAGTATTGAGGGTGTTTTCAGGAACTGTTCTTACAAGGACAATAGGTGAATTACAGTGAATGAGGAGACAATACAGAGCCACTAAGAATGCACAATATATGTATGACACATGCTAGAGATGACATACCAAGACTAAAGCAGGTGTTAGTCTGCAAATTAGTACATTAAATATTGTGCATTAATGGGATTTCAGTAATCCTTCTTGTCATCAAAGCTGAGGAGGATGATATTCTCCTCATCAGCAAGATCAATTCCTTCAAACCCACTATTTCCCAATTAGGGACTAACAGTGAGACTCCTGCCAAGACTGGGCTTTTGAAATGAGAAAGAAGACTCAGTGTACAGAAGGAATTACTTAGCACTGTGTGCCAGGGATTTTTACATTCATCTGTCAAAACAAATAGCTTCATCCTCATGGAAAGACACGGAGCACGGTGAAGTTCCTGTGCTTCGACAAGAGAGGAGAGCAGAGGGGCCTCAACAATGTTTTTGATTCTAAAGAAATGAAGATGAAAATATGTAGTCTGAAGTATATCTGCCTGACCCCTGCCATTTCTGGGTTACTACAAAGCAATCAGATATCAGGAGGATCCCCACAAGCTTCGGCTCAAAGATAGATTCAGCTTTAATTGGGCAATTGACCAAGACTGTTCTGTTCAATTTTGTATATATTTTTCTTACATTATTTCCTTTTTCTGTCTTTCTTTTCCTTCCTGTCCCTTCCTGTTCTTTTTGTTACTTTTTTCCTATTTTGGTAATTTTCTCCCTTTGTTTCTTACTTCCAAATTTTCCTTTTCTCGTCCTCCCTCTCTCCTCCACAGGGCCACCCTTACCATGGTCAGGAAAATACCAAACTCCCGGTCCATGTCGACCACGTCTCCGTCGGTGAAGATGAACTGGGCCTTCTTGTTCTTCTTGCACTGCAGCACAATGTAGATCTGTTGTGCCGCCACGGACAGCACTGGCAGCTCAATGCGATTGAACTCATCAAAACAGCCCCATGCTCCGGCTTGGGCCAAGCCTAGGGCAAGGAAAGCATTAGTACAGCGTTATTCTCAGCACAAACTGGCACAGCAATCAATCGGTTTATAGAGTGGCTTTTCACGTCACGCAATCTCAAAGCACTGGGCAAAGACACTTCAAAAGTGCAAGTCAAAAGCACAGGTGACGCTGTTCACATGTACCACATTTAGTGAAAACCTGTGAAGAAAATCGACCAGTGTCACTCTCAGCACACCCCATTCCCTCATCACACACAATCACAATCATTTTAGATAATCGATCATTTTATAAATTAATTTGATAAATTAAGTGCCTTTCATGACATGAATGTCACTGGGCTGTAGAACACACTTAAAAATTAAGGTGTAGTTTACATTAAAAGCACATAACACCATATAAAGCTCCAAACATTAGTATGAGACAGACAAAAGATGGAATGGCATACAGCACAGTCAATTAACAACCAGCAAATTTAAGTATGTCGTTAGCCATGCTTTATTAAAAGTGTCTTGAAATAGACAACAGCGACCTGGATTTAGTGTTTGTCATCCTCTCTTTAAAAAAAAGAAAAAGAAAAAGAAATGGGATTTTGCCTGCACTCTTTTATTATCTGTAGAGATCTTTCTTCCTTCCCTTCTTACAGAGAGAATTATTGTCTCAGCTTTTCATCACAGCTGATCCAGTTAGTGACATACATACAATTCAGAAAAGGATATCCAATGAGAGATTGAATTGCCAGAACTATCTATATTTTTAAAGATGTATGTTGTGAGTTGTTTTGTTTTTTGTTTTCATAGTTTAATTGTTGTTTGTAAATTTGTTTTACATTTACAAACTTGTGCTGACAGCTGGCAGAATCACATCAGTTTCTGCCCTCCTAGTAGGTTTTAGCATTATTCTCTAAAGAAGTGGGGGCAGCCCAGAGTAATTGGAACATATGATCAAAACGAGGTCTACAAGACCAACAATGTATAAACTTTTAAGGTCAGGTCTGCTTTCTATTTAGTGGTGACTGGAGCACCTCAGAGACACATTTGTGTGAGGAAAGCATAGACAAAGCAGCCTCTGGCACACTTTCCTTTTTTTCAGATTTTCATAAAGACAACTAATGGCTTTCATTCACTCTGCTTTAAGACAGCCTGTTATACAGCTGCTTGGGGCTTGGAAAATCATATAATGCACATGTACTGCAAGAAAGGGTTTTGTCAGAATGAAGCTTGTCCCCAAGTGGGTAGCTGGGAAATAGGCTGGAAAAAAAACTGACTGTCAATAAAGAGGAACAAGCATCAATCTAGAAAGATATTTAGACTGGCTAAACATGAGGAGAAGGCTCAGAACTGTTCGCCAGGGGCTGGTGTCTTTGGCAACTGAATTGGCAAATACTACATTATGTGTAGTAGTGAGCATTAATCTGCATTGTGCCATTATGCTCTTTAAAATGCACTCTCCTTATTCCTTTTTTTCAAGCACTTTCTGAGCAAGAGTTATCTTCAGGATGTTAAGGTCTTCTGGGTAATTTTCTACGGACTGATATATAAGAGTCACCTTCTTTATATTCTTCTTCGCTTTGTCTTGCTAATTGAACTATGTTTGTCTTCTTGAGTTAAAAGGGAATGCAACATCAGTCCATTTTGACATCCAGGGTTTGACCTCCAATGAATTGTTTGATACAGTTCAAACTGAAGTCTTGTCTGGTTTCATCCCCATTACTGTAGAGACACCAGGCTTTTTCAGCTCTCTTTCATCTCCTTTGCAGTTCCTGCTTGTAGCACAACTTCCATGTGGCTTACAAGCCCCAGAGGTAGAGGCACTTCATTGCAGAATCTGTGACTGAGCTGGGAGACATCAAGGGGTTTCACATATCGTCCGATTACATGGAAACCATAACTTTCAAGGCAAGCGAAGCGTGAAATTTCCTCTGAAGGACAGAAAGGGATTATCACAGGGACCTCTACACACATCGTTGGCCTCATGAGGTTAAACGCTCAATAAATAATCTATACAAGCGCCCCTTTGTCATTCTCTAAGACAAACCAGAGAAAATGGCATGAACTGAAAATTTCAAACAAATTCCTGGTTTATTTTCACTAGTCATATATTGTATTTCTCCATTTGGTCTTTCATTGAGTTCTTATTTACAATAAAGCAGCCATTTCTGGTCTTTACTGACAGGGTGTCACTGACGATTACAGTTGGAACTACTTTGAAGCGGGAGATATTTTTGCATTTGGGATGAACTCAAATGCATTTGATTAACTGGAAAAACAGTGCCAACTGCACCACAATGAAAAAATGTCACACAATCGCAATAAGTGCAACATCACTACCGGTCAAAAGTTTTAGAACACCTAAATCATTCTAGTTTTTATTGAAATTTTCTGAAATGTACATTCTTTTTCAGGTTTTGGTAACTTCAACTTTTTTTTCAACCTCTGGCAGTTTAACGCGTACTTTCAGGTTATTCACTGGAATTTCAATAAAGACTTGAAAAATGGGGGTGTTCTAAAACATTTGACCGATAGTGTATACAATCTTCCTAATCTAGAAACATATCCTTAAAGACAGAAGGCAAATATATAAACTATTAGATATATGGTTTTACCCAAACAAACAACATTTAAGGAGTTTGGATGTTTATCCACTGAGCTTTGCAGACAATATGCTTATCGACTAAATATAGTGGAAATTATATACCTTCAGCCACACTATAACAGCTGAAGGGCTTTGTCTTGATACCATGCAATCAAATGTGTGGCAATTCAGATGGGAATACAGCTTAGCTATACGTAGGGCCCTACATTTTATATAACTTATTTTTAATTGTAATTCAACTGCTATCCCTGCAGCCACTCCAGTTTTAGTAATCAAATTCACAATTGAGAAATCAAATCAACACATTACAGTTTGACTAATTAGGAAAATATAAAATAATGAGGAATAAATTGAATAAACTGATACAGTGGGTGAAAAAAGTATTTGATCCCCTGCTGATTTTGTATGTTTGCCCACTGACAAAGAAATGATCAGTCTATAATTTTAATGGTAGGTGTATTTTAACAGTGAGAGACAGAATAACAACAAAATCCAGAAAAACGCATTTCAAAAAAGTTATACATTGATTTGCATGTTAATGAGGGAAATAAGTATTTGACCCCTTCGACTTAGTACTTGGTGGCAAAACCCTTGTTGGCAATCACAGAGGTCAGACATTTCTTGTAGTTGGCCACCAGGTTTGCACACATCTCAGGAGGGATTTTGTCCCACTCCTCTTTGCAGATCCTCTCCAAGTCATTAAGGTTTCGAGGCTGACGTTTGGCAACTCGAACCTTCAGCTCCCTCCACAGATTTTCTATGGGATTAAGGTCTGGAGACTGGCTAGGCCACTCCAGGACCTTAATGTGCTTCTTCTTGAGCCACTCCTTTGTTGCCTTGGCTGTGTGTTTTGGGTCATTGTCATGCTGGAATACCCATCCACGACCCATTTTCAATGCCCTGGCTGAGGGAAGGAGGTTCTCACTCAAGATTTGACAGTACATGGCCCCGTCCATCGTCCCTTTGATGCGGTGCTGTTGTCCTGTCCCCTTAGCAGAAAAACACCCCCAAAGCATAATGTTTCCACCTCCATGTTTGGCGGTGGGGATGGTGTTCTTGGGGTCATTCCTCCTCCTCCAAACACGGCGAGTTGAGTTGATGCCAAAGAGCTTGATTTTGGTCTCATCTGACCACAACACTTTCACCCAGTTCTCCTCTGAATCATTCAGATGTTCATTGGCAAACTTCAGACGGGCCTGTACATGTGCTTTCTTGAGCAGGGGGACCTTGCGGGTGCTGCAGGATTTAAAGTTCTTCACGGCATAGTGTGTTACCAATTGTTGGTGACTATGGTCCCAGCTGCCTTGAGATCATTAACAAGATCCTCCCGTGTAGTTCTGGGCTGATTCCTCACCGTTCTCATGATCATTGAAACTCCACGAGGTGAGATCTTGCATGGAGCCCCAGACCGAGGGAGACTGACAGTTATTTTGTGTTTCTTCCATTTGCGAATAATCGCACCAACTGTTGTCACCTTCTCACCAAGCTGCTTGGCGATGGTCTTGTAGCCCATTCCAGCCTTGTGTAGGTCTACAATCTTGTCCCTGACATCCTTGGACAGCTCTTTGGTCTTGGCCATGGTGGAGAGTTTGGAATCTGATTGATTGATTGCTTCTGTGGACAGGTGTCTTTTATACAGGTAACGAGCTGAGATTAGGAGCACTCCCTTTAAGAGAGTGCTCCTAATCTCAGCTCGTTACCTGTATAAAAGACACCTGGGAGCCAGAAATCTTGCTGATTGATAGGGGATCAAATACTTATTTCACTCATTAACATGCAAATCAATTTATAACTTTTTTGAAATGCGTTTTAATGGATTTTTTTGTTGTTATTCTGTCTCTCACTGTTAAAATACACCTACCATTAAAATGATAGACTGATCATTTCTTTGTCAGTGGGCAAACGTACAAAATCAGCAGGGGATCAAATACTTTTTTCCCTCACTGTACATGAAAAGAAACATTCAGAGACCTAAACATGGAGTCAAAGATGTCGCAATCAAAATGCAATTAACGCACACAACAATATCCACCTGCTGTTCTATTCACAATTATGTATTTTTTAGCACAACTTTAGCAATTTATCTTTTTGCCACACTCGATAGTCAACAATTGACAGATTTTGAAAATACAGAAAGGAGAGGTTAAGATTGACCGCCATGAGACAGCATCCTCTAGTAGAAAACGTAATGAAAGAGAAAGTTATTAACTCAGGTGAGATGTTATTCTTGATATGAATGGGGCACTTTATAATTTTAATTTTGGAGTGTTAAAGGAGTGTGCGGCTTTTCTTTTCTTTTAATATTCCCCTGAACAATTGATAATTCCAAACTAGATGCATTACTGAAAAAAATTGTAATAAATTCCTACAGCAGGTCAAATGAGAAGGAAGTATCTAACCCAAATGACTGATTTGCAAAGATGTCAGAGAGTGTATCTACAGTTACTGACAAGTCTACAGATGCAAAAGATCAGTACATTGTGCCTTGTTTGTTGTTCTCCAAGGACTATTGATTATCACCCTAACTGAATGTACCATTAGCAGGTACAGTTAATCTGCACTGTGAATTACTCATTAAACACATTTGAAGTTATTATTAACAATGTGACTGGATTTGTCTCTGATTAAGCCAGTTAAATGATCAAGGCATACACTGACATTCATCGAGGTTTACTGCCAAATTCAATACATTTCACTTGTAATGCCCACACAATAGCCATTGCCAGCAAAATATCTGGGCAAATAATATTCTGAAAGCAAACAAGCTGGTTGCAACCATTAAAAAAAGTGTTTAAACATTGCCAAACCAGAAAACTATGTATTAAAGAGCAATCCAACAAAGAAGGCTGTACTTTTCCCATAGAGTTGTCACCCTGAGCCATGCATAACATGATGGGGTATTTGATATCCTGCTGTTGAATATCATTCAAAATATATCTATTTGTACAGGCTTTATGGAAAAGGAAATGGACATTTCACCAAACACTGTTGTTAAAGGACCTCCAGATTCTGTGGTTTGAAAGCCATGAAGTGAGAGTTCATCAAACATATAATGAAGTTGCAGATTTATAAATAAATTATGAGGAATGGCAAAAGAGGAACACAGCACAGGTGCTGCAATAACCAAACTATGTGTAAAACCCTTCCACGACATTTTGAAAAACTGACTATGCAAAAATAAATTGTTTTATTCAACCAGTTCATAACATTCTGATGTCAGCATCAACAAGTGTGTACTTTAGATCTAGAAGACCTCACATTGTATTATATTCCAGGATTTGATACTGACTCTTAATCAGAAATGGACAAATACAAGCCATATAAATAGAAAACATCGGTAGAAAAATACTTTGAAAATGTTTGGATTAAAGCTGAATAATTATTTCCCAATTTAAGAATAACTGTCAGTAGTTACCAATCCAGTAGATGCTGAAATAAGTTTTTCTTATGGCCAAGTTCTTACAGAACAATGTAATGCAAAGTGACACTTAATGTGTTGTTTGCAAACAACCTTGCATTATTATTATGATGTCTTTGTAATTTTAATGTTATAGCATTGATGTTTTTCGTTATATAAGTTGTTCCAGGAATCAATGCTGTTTTGAATTTGTACTCTTTTGTTAACAAATTCTGTGTTCCTGCTAGTGAACTGGAACATTTAAATTATTGGTATATATACAGTATATATATATTCTAAGAAATCATATTTAATATTATATATTATTATATTATAATTACTTATTAGTAATAAAGGGATGCATGTCTCTAAATAAATGTCCATGGTTGCTGCTGTTTAATCAACACGCCAATGTGCCCTAATAGAATGACTAATTGGGATGCTTAAAGAATAAAAAGGGATAATAAATAAGTTTTTTAATTAAGCAGACTAGATGGCCACTTTGCAGTGAGAGGATTGAAGCCTAAGAACACAGGTCACATGAAACGCAAGGCGCTAGCTATACATGTAATCGAAAGTTCAAAACCAGCAGCAGCAGTCGCTTACAAAAAACATCACTAGAAAAGACACTGTAGATGTGAACACTCATGGATAATATTTTAATATTAGTACTAGATTACTTTAATGTGTAGGCACAGTCTCTGTGAATAAAACTGGGGAAATATGAGACAGTTGACTTCCTATTGAATCTGAATGCTCTACAGCAGGGGTTGCCAGCTGGCAGACTCCAGTTAGTCCAGACCTGGACCCTGAAGGCGTTTTGATGGACCCAATGCACATCTGGCCATTAATGCAACCACAACTGGACCTCAGAGGGTAGCACACATTAGTTAACTAGACCTTCGCTGAATTAAATTGGGAACCCCTACCCCTACAAGATAGGGATCTGGATTTCAAATGGCAACATGAATATGCTGTGAAGCTGTGCAAGTGCCACAGGTGTGTAGGAGCTGTATTATATGGGTGGCAAGGATGGGCTCATTGCTACAGAGGTTTTATTGGAAAATGCTCAAGACTGACAACTCCTGTTTAGTGGTGACACCAAGTGGTAGTTTGAATAAAAAGCAACACAGAAAAGCTTGATTGTTATTAAACAAACAAAAAAATGCAGGGTTGTTGAGTTTTTATGATGTTACTATATTTCTGTTTAGCTTCATGCCACTAGTTAGTTTTCATTGAGTTGCACCATGTTTAATTTTTTGGATGCATGGGAACAGAGCTGGCAGGTAGAGAATGATTTCACCCCAAGCATACATTATACAGTAAACAATGGTCAAAATGTTTCTGTTGTTGTTGTTGTTGTTGTTATTGTTCTGGGAATGTTTCCAGGAAAGTTTTGTAGTGTCCAGACAATCTGTTATATTGCTACAATTTTGTGGATTGTTTTTTTGTTAGCATTTAAACTTTTCATTACAATTCGCATTTCAAGTTTTTTTTTTTAATCTCCTGTGTCTGTATGCCTTTGAATTATCAGAGATGAGGTCACATTTGATTCTCAGCCACTGTGAAATGCAAGATGTAAGGAAATACAGACAGTACATTTAAACATAGACTTGTTTTTAAAATGGTTAACATCTTACAGCATGTTTTAATGTGTGAAGAAACATGTAACATTGGATAAAACAGCACTCAATTTTTGAGAACCTCTGGTAATTATACCTCTCGAACCTGGTATTTTAAAAAGCCAATTTTTATATCATATGTACATTAAAAGAGCTATTTTATCATGATTTTTCCCTTCTAATATAATTTGGAATACTATTACTGTTTAATGTATAATCTCAAAAAGTCTGAGGTTCCATGCTGTAAACATTTAGAAACCTTTCTTTTAATCAAAGGACCATATATGTCTAGTTCTATATTCAATTTTTTTTGTTTGCTTGTTTTTTTACAACTTGCCACAGTTTTTTTCTCTCTTGTTTTGCGTTTCCTTTGTAGTTTTTTTGTGCATGTAAAAATAACTAAAATTACCTTTTTAACAGATCTATGGTTGAAAACACGGGAGGCAAAATGTCAAACAAATCTGTAAACAACTGTGGATTGATGTAATGCCATGTTCATCCTCTGCCTCCAGAAGAGAGAAAGCAGCAAGAAAGTTAGCAGGGAGCAAATATGCAAAGGATAAGACATTTGTTATTTAATAGATACCAGCAGAAAGCAGGGGGAGAGGTAAATATGAGTGCACGTTGTATTAAAATGTCAATCAAATAGAATAAATCGGTAAAGGCCTGCCCCAAAACCACATACTAATGAAACTAAGCTACAGAAATTCAGGAGTGGGACCAAACCAAATGAAATGATATGGGTAGAAGTAACAGAACTGGTTTGACTTGACCGCTTGGCTGAGGGAGCAAAAGCCTGGCAGACAGTACGATCAGGCTACCAATGGGTTTGTTGTTTGATCTTTGGTTTAAGGTCAATAATATCTAAAAAATTATATATTTTGAGGATGCATCAGGTTGAACTGTCAGCGTGGTAACCTAAAGACGAGGGCTGGTTGTTTTCTAATTTGTTTAATTTTAAGTTTGCTTCGATGACACTTATAATCCTTACACACCTGCCCTTGCTTTCAGCACGTAACACATTATTCACCGGTCACTGGTTAGCTGAACTGAATGAAAGCCCACTGAACACTCTAGCTCTCGTTTACACTGACCTTGCTTTCTGTCTTGTGTGATCTAATGATCTAAATATCTAATATCTAATGTCTGATATAACCCAGAGTATACTGTCCAGTAGGAGGCAGTGTAGTAAACCACTCAACTGCAGGATAATCAGAAACTTCTTGTAATAATTACAGAAATCAATGAAGGAAGGTAAACCATCATGTTTTTTATATTTACATTTCTCACTAATCTGTAGTGTATTAGACAGTCTGCAGACCCATGACAACTGAGAGATGAAACCAGGAATGACAGATTAGAAAACATTATTTTACCTTTGTAAATGCGGCCCAGGCCCCTGTAGTCCATCTGGTCTGAGCAGTTGAACACCACCACGTACTTGCCCAGACAGCGGCCCATGTCCTTGGTGGTCTCAGTCTTGCCCGTCCCAGCAGGCCCTGCTGGTGCCCCCCCCATGCTCATCCCCAGTGCCTGAGACAGCGTGATGTAGCACCTGCTCCACAGAAAAAAAGGACAAGCTGTGGCAGGACATACCACAAGAGCATATAACACAAACAGAGGGGAAGCCGATTTCAGGCCATATTGTGCTTGTTGGGGTGCTTCAGTTTCTTCAGATCCACGGATCTCATTTGGATATCCTAAAAAAATTTATGGCACTTCTCTGCTGTTGTCAAAGGTAAGGTGATCTGCTTTTCTTTTCTGTAAACTTTCTGGTGTTTTCTTAGCAGCAGATCTAATCAAAGTAATGGCGATACATTTTCCAGGTGTTAAAAAAAGGAGAAGAAGAAATTGGTCTATCGGTATCTAGTTAATGGTAACTACCTCTGATTTTGGAGTACAGTGGTGTTTTTTTATTTATTTTTTGTTCCTGGGCATTAAAAGGATTTAAAAGCCACCTTGGCAGAGTAGCAAAGCAAATTCTTCTCTGCTGCTTATACTTCATAATAGCGGCCCTTTAATTTGAGCAGAAACGAGACTGAACCTCAGAATCAGAGAAGGGGTTAAGAGTGGTGAAGGTGGGAGTGGGATTAATACCTGCAGATGATTGAAATTCCTGAAAGATTTATCATTCAGAGCTTTGCTGAACATTTCTATTTTCGGTACTGTCTTTTATGCGGGTTTCTATCATTGAAAAAGGGAAGGAGCAGAAGTGGAGTCAATGTCTATTTTCTCTTCAGTTGCTGGCTCTGAAGGTGAAAAGGCTTGTCATTCTAATGTAGAATCAATTATATGATTTTGCAGCCTTTTTTTATGACCAAAGGAGAGGGCAGCAGTTAAAGCTCCAGGAGCCATTTTGTCTTTGTTTGTTTATTTGTTTGTGCATTTTTCTCTTCATACTCCCTTCTTTAAACCACTTGCCACTCAAATTTAAATAACTGATCCTAATTATGTAATCAGCATATATTACAGCAGGACTTTAATCTAGCTAAATTAATATATTTATGAATTATTATATTATAAAATATAAAAATATATTTAAAAATATTGTTTTGTTTTGTTTTGTTTTTTCCATCAAGACAACAAAAACAAAAAAAATCGTAGTAATTTTGTTGGCATTTATTTGAACTGCATTTTTTTATTTACGGTTTATTATAATAATAATTATTTGTTTTATTACTTTCTAGTTCTGCATGGATTAGGACACCATTTATGATGAACATTAAAAGCAAGGGGAGTAGGGAACCTACTAAATGTGCGCAGCTAATTATAAATTTTTCCCTATGTTTTGAAACAACTGTGGTTAATATTATTAATGCATAAGAAACCCAAAGTCATATTCAGATTTTTACTCCTTAAATAATCACAACAAGCAAAACAATCTGTTGACATTATAATCATAAGTGTCAGGTTTTAAAAATAAGTTACTTTCAAAGCCGAGAGTGAGCTGAACTATAGCTTCCAGTCAGAGTTGGGCCTTTCCCAAACTAATCTCCAGAATGGACTGATGTAAGCAGGAGCGTGAGCAGAAAACAACCACCTTGTTTATCCCAAGCTGGTTTTGAATCCAGAGACAGAGATAAAAGGTTTAAAGGTAGGATGGGTATTGACCTGTACTTAAAAACACACAAACACAAAAAAAAACATATTTAGATATTTTAGCAGAAGTCTTTTAGATAGAGGAGGAAAAGTAATGCACTTAAACCTGATCTCCCCACAGCCCAAAAAAAAAAAAACTTGGCAGCAACACTGGAGACAAACGCCTTCCAAACATGCCAGAGTGAGTCCAAAACAGCAGCAAACTAACAAGCAACTTTCCAATTTGTTAATTAAAACCCAATGCTTAGTCATTCAGCAGTCCCTTGGATTGTGCACAGAGAGTTGTGAAAAAGTGCATTAAGATTTTGTTAAGGGCACAGAGAGAGAGAGGAGAAGGAGAAAATAGAGAGAGAAGAGAGAGAGAGCATCTTTTGGCTCTGCTACCAGTTCTGATGGGTTGAAAAGAGAAAATCTTCAGACTCATTTTCTTCTCCCCAACCCTCCCATTTTTCCTCATAACACTCTTCATTACATATGCCTTTACCGCATTTGAATACACTTAGATCCCCCCTCTGCCCCTCCCTCATTTCTTTTATGCTGATTTTACCGCTAAGGTCCTGGCAGACCAGGGAAGAAGTGAGGAAAAGAGACAGGCTGTTCAAACAGGGGATCCACAAGATAACTTTCCATCGCAAGCCACATTTGATAGGACAAGGAGAGACTGTTCTTCACAGTCACCTTCAAGGTTGGTCAGTGTAAAGAGGATTTCAAATGTGAATGTGTTCAAGGCAGTCAATTATGATCCTGCACATGTTATAATATATAATTTCTATTCTGAAGTGGAAAACATCTGCTTGTTTGAAGGCACTGAATCCACAGAGCAGGGGCAACATTCAATCATATTCCATTTTATCTTCGTTCTCTCTCACTTCCATTTCTTTACAGACCCACAGAACAGTCTGGCATCATAAGTAAATCCAGTCGGTGAGGGTCAAGTGTTATGATGTTAGGGGTGTGGCATTACAGAGAGAGTAGAGGCATTTAGTAGCTGATTATCAGGTTGTCAGACTGTGCTGGTGATGCAGTATGCAGCCTGCAAGCTCTAACACTTACAATGTTACACAAGTGGGTGGTTAAACCCCCACCTGTCCCTTTAACTAGAGACAGTCACCTGGCCAGGTAAAAACTTCACTTCCCACAATCCTCTAGTTCAATCTCTCCCCCCACTGGCTCATTCAAATCCTCCAATGTCCAATCACAGCCTAGGCAGCACCTGTTAGTATATACAGGGCAGTCATAGTTGGGATGACTCCATTGTTTTGCAAATCTTTTTCAATCTTTCCTATTTCTCTTGTTTACTTTGATCAATCCTACTAAAAGTGTGTTTAGATATCTACATACTTCTTTGTTTTTTTGTTTCTATTAGCACTGTTGTTAATGTAGGTGTTTGTTGTTTTGTCTAGTATGGAATCCTATTGAGTGTTGTTTTACAGTTTGTGTGTTGGCTTGTTTTGGACTTTCTGCTGCATTCATGTCCACTCCTCATTCCTGGATTATTCACCAAGACCATTGCAACGCTCTCAATGTTTCCAATCAATCTCCTC
Organism: Amia ocellicauda; assembly: GCF_036373705.1. NCBI lineage: Eukaryota > Metazoa > Chordata > Actinopteri > Amiiformes > Amiidae > Amia > Amia ocellicauda. The sequence continues at coordinate 50,397,612 of NC_089851.1, read as the reverse complement.
CACATTCATTGCTGTTTTCACTTGTCTTCTTCTGGGTGGGCTCACTTCATCCTATTGACATTGGTTTGTTTTTCCATGATAATTTTCACCAATATTTGGAAAGTAATCTTTTGTTACTTTGCAGGACAGTTAGTTTCACCTTTACTTTTCTTCAGCCTCTTTTCAATTGTGTTTATGGACTGTGTGCATCCATTTCAATCTCATTTATCTCCATTCCAATTATTCTAATTGTTTTCTACAGGGTGTGTTTGTTGGGTTGTCTGTCTGTGGAGGGTCTGAATGTTAGTGAGTGTTTTGGGCTCCTGCTTTTTTCTCCTGTTGTATTCCAGGTACTTTTCTACCTTTTCCAAGTTCGTTTCCATATATCCATTCATATCCCTTCTCTATCCTTATATTCTGTAGTTGTACTCTGCAGTCTTTCTTTTGTCCTACATGCCATACTTCACTTAATTATTGGTTTCTTTCCTATCCTATCATATTTCAATTTCTGTCCTACTGAATATCCACAATAAAATGCATTGGTTAAGTGACACATCTCATGTCCCTGCATTTGCTGTTTGTCACCCTTGCTGATGCACTTTAATTGTTTGTAAAGTGGGCCAGTAATCGCTCCATTTGGAGGACAGTGTAGCTGCTGAAGTCATGCAGGGTGATCGTTACAAGTTCATCTTAAAGGTCTGTTCCACTCAAAAAGAAAAATGTCTTCTTCTAATGGATCCCCAGCAACAGAAACCAGTGAGAAACAGGTTAACATTTCTGTTAGCTTTTTTTCTTTATATTTCCCCCCAGTTGTTTGCATAACATTAACTGAGTGGCTCATGTTATCCTGCTCAGAAATTGCCTTTGTGTTTCATGAAAGAAAATGAATCTGCAAACTTCTTCTTGCTGTGAAAACGACACGTTAGAAAAGAGAAAACTGAAAACCTAAACCTGAAGCACTTCAATCTCCCCTTATGTAAAGCTGAAGGCTCTTTGCCACAAAACAGCTGTGAGTTCCCAGAGTGTTTTGTCCTTGTATCAGTACAGCATGTTTCTACAAAATGGGAGTGATGGGATTCCGTCTCCTTTTAAAGGCCATCTTCAATTACCTCAATTTAAAGAATGCAAACCATAAACATAATTTGAAAAGCATTATGACCACGAATGACAGACTCTAGTCTGTGACCCAGAGCTGGGCACACAGCTCTTATGTCTGGCAAATGCAATAAAAGAGATACACAGAATGGTGTGACAGACTTGTCGTTTACCCAGGATATCGTGGGCTTAATCGGGGGCTGTTGTTTCCCAGCTGGCAGTTGTCTATAGTGGCTCAGTAAATTAGGAAGTTTAAACTTGGCTCATGCTCCATTTATTGAGCTGGTACCCCCACGAGACAGTGTCAAATTGCTTTCATTAGGGCTGAATAGCTCAAGTGATTTGGACCCAAGTGCTGGGTGAGCTGGCAGACACTGTGCAAATGGAACTTTGAAAATTACTTTTAAAATCAGGCAGAAAGACCAAGAGAAAAAACTATAATGCATATATGTTGGGTACTCCTAACTCTAGGGTTTTCAGCCCTTAAAAAATTGTGAACACCCTACTCCAGACACTGTCGATATCAGATGTTGTTTACCTGTCAGTTAAAGGTGTGATGACCAGCCGGTCAGTGCAGCCCAGGTACTCATTGCAGTAGTTGAACTCCACATCTGTGATCTGTATGACACACTTGTCCGTGTCCTCTATGAAGTAGAAGCGCGACTGCTTCTGCCACTCGAAGTCCGAGGTGGAGCGGATGTTCATGCGCACCTGTTGGAACGGTACACCTGCATTGCAGTCACTTTGTTTCACTCCTCTGCAGTGTTGGATTGTAGTCCAGCACCTTATTTTCTTCTCATACTTGTCCCTGTTTTCCCCTTATTGCATTAGAATGGTTATACATTCTGTTAGACCTCTGTAGTGAGTACTGAATAACACATAGTTTCAGCTACCTTTATGAGTTTATAATAGTCCATTACACAAGGCTTTATCACATTTAATCACATTTAGTTGGATAACCGCAGTAATGAACAATAATACAAATACTACTATAACCACTAAATCATAATAATGATAAATGTAATTTGAATGGAAAGAATTATAATATTGTAAGTTCACCCTGACCACGGGGCACTCACTCCTCACCAAGTCATCGAAGATGTCCTTCTGGTGCACATGAATGGTGATCAGCGTCTCGTACTTGGTGCGTTCGATCTTTGTCAGGTCTCGCGTTGTCATGTCAATCAGGTCATTCAGGATGTCCAGAAACTTCTGGTTGGTGGTCTGCATGACCTGCTCCATCACGAGAAGAAGGGAAAGGTTAAGGAACAAAGCAACGCATCACATTGTTACATCAGTGATCTTCCATCAATTCTCATTTTCATGTCAGCAATGGATGGGGGGAAAAAAACTGAAATACTCACAAATTTAGCAACTCTTGCCAATAATGGCTAGTGTTGGGTATGGTTTTACAGTTTTGACAACATGTATAAATAATATGATTAAAAGAAGACAGTTGCTTTCCTCTGGGGTTGGGCTTCGAAAGGAAACGCAGTACTATGATTATAACTGCCTTTATGGACACGTTGGTCAGCGAATAAGGTTAGACCCCATGACTGTGACCTTTGAGTCCACTGGGGGAGCAACCGAGCCAAGCTCGTACCTTCTTGTCTGTCTTAGCCAGGCTGAGGGCCGCCTCAGAGTCTCTGGTCCATATCATCTGGATGCCCAGCAGGCCAACCTGCGCGGGGAACATGGCCTGGAACTCATACAGCTTCAGCCCAGGGTCAGTGATTGCCATGTAGGCCTGTCGGATTATATGGTGGATGGTGTTCTTCACACCGTCCAGCAGGAGCCCCAGCCATGCCTCCACATTGCCCTAGATAATAATAAAAATAATGATTTATTATGCCAGATGCCTTCATCTAATGCAACTTAGAAGGACATATGTACTGCCATCTTTGGAAAGAAAGGTCTTATATTTAGAACATGGCAGTATAAACCGGAAGAGTAACACTGAGTAATTGTAAGTCACCTTGGATAAGGGTGTCTGCTAAGAAATTGGGTAATAACACTGGATTGCAATGGATAAAATCTCCTGAAATAAAAGTATATGATGTCTTTACCCAAGTGAATTACAAGGTGTGCAATACAATCAATGTATAATGTATACAACTACATATGTATGGATAGAAAGAATAATGCTGGATTAAATTGAATTTATGAAGTGCAAAATAATGCAATGCTATTCGGTTACTCCAGTTACAGTGACTGTAATAAATTAGCTATTACTTTTAATTTGGGAATTTGGGAATTTTAATTTGGGAATTAATTCTGGAAAAGAGTAATACAAATGTGCTGGAGATACAGTCATTCTAATAACATCTCAATGACCTGGCAGTAACTCACCCCTACTAAAACACAGGGTGCACTGTTCACATATATCAAACCTTTGAAAGTTTGCAATGCAGTCTTAACAGCTTGGTTATTAAGAATTTATAAACAGTTGTTTGTGTACCTTAAACTAAAGTGTTCCAATTTTATAAAAACATTTGGACATTAGGCCTCTCATATCAAATCAGACATTCCAGAACTGTACTTGTGCCAGAACAGGCTCCGTCAGATCCACTGTCTCCCCCTCCTGGGACTGGAAGCTGAGAATCTGGTCATAGTTCTTCTCATTGAATCCGACACGGTTGACGTTGTCGAAAAGACTGAGCAAGTGAGCCTGAAAGACAATATATCAAGAGAGTCAGGCAGCCTGTTAGGAATTCTCAAAAACGACATGGTTGGATACTCAAAAGCGTCAGGGTCGCATTGAATATGGAATCAGTTGATACCCATATAATATATGTGCCACTGTATTTAAACAGGAAAGGCGATGTCTGCAGAGAATTACTTCATACACTGAGCAACTGTGACACCTTCTAAACTGGCATCGGTGTTCCCAGGACCAATACGTTCCATCTGGCTGAAATGAAAGGGAGATGAGATGAGATGAAGGCACAAGACTGGAGCATTGTGAGGACATCTTCAGTCTCCAGTCTTCTTGTGTGGATGATGAGAAGGAGAAGAAGAGTAAGATGACAAAGAAATAAGTCATAGAACAAAGGGAAAGAGGAGTGCTAAAAAATAGAATAACAAGCTGGGGAAAGGCGGGGTAGAGTGGGGAGGAATGTGGGTGGGATGGGGTAGGGTTGGTTGATGGGTGGGAGTGAAGTGGCAGGTGGGCCGGCAAGACAGGTTGTGGGGTTGAGTGGGGGTTAAGTGGCAGATAGGGTATAGCAGCAAGGTGGGGGTGGACTTGCATTGGGGTGGGGGACCATGGAAGGGCAGGGGGAATATTTGGACAGCGTGGGGTAGGCTAGAGTGGATATAGAGTGGGCAAGGTGTGGCAGGGGAGGGTAGGATTGAGTGGAGGCTGGGCGACAGTTGGGTGAGGGTGTGGGAGGGTTTAGTCTCTCCAGACCTGAATGGTGTGTGAGTCAGAGGCCTGGCCCAGGATCTCCAGCAGGGCGGGGTCAGACACGAAGAAGAAGCGTGGGAACACCAGCCTCTTCTTCTCCAGGTACCCAGTCAGGGACTTCTGACACATCTCCAGCTGCTCCAGCAAGTGGGGCAGCAGCTGGGCCAGCGTCTCATCGCCCACACAGCAATCCACCATGTTGGGCATCTCGTGGGCCCTCTGGATGATCTTCTGCCAGGACTTGTCGATGTTCTGGAACCTCTTCGCCTCCTGCATGGAGAGAGCAAAGACATCACAGCAGATGCCTAGGGAGCTGGTCTTCCAGCTGGCAGCCCATTTCAGTCACAAGCAATTATTGTCACCACCTTATATTTTCCATGCTGTAAACTAGGGCTTGTTCATTTGATTAAGACATTCCTCCAGTCCCAGGGGTCTGGGCTCTCAAACTCAATCCCGGAGAGCCCTAGTGTCTTCAAGATTCTCTTCCAACCCAATTGTCGGTTACTTAATTAGTCTGATTGCTTTGATTAATTATTAGGTCTCTCAAGGCTAAAAAATATTTTAAAGATAGTGACAATTAGAACCAAGGTCATATTTTAAGACATCCACTGACTGAAAATCAATGTCTAGTTAAAGGGATACTTCAGTATTTTGGCATTTTAAACTGATTGCAATGACTCACCCAGAGTCATACAAATCCATGGAAATTTGTTTTAATTCTGTGAGTCCAGTTTGAAGAAATTTAAATTTTTCATTTAGTTAGATTAGCAATAGTGCTGTAAGTCAATGGTCGCAAAACGCTGTCTCAAAAACCAGCTAATAGACCTTTTACATACTCAAAAGCTTGGCCATTTGTCATTTGTAGACTTACAATACTATAAATAGTAAATTAATAGTTAAATACATTCTTTAATTTACTGGTAATCATAAAATAAATTAGTTTCTTCCTGGTTGACTGCTTTTTGTGCTCCCTGTGTTTTCATTCATGTAAACCAAGCATATCCTTGCACCTGCCTCATCACAGCTGATGAAATACATAGTTTGGTGAGATAGTTATTTTGATTTTGTATAGACTTGTATAGAATACTTAATGTACACATTTATGAGTATTTAAAAGGCAGTTTTTTGTGAAAAATTATAATTTCTTCAAACTAGACGCACAGAATTAAAAAAGGTTTCCACTGATTTGTAAGGCTAATATGCCAAAATACCATAGTATCCCTTTAAGTAGACATTGTATCTGAGAGCCCCAGCTCAAACAAGCACCAGAAGACAGGGAAGCCCTCCAGGAAATGAGTTTGAGACCCCTAGTCAGGGGACACCCTTACCAATGTTTAATTCGTGCCATTTTTAAGTGGCAAGATTATTAACACCCTTTCTCTTTATCACTGCAATAAAGAACAACAGCATCTAAAACACATATAATTAAGGGTGTTTGCAACCCTTGTGCTGGGGAGCCTCAATTTAGTTAGTTCTATAGTTCACCCCTAAATCACCAATTTCTAAAAACACATTGTTTTATCTATTAGTCAATTAAGTAAAACAGTACTTATGGCCACTTATGAGACAAATATTTTTTCTGCTTTGTTCTACATGATACCTAAAAGACCCAAACTGCATGCTTAATTTATTGTGGTCTTTGAAATGAGACTGCTAGAAAACAGAAACTACTTTGGTGGAGTGTAATTAAAGGTTAACAATTATCAGGGAAGACAGCATTCTTAAATGGGGGTTTAATTTTGTATTGCACTCCTTTTATTGAGCAATGAATGGTTGACTTTCGTGATTAAGAAAGTGGAATAATACCAGCCAAAAGCATGACAGTGGTAGACCTGAGCAAAGGACAAAGCATTAACTGTAACAGAAGATGTGCACATTAGCCTGGGCTTTGTAATAGTAGGACTCTTGGAAAGAGCAGGTATTGTTGAACTACATTTCTAAGCAATCTGTGCTGTTCATATACGGCCACATGAGTGCCACTGCTTACAGTGGGGAAAAGTCATAGTCCCAGATGAGCAGGGGAATCTTGTTGTTTTACAGTCTCATCAGTAATAAAACAAGCAAGCTCAGCACAATATTTGAAAACTCTTGATATGAGACTTGAGTATATTTTCTTGCAATGGACAAGTATCCTTTCTATTGGCACTGACACTTCCACTGGGTTTAATAAGATGGAGAATTCTAATATAATTTTCCTCGTTGAGTGCTAGCTTCCCAAGTACAAATGCATGGCTTCAGTCCAGCCTGCAGCCAGTATTTCCTTCCACTTTCTGAATATGGACTGCTTTACAAATGAAGAAAATTATAATAAACAAAATTTAAGAACTTTGAAAAACAACATCGCAACATGCCCAAGTGACAAAGATGCACTACCTTCACAGGAAGAGTGTTTAAAAATGAAAGAGATAAAAAGGACAAACTGTTTGTACAGACCTGCGGAAGTTGCTTTGCGATGTCTCCTCCAACAAAAACAGCCTCCAGGTAAATCCAAAGGTTCTGCACAGTGAGCCAGTTCTCAATGATCTCTGTGGTGTTGGAGAGCTTCTGCACCCACTCCTGGATTTTTGGTTTAAATGGTGCATTGTATCTGAAAACAACACAGCGGACCCCACTAAACAAACGTACTGCACAACATGGCTATTTACATATACAGTACAGCAAGTGAACCTCACAACCTGCAAGACAATACACAGTCACGTGCTTTATTAATACTTAACATTTCTCATAATGTGTTTGTAATATCCTTTTTAAAGAAGGAGGTAATCCTATGTATCTTTTAACTTTGATTAAGTAATTTGAATCTGGTATTAAAATATACTCTTAAGTTGTCCATAAAATAAGGGACATATTACATAAAGTATTTTTACATAAAGTGCCACAAATATGTATAGAATTTAAATACATTATTATTATTATTATTATTATTATTATTATTATTATTATTATTAATAATAATAATAATAATAATAATAATAATAATAATAGTTATACATAGTAATATATATTCCATCTGTTACTTAATGCTTCATACAAATTGATACATTTTCCAGTATTAAAATACAATTCACTGCCCAGTGTTGCCTGCAGGTCACCTTGTACATATCATTAAAGGCAGATTGTAAATAAGCTTCATTAACTTCATGACATTTCCATATTTATACCAGGATACAATGAGATTTAGCTCTGTTTCAGTGTGTGCTGCTCTGTACTTATTTGCATCCTTCAGAAAGATATCTCCAAATTCAAACTGCATATTGTCCTGTATTGCCCCCTGACAGATACAGGTAGTACTACACATAACTTACAGGTTGCAAATAGTCGACTGTTTTTTAGGTTTTGTTAAGGTTGTTTATTCCCCCTTTTGCATATAATACGTATTTTCTGACTTGGGATTTTCTGTTTTTCTGGGGGGTTTTGTATTTTTAATGCTGAAACATTTTATAAACATCAAGATCAACAGTCATACTGGTAAAACTATGCACCTGCCTCTATCCATCATTCTCGGTCTCTCTTTCTGTCTCTCTATCTTTCTCCATCTCCATCTTCCTCTCCTCCTCCCTCTCCCCTCCCTCTGTTGCTTATGAGTGAAATCAGGTTTCTCTCTATCTCTCTCCCTCTCACTGTCTCTCTTCCCCCTCTTTTCGTACCTGTTGCTCATGAGTGATGCCAGCACCATCAGGCTGTCCTCCATCAGCACCACCTTCTCAGTAGTGTCGGAGCCCTTGAGCAGCAGATCTCCCCGGCTCTTGAAGGGGGCGAAGGTGAAGGCATGGCCACTCCACTCTGCGATCACGGCGTTCAGCTTAGCATCAATGTCCTTCTCCTTCACAGCACTGATGCAGATGTCCTGAGAAGAGAAAGCAGTCTCCTCTCACTCTCAGAGCTCCTTCCAGTAACTGTGAGCCCAGCCCTGGACCTGAAGAGCTCCAGTCCAGTAGATCCCATAGCTCAGCCACATCAGTCACTAGTTTCTCCAGACTGGGAGCATCATATTCACTATTGGTTCTTTAAGCATGCCAGCTGTTCATTAAAAAGGAATCTGGTGTGTGATTGACTGAAGGGGTATTCAAGTGTTTGATCCCAATGAACTCCACATTACTGCTTTAAACTCTAGCCTGCTCAGTGGATCACAATGAAATGTTTCCCATGTCTTTATAAGTTGATTATTTAAATGGTGACCTATAAAACCTGCAGGCTCTCAACAGCCAAGATCAGATACCCCTGGCAGTGAGTAGAGATCTTTTGACCTTTGTCTACGATGAACCTTAATTCAGGTACCTTTAAATAGATATATATAGATGTATTGATGAAAAATTAACATTAAAAAAGCTGCCACATTTCCCATGTTTATAATTCGCGATTAGCAGCTGGGTCCGAATTTTCAGTTAATTCCAGCCCCCGTCATGTAATGTTATAGAACGTGTTATCTGATTTATTATTTAGTACCTCAATATCCTCCTTGTTCTTCAACAGAGGGGCCTCCATTATGTTCCTGAGCAAGAAGTTTTCCGACTCCACATCGAAATGGTGTCCAGTGACTTCCGCAATCCGCTGCCAGTGTCGAGACAACATTGCCTGCAGAACAAGAGAATTAAAAGGAAGTCAGGTCGATGTCTGTGAGAATTTTGAGATGGTGAATCTAGGTATTTATTTGAAAAAAAAAAGGATTTTGTATTATTACTTAATCTTGCTCAGGTTAAAAATACATACTAGATTTACAGTACAGCATTATACTATACAATATAATTGCAAATATCATGAAGAATACAATTCAATTGGGGTTTCAATAAGCTTAAATAAAAGTGAAATGGGAACAAAAAGCACAAGAAAACTGCCCCAGATTGAGGAGTGATCACAATCCCACCTTGTTGGCCATCATCTCCAGCAGAGGGCAGGATTCGCTGAAGTCGTCGATCTTCCTCTTCAGGTCATTGAATGCCTGCCACTCCTTCAGTGCTTTGGGAAGTTTGCGAATCCTTTTTAGGGAACCAGAAAAAAAAAGATTAATGGTCACAGAAATGAACTTCAAGCCGGGCAGAGTGGCCCACTTTGGCATTACCCACATTATGTGAAGCACGGATAGCACTACACACTTTTCTGCATTACATACCGATTCTGGAAATCCAGGAGTTCATTATTGATCTTCTCAATATCCAGGTCGCTCCACAGTATGTCGTAGTACCCGCTGACGCTCTCGATCACCGAGTTGTACAGGCTGTAGAGTTTCTGCAGCAGAGCGAGCTCACGCTTGATCCTCTGAAGGTCAGGGTACTCTGGGAAATATAGGTGCAAGAAAAGAAAAAAATCATAAGATTTGGAAATCATTTGAAAATGGTACGTTTCTAAATAAGTGCTCTGATAATTGGATGTGGTCACATTACTGGGCCTGCCTGCAACCCCTTTATCAATTTGCAGCAGCTGTGTGTCAGTATCCATGTAGCCACCGGAATAAAACTCTCACACATCCTACTTCAGAGTAATGCATCTTCCTGAGGTAGACATATCTGACTGGGTTCCTGAGTGTTTCTGTGGGCTTCCTCACAAGGTAATTACCATTCACTGTGAGGCCAAACAGCTCCTCTCCTCCAGAGTAAGTGATGTATTTCCTCCACAGCTCGTCAAACTGGGTCTGGAAGGTCTGCAGCCTGTCACTGGCTTCACGCGGGGCAATGCCCTCCACCCCCGGCCCCCTGACAAGATAAACAGGGATGGCTAAATGTTACATGTATTTTTAAAGTAGAGAACAGCATATTGAATGCACCATGTTAATCAAGTTGGATAAATGCATCTGCCAAAAGAATACATGATATATTCATAGCAATCTGGGGCAAATGTTTTTCATGACTGGTTTCATACATTCTGTTGTAGTTTATATCCCATATTTCATTGTTCATTCATTTATTTGATATTTTAGGAAAGCATGGCATTCACAGAACAGCAGACATATAGGATGGCTACTGGTGACAAAATGTTATCTTATTGATAAAGCTTCAGAAGTGAACAATAATCATTGTTATATACTGCGCACTGTTCTCTGATTTAATTTTTTGGTTGTGTTTTCTAATCAGTCAGCTGAATGTTTACAGAGTACGTTTCTCACCATCTTAAATTATTAAAAGAAAATGTTATAATGAAATGTGCTCCAGCTTTTAAAAACTGTTTCTGCCCACAGTCACTTTTTTACCTCTCGTCATAGTCGCTGTAAAAACTCTGCACAGCAGTCTGAAAGGCCTGCACACCTGTGAGTAAGTCTAATTTCATCGCTGGCTGGACCTTCACTAGTGTATTCTGAGTCTGCTGAACCTGGGGAAAGAAAACTATTAAAAAACTGAGGGAGACAAGATCCACAAATCCATCATTTCATTCATTTAGCACAGTTAAGACTAATGGTCTCATAACCAGTTTTCTACTGTGTATTCTGTGCAGTGCACTGCTCTGAGATAAGTCCAGCTCTTTACCATAGACTTAATAATTTAAATGTCAGTCCAAAAAAGGAAAATTAAAACCTTTACTCTGGCAAGATCTGTTTTAAATTAAACTCATTTTTTTACACTGCTTAGACATGTAAAGTGGTTTATATTTATATTGAAATTTTGTTCAAATTTCAATAACAATAAAAAAACTAAAATCACATTCAGACATGGATATTGAGGGGCTGGTTTTAAACATGTATTCAGAGTCTGAAGTAAAACACTAATCATATAGAAAATTAATGTTCCAGTCAACAAAAAACAAAAAACAGTGATTGTTACTCTTGTTGTTGCTTTAATTACCTCCATGTATCTATTAGCCTTGAATTTAAAAGAAAATCAAAAACTTTTCATAATTGTTGATGATTACCTCTATTTGTTTATTAAATAACCTCACCTTCCGAGAAAGAAAAAAATCTTCTGCCCACTTTATCCAGTTGGCACATGCCCACCCACCTGACTGCACCCACCTGTGAGTTGAGGTTCCTCCAGGCATAGGCCAGGCCGTCCACCCTCTCTGCATTGCCATCTCTGAACAGCAGCTCGTGCCTGTTCAGCAGGGCGTAGGCCTCCTCCACAGGGCCCACGGTCATGTCGATATGGATCTCAGCCTCTCGCACCTCCTTCAGCGCCGCCATGGCCCCCCGCACGTCCTCCAGGTCCTCCACGGGCCGGCTCAGCCTCTTGCCCAGGCCGTCGATGAAGCCGTACACTTCCTCCATATCAGCAGAAGCCTTCCTGTTGAGGGCCGCACCGAACGCCCGCTTCCAGTGCCGGCACTCCTGGGTCAACGACAGTTTCAGCGGCTCCACATCCAGCTGCACTGAGCCCACGGTGCAGGTGGCCGGCAACTCAGCGATCTGGGCCTCCAGCGTCTTGGGATGAGAAAAGAGAGAGGAAGAGAAATTATGTCTGCATAATAGTGCCTTGCCTCCTCTTTCACTGAGCAGAGAATCTCACACTGCAATCAAATTAATACTTCCACCAATCCCCTTTGCAGCCAATTCAGAAAGACCGTACCTGATGGGGGGGTAAAAAAACCCGGAAACATACGGATTTGTATGTTGAAAGTTTTGATTTAATTCCATCCTTAATGGGCTAATAAAATAACAAGGAAGCATATACTTTTACTCCCAAGTGCAGAGTAAAGAACTTTCATTTGTTTAGAAAGAAATTAAAATGACTTTCTATTTTAAAAAGCAGGATGCACAGAAACGCCAACTCATTTGCTGCTGAAGAAAATGTAAGCGATGAAAAATGAGACGAACGGATGTAAAAAACATTTTAATGAGGGTGGGATGTTTGTTGTGCAATATATTGTCATATATATTTGAATGAATCACTCACAGAGTAGGAGGCAATCTGAGTGCTGAACTCAGACAGTGTGGGGCTGCTCTCCAGAAACTCCTTCACCTGCTCCTCTGCATCCTGAGGGAAGAGCAGAGAAGTAAAGCACAGCCCAGGGTGCATTAACAACACCACTGCACTTTCACAGCACTATTTGACAGCTACTGTACTAAGTGGGGTAGATACCGATCCAAAAGAAAATAAGGGAACCCACAAATTAATGTAAACAACTTTTCTTTCAATAATTGCATTAAATGTGCAGGGAGAAACCATCAATGTCATCCAAACTGATTCCAGAGCAGCAGGTGTGGACCAGGATTTTTTAAACTCCACATAGTAAAATACCCCTTTTAAAATGCCTTTTTATTAATTCCCCATTAAATCATTCTTCTCACAAAAGATACAGAGGAAGTTAAGACTCTAGAGCACAGCAGGGCAGACCTAGACCTTGAGAGCCACAAGTGTCTGCAGCACAAGAGAGGCTGGATGACAGACCTGGCTCCACAGGCTGGAGAAATGAGAGAATCCCTTCAGGACGTCCTCGGTGTCAGTCTTCAAGACAGAGACGATGGAGCCCAGCTGCAGCACCACCTTGCTAATGTCCTTGTGCTCACTCAGCTGCCTGTCCAGCGGCTTCAGCACCACCTGCTTGGTCATCTTGTTGTCGTCCCCAGTGTCCCTCACCGCATTCTCCACCTGAAACAAGCCCTATTTTATCACCTGATCGAACTGTTTTCATCTTTTTGGTTGTTTCTTTGTTTACAGAGCTTTCTTATATATTGCTTCATTGCTGTGGTTTTCTCAAGAGAATCTTAACACCAACCTTGGCTGAGTAACAAAGCCAAGAGGGTTGACTGTAACCGATGTCTGAAGGGATTAGACTGTACCTGGAGCTGCTTGTGGTGTAAATGAGCAAACGTCCACAGAGGAATTTCCTTCGCCATGGACAGCACGGTGTTCACAGCCTTGTTCAGAGCACTCTGGAAGACAAGCAGAATGACATCACCAGCAAATGAGGATTGCCCATCCCATAACTTACTGCTGGATACTCCAGCAAGCCCACCTGAATGTCATCGAGGCTGGGCCTGATGACCACGTTGGGAATGGCCAGCTGAATGGTAGCTCTGAACAGCGGAGTCTGGGCAGCCAGGCGGTGTGTGTTCGACTGGTACTTAGAGTTGACCACATGGAGACGCCGCTTGAGGGCATCCAGAGATAGTTTGGTGCCTGTGAGAGGAGAGAATACCACAGAGGGGTGAACTCTAACCCCTAACCCTAAGATGAACCCCAAACCCGATCTCTAACCCCTTACCGTAACCCTCACCATAACCTCAGCTCTCTCCCTAACCCCCCCTCTCATACACATACAGAACACTTTTGAATGCATTTTAATCTCCAGTGCTAAAATTATTCAGATCTTTCCATCTACACAAAACCCAGCACCAATCCCAAAAATGTGCTTGAATGACAACTACGTTTTCTACTTTTACTCATTTCCACACATACATTGTCCTGTGCTGGATTTACCCCTTTTATACTCTTATGGAGAGAAAGAAGAGTGGTAAGAAAAGCTTAGCAATCACCCCAGACCAAGTTATGACACCACTATAGGACAGGGCGTGGGAGGTGGGCAAGGGGTAATATTCAGCCTGTCCATCAGTCTTACACTTAACGAGAGCATCTGTGTTCTTCTGGCACAGCTGCCCCATCATGTTGTAGAAGCTGCAGGGCAGGCAGTCCTGGCAACGAGTCTTCTGCTTGGTATCAGGGTGGAGACAAGGGAAGGCACCCTGACCGTGACAAACAACACTGTTACTGTGGGCTAGGAATGTCCGTAAGACTCCAAGTGTTTTGGCATCGAATGCATTTTAATAAACACTGGCCAAGCCTACAAAGAAAGGACTGCTGTACAAATAGGTTGGCTTACATTCAACATTTATTACAGCTCTCCCTTACTACTTTAAAGCTGTAATTAGCATTCTTAATCCATGTTTCTCTTTTACATCACAGAGATCTGTTGACGCAAGGCAGAATAAAATATAGAAACCATTAAGACTGACCCTCAGTTTAAACAATTACTCGTTTCTACTAACCTCCAAGTTGACCCTTTCTGCAGGTTTCATCTTCCTCTTGAGATCTTCAATGAGCTCATACATGGTCCTCTCCACCTGCTGGCTTTGTCTGCAGGGAACACAAATGGGAACCAGTCTAGGTCAGAGGTGAGGTGAGGGCCTCAGGTAAATGTACTGTGACTGGCAATTCAATTATCTGTATAGATCCGGTCTGGGAATGTCTATATATAAACTGCAAAATTGTAAGGTTTCCCTTTCAATCCACATGCTGCAGAACAATACAGACTGTGGATAGGTAGTTTTATGACAACTAGCAACATTATTATCCATACACTTTCCTATTATTCTCTCTTCAGAGCTGACTTTGGTTCCAATGCACAGGCATATACTTTATAGATTGCATTTCTAATAAATCTGTATTTTATGTGTGGTTCATATTTTTAAAAAGTATTCATTGTACTTCTTAATTGTATTAGATGCCATGTATAATTGTATCAGGGGCTCTATAAATTGTGAGTTTCTCCCTTTTAGACTGATTCATTGCAACAGCTGAATGGTATTCTGCTCACAAACTATTCACACCTGCAGAATTAACACAGGTGATTAAGGAACTAATTTCTTTGTTTGGTTCTGCCTTATATTTGTCATGTTGCAGAGAGGGAGGGAGGTCAGGAGCACATTGCAATCTGTGTGGGCGAGAGGAATGGCAAGGATGAGCGGGCTACATTTGAATTTTGTTGAAAGGAAGTGTGAGTATCAATTCTATTTCTGAATGATATGGTAACGAGACTGATAGTAGAATGACCAACAGTTTAAATTGCTATTTTGCAAGAAGCATTAGTGGAAAATTACGATTCTTATCACTGAGTGTAGAGTGAAGCCGTTTTTGCTGTCCTCATAGTTCCTCCCTCGGTCTCCCTGACAAACTATGTATTACTATTTGGGTAGTGCAATATTAAGGATAATTTGTTTTTCACTTGTTTCTTTTAATACACGTATTTTATATTTTAATGGATACTTTTAGCACAACAGACAATTTTAAATCTAATCTAACATAACCTAGTTTATAGTTCAATATTGTGAGATTTTGTGATGTGTGTGATATTGGTGTGGTATACAAGTTATTTGTTTGGGAGAGCACAACTACACCCCCAGCCCTCCACTTTTTGCATGGTTGTGATTTCAACAATAAAGAAGGTTTCTGTACTTGGGTTTATTGTGAGGAAATTGCAAACACCAACCTGATCAAAAGAGTCTGTGAGAGTATATGTAGAACACGTATAAATAACTTGATTTCTATAGCCCTGACCTCTGGGTTGAGGTGTTACATATACACCATATTCCTCATTTTGAAACCTAATCACACCAGCTACAAATAAAATTTAAATCAAACTCTGCTTTTCACGATCTTCTCTACCTTTGGATGGTACTGTTTTGGAGCTGTTGACAAGATGGTGATTATGATAAAGTCAAATGGATGGATGGTATCTGGTACTCCGAATGCATTTTAATTGACTCACGCGCTCAGAGCCCTCCCCGCTGCCGCCACCACCCTCTCCGCCATGTTCTGGAAGCTCAGCGGCTCTGCTGGCTGCTCATCCGGCAGGTCAAGCAGGGCAGTGCCGCACATGGCTTCCAGGACTCTCTCCACACGGCACTCCAGTGTGTCCCCAGACCACTTCCCCATCTGCTGCAACACTCCCAGGGCACAGTACACTGTGTCGATGACTGTGATGATTAACGGGGACACAGGGGGAGGAGAGGCAGAGTTCAGAGGTGGACTTAGACTTGCAGAGTCCCTTTTTTAAGTAAGAACCATGAAGATTGTAACATGCTGCACAAATGGGTGTCTCCGCACGCTTGCACCAGAGCCTGTGACAATTAGGAAGGGAAATCTTACATCTTTCAATGTTCAGGGATGTCCAGGACAGCATGGTGAGTCCTGGAGAGAGAGCCTCTTCAACTTGCATCACAAAGGGCTTCATCAGAGGCTGCAGGATGCCCGGGATCTTGTTCAGAGCTTCCTGGAAATCCTCCAGCATGTTCTGCAATCTGAACCAAAAAGAGATACCTGACACAAATATTAATAAGACTAAGAGTTTGTATGAAAGGGATAAATCCAGGGTCCCTGCACTATAATTAGCCGACCGAGACAAAGCAACTTAATCTCCTGGGCTGCTCTAGTTCTAATGCACATTACATTTTTATTAAACCATGCTTCCTTATGTATTCTTAGCACTTCTATCATTCTCCTATGCCAACCCCTTTTTTTTTTATTACATGGGTTTTCAAACTGGTTCTGGAGTACCCCCTGCCCTGCTGGTTTTTGTTCCAACCTAGGTCTTAATTACTTAATTGATGGTATATTGCTGTGTTAGGTCAATTAAGCAATTAAGACCTCAGTTGGAACAAAAACAAGCAGGGTACTCCAGGACTGGATTGAAAACCCCTGCTTTAGCACATACTGTACCTAGGACCTAACTGTATTATGTCTGCACTTGACAGCTCATTGTAATAGACAAGGATGTACTGTATGCTTATTTTTATTTGTACCATTTTTGTATTGGTTTTGTCACGGCACGTTGTGATGCTTGAAATGTTTCTTGTGTAAAATCTTAGTCTGCTAATAAGTAAATAATAATAATGTATATCGATAGGCTGTTTCACTTATCTATACACATTTGACCTATACAGAAGTGGTGCCAGGTGACCTATATTAGTCCAGCAGGGTTTATAAGATCAGCTGAATCAATACTACCTTAAAAACTGGAAAACGTATTCAGGTCGTTGAGGTTAAGCCAACTACAAATTAAATTGGATTGGAGAAAGCTAAGGGTAAAATGAAAAACTGAAGACATTGTATTGTACTGTGCTATACAGGGGCCCTCCAGGACTGCAGTTGTTCACCCCTGTACAGCACAGGTCAGATGCTGGAAATTAAAGATGTGCACAGCTTTAGCCCTAAAGACAGTCCAGCGTGTTGGAGTTGCAGCCCCTCACCGCCCTTGGACTCCGGGTTCAGTTCCCAGTCTGAAAGCAGAGTTCAGGTGGCTGGACCCACTCACCTGACCTGCTGAGGCTTGAGCTGGGCTTCTCTGGCATACATGCTAAGCATCACCTCAGGAACCTCAAAACCCATCCTCTGCAGATACCGGGCCTCCCGCAGGTACTCCAGGATGAGCGGGTCAAGGTTCACAAACAGCTCCTGAAATACAGACCAGGCAGGGATGTTGCTGCCAGAGCGCCTTGACAGAATAGTTTGTTCTGGTTCCGATTCAAAATTCCTTGTGTTTATACTCTTATTTTTATTAATAATAATAACAATAATAATAATATCATTCATGACCTATGATATTATTATTATGCCCTATACAGCAAGTGGTGCCATTGGTATTATTATAATAATAATAATAATAATGTGTAAGTGCATCACCATTTGAAACTAAGACCATCCAGTTACACACTGCTGTGCCAGTAGCTAAACTTTTTCCACAAAGACTCCCAAATAAAGAGCCTCCACTGGAGATTCTTACTGGAAGGTGCAGAAATAGTGAATATACACCCTGCAGTGAATTACAATTAAGGTACTTGAAAAGATTGATTGGCCCTTCCCAAAAGAAGGTGCAATATTGGCCCAATAAAGAGATTGGATTCATGTGCTACTGTACCTTGGTTTCAGGATGTCTGACGAGCAGAGAGACACCCAGTCTACTCCGCCCAAACTCCACGACCCGGCACCAGCCATGGTGATGCAGCATCTCGTACTCCAACAGCATCGCTGCCGTCTCGTTGTAGCTGCGGATGATCTTCTTCATCTCAGGCACCTGCCAGGACCAAGTCCGTCAAGCCACTAAGCTGCAGTTTTTTACTTTTATTTCACTGAAATGTACCTATATAAAAGCGTTTGAAACATATGCAGCAATATATTTGTGCTCGACATTTACGGTCTTGAAAATTCCTGGTCAAGTATAAACGTTTCCTCAATGTTCACTTTTTCCTAGACCAGTGTTCCGCAATATATTTTTCCCACAGGCACGAATCTGGCGGTGCAGGGGGCTTTGCGGGTTGTTGGTGATGTTGGGTTAACTGCAGTCAGCGGAGGCTGACGAGGTACGCGCGGGAGGTGCAGTCGGGACCAATAAGGCACTTCGGCAAAAAAAAGGGCAGCATCCCTGCATGGATATATGCTTGTGAACATACAGAGGATCTTTGAGACTGTGGACGCCAACAGCTGTATTTTTATTTTGGTAACTGCAACCGTTATTTTGCTGCTCCACAGACACCTCATTCTGAAACTCTGTCACTACACTATACATTTGTGCGTGAGAGTGCCTGGCAATTATTTTTTGTTTAGTTTTTGCAGTGCATTATTGAAATTAAAAATATTTTTTTCAAGAATTTAACTTTTGGTGCTTTTTCCCCTCAAGAAACTTAGTTTATTTTAAATTTAGAATAAGCATGACCCCTAAACAATGCATGCACCAGTGCTGGGATTCAATCAACAATTTAACCCTCTTGCTATCCATCACAAACTTGTTATTTTTACCCAAGGCTTCTTTCTTTCTTTCCCCTTCTCATTAAAATAAGTTGCCATTAAGTACTGGGTTCATAAATTGCAAGGTCCAAGTTTTGGTTTATGTTATATTCACACAAATTTCATAGTGAGTGATTATGCTATGTATACATTTAATTTAAATCCCTTTAAATATTATTACAGATCTTTATTTCATTTATATGTTTTTTTGGATTTGTATTATTCATCATCAAAATAAAATATTGTACAAATAAGAGCTCTTCTTCTGGAAGCTTACAATCTGGATAAACACAACAGTCTAGAAATATGGAAAATAAAGTTAATGTATGGTTTGTGTATAATGTTCTAATACTTATGCATTATTTCCAAACTTGAGATTACCTTAAGGATTTCAGGTTTATTTTTCAGGACATTCATTGGTAACTCGATCTTTCTGAAGAGTTGCCGGGCCCACATTATCTTCCCAGCCACCTGTGGATTAAATAAATTCAGAGAAATAAACCTTTCAAATGTATATTGTAATCACTAGATTTAATTATATATATATATATATATATATATATATATATATATATATATATATATATACACACAAACAAGTATCTTGGAAATACATATAAATAAAAAAAATATGTAACAATGCTACAAACAATTAATAATAATACATCAGTTAATGAATTAGATGGAAGACCTGTTGCAAGTCAGGTTCTCCCTCAGTTTCCCCTTCAAGTGTTCATAAAGTGTAAGTGTTGCACAAAGTACTCCAACAAACTGAAGTCAATACAATTTAATAGAACACACTAGTTAAAGGAAAAGCTGCTGTATTTAATTCTGAATTTATAAAAAGGTTAAGGGGTTTAAATCAGGCCAGTCCACTACATGTTGACTCACAGGGGGGAAGTTGCGGGGTGTGGGGGGGCAGTCCTTCTGCTTGGTGTAGAGCTTGCGAACCAGGTCCAGGTCGCGGCTGTACCTATGCAGAACTGACAAGTACTTATCCGTCAGGTCCAGATGCTCCCCGGCCATCTGTTCAAACCTTGCCAGCAGGTCCAGCATTCTCTCAGTCTAATGGGCAAATGGGGCAACAGCTCAGATTCCCACTCAGCTGAATAGGAAAACCTTCAACGTGTTGCAGTGCAGTTCAGTCCTGGAGAAGCACAGAGTCTGTACTTCTGTTTTATTATTATTATTATTATTATTATTATTATTATTATTAGACAATTTAGTCATAGTCAACAGCTGTTGGTAATTATAAGGAAAGAGTTTTGTTTCCACACAATGACACCCTCTTATTCTCCTAAGTTATACCTAATTTAAGAAACCTACAATTAGAGATCCTAGGTTCTGGTGTAGATAGAAGAAACAATTAAATCTAAAGAAATTCCTAAAAAATATATATTTTCCTTGGGTATATTAAAATAATCACCTTATAAATGTTGGGTGGAGTTTGCATTCATTAATTTCTAATAAATATTAGGTATAGTGTGAGAATGTCCTTTAAGTCCAGATCAGTACCTGAACTAAACAGTATGACTTCATTCACAATTTCAGCCTGATATGAATGTGGCGTAAATAAACAGATAAGAGCACTGAATACTCACGGTTAAGGACTGCTCAAACCAGGAGTCCAGGAGGCTCTGCAGAGACTGGTACAGCCCTTGGACCTGGTACCTGAACTCGATGTAGTCATTGTCAAACTGCACACAGAAGCAAGAGACATAAGGTAGACAAAGATTTGAAACTAGAAGAATCTACTTTCTACAGTGAGGGAAAAAAGTATTTGATCCCCTGCTGATTTTGTATGTTTGCCCACTGACAAAGAAATGATCAGTCTATAATTTTTATGGTAGGTGTATTTTAACAGTGAGAGACAGAATATCAACAAAAAAATCCAGAAAAATGCATTTCAAAAAAGTTATAAATTGATTTGTATGTTAATGAGGGAAATAAGTATTTGACCCCTTCAACTTAGTACTTGGTGGCAAAACCCTTGTTGGCAATCACAGAGGTCAGACGTTTCTTGTAGTTGGCCACCAGGTTTGCACACATCTCAGGAGGGATTTTGTCCCACTCCTCTTTGCAGATCCTCTCCAAGTCATTAAGGTTTCGAGACTGACGTTTGGCAACTCGAACCTTCAGCTCCCTCCACAGATTTTCTATGGGATTAAGGTCTGGAGACTTACTAGGCCACTCCAGGACCTTAATGTGCTTCTTCTTGAGCCACTCCATTGTTGCCATGGCTGTGTGTTTTGGGTCATTGTCATGCTGGAATACCCATCCACAACCCATTTTCAATGCCCTGGCTGAGGGAAGGAGGTTCTCACCCA
This sequence comes from Amia ocellicauda, assembly GCF_036373705.1. Taxonomy (NCBI): domain Eukaryota; kingdom Metazoa; phylum Chordata; class Actinopteri; order Amiiformes; family Amiidae; genus Amia; species Amia ocellicauda. The sequence continues at coordinate 50,376,382 of NC_089851.1, read as the reverse complement.
AGATTTGACGGTACATGGCCCCATCCATCGTCCCTTTCATGCGGTGCAGTTGTCCTGTCCCCTTAGCAGAAAAACACCCCCAAAGCATAATGTTTCCACCTCCATGTTTGACGGTGGGGATGGTGTTCTTGGGGTCATTCCTCCTCCTCCAAACACGGCGAGTTGAGTTGATGCCAAAGAGCTCGATTTTGGTCTCATCTGACCACAACACTTTCACCCAGTTCTCCTCTGAATCATTCAGATGTTCATTGGCAAACTTCAGACGGGCCTGTACATGTGCTTTCTTGAGCAGGGGGACCTTGCGGGCGCTGCAGGATTTCAGTGCTTCACGGCGTAGTGTGTTACCAATTGTTTTCTTGGTGACTATGGTCCCAGTTAACAAGATCCTCCCGTGTAGTTCTGGGCTGATTCCTCACCGTTCTCATGATCATTGAAACTCCACGAGGTGAGATCTTGCATGGAGCCCCAGACCGAGGGAGACTGACAGTTATTTTGTGATTCTTCCATTTGCGAATAATCGCACCAACTGTTGTCACCTTCTCACCAAGCTGCTTGTCGATGGTCTTGTAGCCCATTCCAGCCTTGTGTAGGTCTACAATCTTGTCCCTGACATCCTTGGACAGCTCTTTGGTCTTGGCCATGGTGGAGAGTTTGGAATCTGATTGATTGATTGATTCTGTGGACAGGTGTCTTTTATACAGGTAATGAGTTGAGATTAGGAGCACTCCCTTTAAGAGAGTGCTCCTAATCTCAGCTCGTTACCTGTATAAAAGACACCTGGGAGCCAGAAATCTTGCTGATTGATAGGGGATCAAATACTTATTTCCCTCATTAACATGCAAATCAATGTATAACTTTTTTTAAATGCGTTTTTCTGGATTTTTTTGTTGTTATTCTGTCTCTCACTGTTAAAATACACCTACCATTACAATTATAGACTGATCATTTCTTTGTCAGTGGGCAAACGTACAAAGTTAACCGGTGGATCAAATACTTTTTTCCCTCACTGTATATACAGTATGTTGTATTTCCTGTTACTATAGCACAACCTGGTGAAATGCTAAATTCTGTACTGTATCTAGTGTTATTAAACCCAAAAAACACCTTGTGAAATGCTATGCTCTGTACCTCCTGCTTGCGATGGTCAAGGACATTGTAGGTCTTGGACTTTGTGGTGGTGACCAGGGTCTGATAGCGGATGTACACCTTCTCCACCCCTTCAATCTTCACGTGCTGGAGGGCTGAAAGATTCTCAATGGTGTCCACCATGTCAGCGATCTTCTCCAGCCGTTTGCAGAAAGTGTCGAACTTCCCGAAGATGTAGTTTTCACTGAGGCATGTGAATGAAGCATGAAGTGTCAGAATGTCTTGTCATTTCAGTTGTGCCTTCACCTAGTACTAATAATATGCCGTTTGGGTTTAGAAAGTTCAGTTGCCCGTTAGAAAGTTGTTGCTTTAAATGGCCTTGCTCTACAGTTCAGCCAATGTATTAGATTAGTTTTGGCCAAATTTCTTCGTAATTATTTCCCGACTATAGCCTTTAGACATGATTCAGGTCTAACACATGGGGATGTGCCCAGGGGGGTCTGCTTTTCGTTAAGGTCAAAAGTTCTTGGTCAAAGGTGCCTTAACCTTATTGTGTTGTGGTCGCTATTCTGATTGATTACGTCAGTTAGCTGTTACATTGCGTCGACAACTCAGGCATTCATTTTCCTGCTCCATTCAAACAGACCTGTTGCCAGAAAATTGCTAGCATTTAGACTAGTGTGTCGAAATGCATAAACCCATTCACACAGACCTTGCCGGCAACAAAATGACACCAAAACTCCAGCATTTGTTTCAATGTAAATAGGTATATATTAATTGTCTTCATGTTGCTTATATTTCAATTGTTAAGAGCTTTCTGGTTGTGTTATATGAAAGGTACTGTATACAATAAATTCTTATTATATATATATACTTCTAAAAAAAAAAAACACAAACAGTTCAAGTTCATGTATCTTTAGAATAATTGGAGCTTTAGAAGTCCCCCTGTGACCAGTACTTTCACAACTCTTTTTCTCTGTGCATTCAACAGATCACCTGAATTCAAACTGCCTATCATCTGGGTTCTCCCTCAGCCTCTCTCGAACATGCTGGAAGCAGCACTGGTACTCCTGGTTGAGTTCAGTGCACTCCTTGATCCTTCTCAGCAACTCCTCCCTGCAACAGAGCACAGGGGCATTACCCAGGAACAGTCATATAATTCAGCACTGGCATGAATGGTGGAGTTCCCTGGAGCTAATACAAAGAATACATCTAAAAATCTCAGTCAGTCCTGCAGGTCTTTTAACACCCCCACCTGGAATCAGTGCTTAATTGATTCAGATTAGCAATTAAATAGTTCAACTCAGTAATTGAGAGATCGGGTGTAACCAAAACCAGAAGGCACTGCGGGCCCTCTCTAGCGCCAGTGCTGCCCCACCAGCCAATCTCCTGTTTCTCTACACTTTGTTTGTTGTCGGGCACCAGAGCACTTCATCTGTAATGATAATAAGTGTCAGAGCACCACACGGACACATCCTAACTGTACCTGTAAAGACAATCTAACAAAAGAATGAAGACGCTTGAAGAAGAGGTCATATCAATATTAACAGGGATAAATGGAACATCCATATAGTGTGTCCAAGGACTGAATCTACACCTGTTGATGCACTTCTTCAAAGCCTCATCTTTGCTGTTTGGGAAGATTAAACAAGTTCTGAAAGATGGTCAGTCTGATACACTACAGTCTGTGTGACAGACGATGGGTGTCACTGAGCCCTCAACTCCAGCTACTGAGGACCACAATGCGGCAAGCATTATAGCTTTCATTAAATCATCGACTGCTTCAGACATGGGAAAGAGGTCACAATGGTTCAATTATGTTCAATTAACTAATTAAGAATTTGGGTGGAAAGGAAAACCGAAAACTCTCCGCTCTCTTGGACAGGATTTGAAGAGCACTGCTGCAAGTACCTGCTGTGCTCCCAGATCTTGGAGACGCCCTGGCACAGGTACACCTTGCACGTGCTGATCATCTGGTTGGTGATCTTGACAAAGAGAGAGGTCATGCGCTCCGAGGTGTTGTAGTACCGAGAGATGCTGTGGATCATCCGGATGCTGTTCATCAAGCTTGGCAGGTATTCCAGCATGCCGTCCTGAGACGCACAGAGAAAAAAAATGCTCTTTGGTAGGCCAGAAACACACAGAATCAGCTAGAGCTCTATTTAGATTCATCCAGTGTTAAAGGATAAGAAAGACTGGTAAACAATACAGGGACTTTTATATTATTATTATTATTTATTGGTTATGCAGTCTTTATAAAAGACAAGAATGCAATTTTTTAGCAAATGTTTAAAACTGCCATACCATACAAAAGGACCAAAGCAAACCATAAAATTGCCAGATCACATCCCTTTCAATGTGAGTGACATAGTTGTTTCAGAATACACTGCATCTGTCTGTCAACTCCTACTGCTCTCGCCACGTTAATGACACTTACAGGTGAGCACTTCCCAAGGGGGACGAAGAACTTCTCCAGGGTATACAGATATTTTACATTGTCTTTTGCTTCATTGGCTGCATTGGTGATATTGCCATCCTAAGGGAAGAAGGGGAAATTATCTTTACTGACTCAGAAATGCCTCCTTTTCTATCCCTTAACTCCAATGGTAAATATTTCCACCTGAATGGTTTGAATATGCATTTATGATTTATTTATTTTTGCTCTAGCTCTTTGATTATGCATAATTACAGTTACTGTAGGTCCATAAATATTTGGACAGTGACACAATTGTCATCCTGTTGGCTCTGTACACCACCACAATGGATCTGAAGGGAAACAAACAAGATGTTATTTAAGTGTAGATTTTCATCTTTAATTTGAGGGTAGTTACATCCAAATTGGACGAACGGTGTAGGAATTACACCCATTTTTATAAGTGGTCCCCCCAGTTTTAGGGGCTCAAAAGTAATTGGACAAACTAACATAATCATGAATAAAATTGTGAGTTTCAAATTGAAGTCTGGGACTCTTAAAACAGACTTAAGTTCCAAGTCAGCCTGGGGGTGAGGAGGCTAACTAAGTCTTAGTCAGTCTTAATTTTATGCAACTGACTAACTTGCATAGACTAGTCTAACTCAAATTAAGACCAGTCTAATGGTTTAAACCAATCTAATATAGTTTTACGCCACCGGCCCCAAAGTGTTTAGGGCTATATTATCTGCTCAGATTCAGCCAAATGCTTCAAAACTGATTGGACGGCGCTTCACAGTGCAGATGGACAATGACCCGAAGCATACTGCAAAAGCAACCCAAGACTTTTTTAAGGTGAAGAAGTGGAATGTTCTGCAATGGCCAAGTCAATCACCTGACCTGAATCCAATTGAGCAGCATTTCACTTGCTGAAGGCAAAACTGAACGCAAAATGCCCCATGAACAAGCAGGAATTAAAGACAGCTGTAGTGCAGGTCTGGCAGAGCATCACCAGGGAAGAAACACAGCATCTGGGTTCCAGACTTCAGGCAGTCATTGACTGCAAACGATTTGTAACCAAGTAATGAAACTCACATTTTAATTCATGATGATGTTTGTCCAATTAATTTTGAGCCCCTAAAATTGGGGGGACCACATTTAAAAATCAATAATTCCTATACCATTCACCCAATTGGGATGTATCTACCCTCAAATGAGAGATGAAAGTCTACACTTAAAGTGCATCTTGATTGTGATTGAGTGAAGACTAAGATCAGATAAGAAATAAATAGGAAAGTTCAAACGACAATGACTGTAACATTCTTTCTGGAATTGTGCTTTGATAATACATTGGTCTATTGTAGTCACATAATGGAAATTCAAAAGGTAGGGGGAAAGTTGTGCCCTTTGGTATAAATGCAAGTGAGTGCAATAGATTCAAGAAACCCAATCTAAATTCTTAATGGAATGGAACTCACCAGCTGCTTCCAGATCTTCAGAGTTCTGGACTTGGCCACCTGCAGGATACCCACAACCTTCTTCACATGAGGACTTTTGATTTCATCCAGGAGGCTAACAGAATAAAACACATGATTATTACATAGAGAGCAATCCAGCAGTGATCACCACAGACAGAATCAGACTCCAAGACACAGGAAGTCCTGCAGGTGGCCATGTGGATGAAGTACGACAACCTTTCCAACCTTTCCTGGATGCCAGGTGAACATTATTATAAGTAAGTCTAGATCAACAAATCTGAACATGCCTTTTTATGTGTGTTACATAAAAAGAGGGAAAAGTACAAGCATATTACAATCAATTGATCAGCTGTATTCAGAGATCTCTTTTTATCCACCTTGGTGAAACTGGGCTTTATTATTTTTCCACAACTTTGTAAAGTAACAGAATCAAGGACATGTTTTAATCCATGAGACCCATTTTCGTGTTTGGGGGCCTTCTTGTTTGCTTTTTTCACACCATATATTTAATAGATATTTTACCTGAACATATTTGTATGTCTGGAGTGTGTTTACGTCTAACAGTACATGCAAAAATAACTATAATGCACAGGTGCTCTATGCCCTTGCTCTGTCTCAGTGCTGGACAGCCCTGGTCCTGGAGACCAGAGTCCTGCAGCATTTGAACTCCCAATCACGTCACTTTACATCCTTAGCAACTTGAAAAAGGTGCGCCACTCCAGTTCAATTACAGTGACTGAGAGCTGAAGTGAGACAAAAAGCAGAAAAACACTTGCAGTGCATCTCCTCCAGGACCCAGCACAGCTCCTCAGTAGCTCCTGTGGCTTGGAGTTGTCACGCACCTGTTGAAAGTGGCCATCCTCTTCTTCCAGTGCTCCAGCTCGGCAGACGGTCCAATATCATCGGCCTCCTTCCTCATCTGCTCGCTCTCTGTCAGCACCTGCTCGATCTGCCGTGCCCAGCGCAGGAGCTCCGCCTCCAGAGCTTCCACCAGCTCTGAGGTCCCTGCTGCAGAAAGGGAAGGAGAGAGACTTTAAAACTGTACACTTCCAGGATCAGTCCCAACCTCATGAAAGGCGCTATATAGCCTCCATCACAGTTCCCAGCTGAAGGAAGGAGGGAGCAGATGGGCCTTGCATGCATTTGAATTTGCATAATGTATTAAATGATGTATAAGTGGTCAATGCAATCTAATTTGGTTCTGCAAAACATTATAAAAACATGTATTTCTTAAAACCAGGCTTGTATAGAACTTTCTGATCTACTTGCTGCTGTAACAGCTATACTGCCTGGAGGGGAGGCAACCATTAGGCCTGGGCCTTAAGCCGTGGCCCCCAGAGATTCATTTTCTCCTGCATGCCATCCATAGGAGTTTTTTAGTTTTTCTCTCTGCCATGAATAAATTGTTTATTTAAATGTTCATTTATTTCACTTTAGATCATGTAAACTGTTTAAAGGTCTATTTTTATTTTACTTTATTGTATTTATGTATTTTATTCTGCTGTACGTTTGCTGTTTACCAGTCTGTAAAGCGTTCTGTGGCTACCCTGCAAAGGGCGCTATACAAATAAAAATAGTTTGATTGATTGATATCATGCTTTACCCATTTACTTTTAGTATGTGGGGACACAGTCTAAAACAGAGTTCTTATGAAAAGTTCAATTGAAATGAATGGGCGAATGTAATGTACAGCACACCTGCAAGTGGCAGATGAGAGATTGTAACTTGCTGCATTGTAAGGCAAGTGATGGGCAGCTCCTTGTCTCACAGGACCAGACTCAGTCCTGCAGTAAACTGCAGATATCTTTCCCTTACATCCCCAACAGCTCACTGCTCACACTGGTGAAAATGATGAACCGCTTCAATTGAGGAAATAAGCAGTTCCATTACAAGCAAATTAACTGAGAAGGGGAAACAATAAGCAGAAAAAACTGCCCAGCGACCTCAATAACCAGGTCTGCCCAGCACCAAAGTGGGGCTGGGGGTTTGAACCAGCACAACAGTGAGGCTGGGGGTTTGCACCAGTGCCACAGTGGGGCTGGGGGTTTGAACATGGGCAGTACCGGCCACAGTGTAGTCAGAGGGGCCCTGCAGATTGTCCAGGTTGTATCCCAGGTCCTCAGTCTGGAGCTGGAATTTCCCCTCCATGTTCAGCCTGGCAGAAGACAGGCTGCTGATAAACTTCTCCATTGAGCTCAGGAAGTCCTGCACCTGAGAGCTCTTCACTCCCTCCTTCACTGCACCCCAATTCTGTGGGACAACATTATTATTATTATTATTATTATTATTATTATTATTACGTCTTTTACCCATCATATTTAATCCAAAAGGACTTCATGTGTTCTACACAACTTGGGGAACTGCAACCCCATTTTTTAAATCTAAATTCTCTTAGCTGTATATATTACAATTACATACTACTAGGCGTCTGACCCAGGATATGTTAGATTTTAAAGAAATTCACATTTTCTGGCTCACTTTTCCTCCCTATGTGCGGCGCCATCTTGGATTTTGGATTTTGGATTTTTGGATTATGTGGCTATCCTGGTGTCTAGGCAAAGGGTATTAAACAATAGCAAATGTATTTGAATAAGCTAATAAGATGATTTTAGTGAATTATATATTATTTATATGGTTTATATATAAGTCTAGCGACATGTCAGGTTTTAAACTTTTGAGCAGTAGTCTACGTTTAAAATGGTCTGCAGTGACTCATGGGAGTGACTGTCTTTGCATGCATTTTTAATTTGATTCCTTCAGCGCATAGCATCCCTCATCCCAGAGGGAAACGGGGGAAATATAAGTTAAATATCTGAATTGAATACATGTTACAGTTAAATAACTATGCTTTACATCTCTAACCATCACCAGTTCATTTTGTAGGCTACAAACATACGTAAATGAACAAATTAATAAAATAATTATTTTAATATATAATGCATAGCAGTTAGCAATATTCAAAACGTTGTAAAATACATTTCAACACTAATGTTTCGCCAACAAAGACAAAGTTCGCTTTCAATAAATTATACATATTTTAATTATAGCACTGAAATACAAGTTTTTCGTTACATTAAGTTTGAATGCCCAGAGAGAATGTGAGTACAGTTTTGTTTTAGGGAAATCATTGGTTGGCAATATGCATTTTAGCTGGTGTTTTGTTTGTGTTCTCTCCCCCCCCCCATGTTAAAGACCTGTGTAGGATGTAAATTAAATAGATGAAAAGTAAAGTGCCTGCTACACAACCTGAGTTTTTTGGACCTTTTATCCAACTGAACAAGATCAAGAAATGTGTTGATCGGCCGACATCAGTACACATGTTGATAGCCACTGACTGGAGTATTACATGCGCAGCCAGGGCCGGCCCTATAGGCGGAACAGGCAAATGCTGTGACTGACCAGCACCAGAAACCGTGTCTAGTTTGCATATATAATGTTGCTTGATATGGGATTTTTCGCTGGTGATATGTGGTTGTGAAGCAAATATATGTTTGAGTCCAAATCTGCCTGATTTCATGGAGATTTGAGCTGTTTTTTGACTTCGAAATGACTCAGAATCGCGCATTTCAAGTCTCCAGTTGTCAAACTCTTCTGGGGGACCCCCAGACCCCCCGCCATCAATTACTCAATCGTCTTTGCCCTCATTTTTTAACACTAATTTTGTGCAGTGCACAGTGGGGCAAAGGGAAATGGTACAGACTTTAATCTAATAAGACACAAAATGCTTTAAAGTTTCTATTATGTTTATCCATATGACTACAATAATCTTTAACAAATTAAAATGTAAGTGGTCTGAAACCATTTTAATACAAATATATACATTTATTTAACCATTTTATTTGGTGAAATGAATGTACTAAATATAAGCAACAAGGTATATTACTAATTCACAGAATTAGTCCATGTCTGGACCTTGACTATTCCTTGACCAACAAATTTGGACCCTGACACAAATTATTTACTAGCCCTGGCATAGAACATTGCTACATTATGCATATTGCACTAAGGTGTCTGTAATATCGTTTTTCATGCAATACTTTTTTTATATTGTATTTATAATTCGTTTTATGTCACTTGTTTCTTTAATACTGTTTTTATACTGTTTGTGTGGGGTTTTTGTTTCTAAAATAAAGAAAATCTCAAAGACATAAAGCTATGCAGTCTCTGTGTGAGTGTATGAACACAATGATCTGTGGTGGAACTGGGTGCGATGCAGGGGGCACCAGTTAAATTCTTGCCTAGGGCACCAAATTGGTCAAGGCCGGCCCTGTGCGCAGCAACTGACATTATGCACTCATAGCAAAATCTGTGAGGCCAACCACATCCAGCTGGATAGTTAGTATGGGGTGAAAAGAGCAGGAGAGATGGAAGAGAAAGCAGGCAGCAGCGTCATTGTCACAGAATATTGAACATATGTTCAAAAAGACTGCCAAACAGGGTAAGGTTGTTATATTTACTACCTAACCTAACAGTTGAGATAGCTAACTCTAACTACGTGCTAGCTAACAGTCATCAACCCCACAGGAGCAGAAGGTGTCTAATGTTTTTACTCGTGTGTGTCTGTGTCTGTCAGGATTACGCAAAAACTACAAGACCGATTTTCACAAAACTCAGTGGAGGGGTGTAGCATGAGTCAAGGAAGAACACAGTAAATTCTGACCGTTATCCATCTAGTGGAACTAGCTAGCTACAGTGACCGATTCAGAAGGTTTTTACCCTGAATATGTGTGATGTGTGTTCCTCTGTGTCGGTGCTCCATTCATGTGTGTGTGTGTGTGTAGGAGCTGTGTAGGAGGAATAAAACTGGGTGAGGAACAGCCAAACTCAGCTATCAAGGTGAGGTTGCTGAAGACAGTTTACTGTCAAAAGTCATACACCATAGCAAGACTGAGCACAGCAACAAGACACAAGGTAGTATTACTGCATCAGCAAGTTCTCTCCCAGGCAGACATTTCAAGGTAGACAGGGGTTTCCAGATGTGCTGTCCAAGCTCTTTTGAAGAAGCACAAAGAAACGGGCAACGTTAAGGACAGTAGACACAGTGGTCGGCCAAGGAAACTTACTGCAGCAGTTGAAAGACACATCTTGCTTACTTCCCTTCGCAATCGGAAGATGTCCAGCAGTGCCATCAGCTCAGAATTGGCAGGAAAGAGTGGGACCCTGGTACACCCATCTACTGTCCGGAGAAGTCTGGTTAGAAGTGGCCTTCATGGATACTTGTGGCCAAAAAGCCATACCTCCGAACGAGGCAACAAGGCCAAGCGACTCAACTATGCACAAGAACACAGGAATTGGGGTGCAGAAAAATGGCAGCAGGTGCTCTGGACTGATGAGTCAAAATTTGAAATATTTGGCTGTAGCAGAAGGCAGTTTGTTCGCCGAAGGGCTGGAGAGTGATACATGAATGAGTGTCTGCAGGCAACAGTGAAGCATGGTGGAGGTTCCTTGCAAGTTTGGGGTTGCATTTCTGCAAATGGAGTTGGGGGATTTGGTCAGAATTAATGGTCTCCTCAATGCTGAGAAGTACAGGCAGATACATATCCATGATGCAATACCATCAGGGAGGCATCTGATTGGCCCCAAATGTATTCTGCAGCATGACAACGACCCCAAACATATAGCGGAAGTCATTTAAGAGCTTTCTTCAGCGTAAAGAGTCCTGGAAATGATGGTATGGCCCCCACAGAGCCCTGATCTCAACATCGAGTCTGTCTGGGATTACATGAAGAGAGAGATGCAACTGAGGCTGCCTAAATCCACAGAAGAACTGTGGTTAGATTTCCAAGATGTTTGGGCCAACCTACCTGCCAAGTTCCTTCAAAAACTGTGTACAAGTGTACCTAGAAGAATTAATGCTGTTTTGAATGCAAAGGGTGGTCACACCAAATATTGATTTGATGTAGATTTTTCTTTTCTTCACTCACTTTGCATCTTGTTAATTGATAAATATAATCTATTAACATTTCTATTTTTGAAAGCATTCAAACTTAACAGCATTTTTTCACACCTGCCTAAAACGTTTGTACAGTACTGTACTCTGCCTCAGTTTTTCCATATACACTGATCTTTTATGAGCTTGACACCAGGCGTACTGCTTTGAACAAATGTTTTAACAGTCCTGTTATGAAAAAACACAGAAAAGGCATGTAATCTCATCTGTTTAAAATGAATATTCATTACTGAATTTAATGCATTATGCATTATTGTTATATCATTTTGCTGTTATTCTTGGGACAATGTCGAGGAAATCCCTATCAGCCCCTCTGTCTCCCACACCTCTTAAAGCGAGTGTGTACCTCTTGTGATCTGAGCGCTGACAGCATGACCTGGGAGAACAGCATCTCCAGACTGTGCAGTATGTTCCCATCGGATCCATCCAGCATCCCGAAATTCACCTCCTGCAGCACAAACCATTGAGGATGAGATTTCCCCCCCACTACACAACCAAGCAAGAGTAAGGATACGTTATTTATACTGTAAAAATGCTGGAGGACCTACAATGATCTGTTTGTTAAAAGAAAGTTGACTGCTTGGGTCTATTCATTTGATTAGTGGCCACATTCTTAACTGCACTGTGCAAACAAGTCAAGACACTGTTTAATGTTGGTTGAGTATACTTCACCCTTAAAGTAATTAATTATTAATTTGGATCTGCCTGAAGTAGAGCTGCTTATGCACTCATTTGCCTATGAAGGCTGGCTCACACTGTACCTGTGAGACATTGGCTGTCGTTATGGCCTTCTCTGTCGTCCTCAGAAAAAATAAACACATTCCAGTCAAACCCTACAAGGGGAAAAAACGACAATGTAAAAGGTGTTTTAATTTCAAATAAAACGCAAATAATTCAAGATTCATAATTCAAAATAATGGGTCAGAAAGTGGTCCTTTGCTTTTTTGTCCAGGGGCAGCAGGGGGACCACAAACTTTAAAAGGTAATCCTGAATGGATTTGAATGAGAAGTTATTCAATTCACAGACCCTGAGAGGGACAGTGAAATTGCAGTTTGCAGGAGCCGGGCTGAGCCTAACCTCAGCACAGCTACTGATCACAAAGAGCTTCTTCTGGGCTTGGGCAGATGGGGTGTACACACTGGAGCTGTCTGTCCATGGGGGAGTGCTCTGCTTGCCCTGAAAAGAGAGAAGGTTAAAGGCATAGTCAGCTTTATGACAACCGTGTTTTGAAGATATTTCGTACATACAGGAGAATAATCCCAGTGAATTGCTTTTTTTGTCAATGGTGTGTGATTGTGTGAGGTTGTAGTTTACATGCATGTAAGAAGACTTCCTACAGAAAACGACCATGCCCAGAATGCACCACTCTATCATCGTGTTTACATGGAGTGCATTCACATCGCGCAGACTTTCGTCATTCTGCACAGAATCTGTGCAGCATATGACCATTTAGCCAATGAATGCTCAGATGTTGAAAACAATAATTGGTGACGTCAGAAAAATGTTGTTGAAATGTATTATCTCGTGAAGATGGTGTCATTAATATTCTCTGATTATTGCAGAGTAACGTTGTCTGCCCAAGTCTTTCTCTGCAACTCCAATACATTCAAACATTTTATTATTTAGTGTATTGTTATTTGTGAATATTTTTTTTATTTTAGATGTAATTTGTATTCACTCTGTAACATGATAATGTCACAAGTAACTGAAAATGTATTACAGAGAAGGAGTACCCTAACTGCTTTCAGGGGCACATACACAAAAACAACATAATTAAAATTACTAGATTAGACTTATGTCATACAATTTTAAAATTATTAGTTTCTGTAAAAGACTTGTCAACTAAAGTCTAAAAACAAAAGGAAACTTTACCATTCTGACTTCTTGATAGAAGAAAAGCAACTTCTTTGCTCCATTTGGTGCAAAGAAATCCTCAATCATGGAAAACTACGAGGACAGACAGGAACACAGGACATTCTCAGTCACATTATGTATTTACATTGTTAATTAAATAAAGGCTAAAGGAGTTCATAGGCAGTGTGCAGTGTGTTGACATTTTTAAATGAAAATTGTAACCACTGGAAAACTAATACATACATATATATAAACATACATACATATAGTTGTATTAAAATGCTTATTGAGAGTATAATTATAGATTGAGTTGTTAAATATGTCAAATATGATATTTTGTTGAAGGCTACATGTTGTTGTTTTTTTTCCTTTTATTCTGGAATCACTGTTGACTTAATCTGTTGACATCATCAATTTAATTAGAAATTGATACAAGAAGTAAATGCCCTTGTATATTATTATTATTATTATTATTAGTAGTAGTAGTAGTAGTAGTAGTAGTAGTAGTAGTATTCTATACTACTATTATTACTGGTACCTTCTCATCAGAGATGAGGGCCTCCTCCACCTCAGCCTCCCCCAGTCCCACTGCACCTGCCAGCTGGGTAACAAGGTACCGGTGCCGGACATCCAGCTGGGATCGGCGCTCCTCTCTGGTGGCCTTGGCCTGCCGAGCCATCTCCCTGCGTGCCTCATTAGACAGCACTGCCGTCTTCTTACCAGGCGTCTGAGACACAGAGCACGCACACACACACACACAGAGTCTTATCTTTAAAGCTAGACGCAGACATGGGGTAGATCTTCCAATATGTTTACTGGTAGAACTGACACATACTGGTCCAACTGGTATGTACTTCTAACCAAAAAGGCTTCACTTACTGGCGTGGTGGTTGTGGGTGAGGAAACCATCGTGGCTGTGTGGCTCATACTTTTAGGCTTGTTGACCCCTATGCGTCTGTGCACTTTCACCCCTGTATCTGCACACATGTGAGGAAGGAAAAGAAACAAAGTAAAAACATTTACAGATTTGTCTATAATAATGTCACATTTCTACAAGTCTGCTTTACTCCAGGTTATATTTATTCTGTTAGTGCCTGTCTGTTGTGTGTTACAAATAAATGGAAACTATAAAAACCTTATTCATGACTGACTGAATGCCAAACTCTGCATGGATTTCAATATTTACAGGGATAACGAGGCTACAGTCAGGTTCAATAGCAGGGACAATACCATTGACTTTGACATGAAAAGTAAAGGAATAGACTAGTCCAAAGTCAAGTTTCTTCAGTCCTCTACAGCAGTGATGGGGTCTGGATCAGACCATTTCAGCATGGGAGAAAAGCAAGATTAAAAAAAAGATTAAAAAAAGCAGACGACTTCAATATGTTTGTTCATGAATTGTTCTGAACCGTTGTTTGAGGCGCTGCCTTACCCTTCTGGATGCTGATAAGCGGGGGGTCTAACATCTCAGCTGCAGTTTTGCGAGACGTGGCATCACCTTCCTCCTCTCTCTCCCCGGCTTCCTCTGTGTTCACCAGCTCTTTCTCTGCATCTTTAGTGCTCTCCAACAGCTTCTCCCCTGTGTCAGGGCTCTCCGCCTGGGGACCCGACAGCTCCTCCTGCCCTGGATCTGGCTTCTCTCCATCAGACATCTGAAACACCAAACCAGCATTAGCTCACTTCGTATTTTATATTTAGTTGCTGCGTCTTTATTGGTGACTGTGGCATCGACCCATTTGTGTGGTAGGGGAGCAGGGCAATCCCCTCACTCCATCCTGGCAAGAAAAAGAAAAGGCAAAAAAGCCAAAAATCCCCCAAAGGGACAGGAAGGATTTGTATTGCCCCATCTGGCGTATTTATTTAGTTTATTACTTCATTGTGTTTGCCAGGCTCCCATGTGCTATAATCGGGTGATGCAGTTGTTTTATGTTTTACGTTATTAGTTGGGGTTTGGAGCCTTATTAAAGTTGTGCTGAGCCTGTATTTCACGGATTTCCCTGTCAGTCTCCTGATTTCTGTGAAACCGAGTGACATTGAGACATGTGGTGTGTCATAGTGTCATGAAGAGATTCCTGTTGTCTGTTTGTTTTTTGTTTGTTTTTAAATACAAGTGCAAAAGGCTACACAATAAGCGAAGAAAGAACAGAGATCCAGAGATTCTGACATTTTAAATTTCAAAACAATATTTCAATCACTGCTTCTCTTGCCTTTGAAATAAAATAAAATACAGTGTGATGCAAATCCACAGTCTGTTATGATGTAATACGTACTATATCATTTCTGAGAACATACTTATACTGTTAGGACAAAGACAGACAATTCAGAAATACATATGAAATCACATCTTGAATCAAGTATAGCCTAGTTACCTTGATATGGGAAGGAATCGTTCTGAAATATGGACCTCATAATGTGTACTTAAAACAATTAGAATGACATTACCGATAAACTATTCTGTTGTGTGTGGATTTTGAAAGGTAGGGACTTTTTCATGACATACATTACCTGGAAACCTTACCAGATCTTGGTAAGACTTTTTCAGAGAGTAGAATGCACAATGAACCTTGATTGTGTCTTTTGAAAAATATAACAATAGTATTTATTATCCCAAAACAATCAGGAACCATATTGAATGGACTACTGTGACTTTGAATGTCCAGAATGACCAGAATGTATAGAAAAATAACCAAGAATACAAACTGTCCTTCCATTTGTTTTTCACAGAAATATAGTTTAATTTATATTGAAATACTCTATAGTCATCTCCATTAATTGTAATCAATGTGAATTTAGTAAATGTCTCAAGTAAATCAAGAAACAGCTGAAATAAAGCTGTTCTTACAGAGGGAACACAAAACACATGAATATATAAAGGTGCCCACATTAAATATACAATAACCTAAATAACTGAAAGTACTATAACTTATGGAAGAGCCCTGGGGCCAGGTGAAAGAAAAATAAAAACTTTTAAAGTTGAAATTCCATAATAACTTACTTTGTTTCAAAGTTTTTCTAAGCACAATATCTCACCAGCAAATTTAAACTGTAATAATAATAATGTATAATAAAATATTATAAATATTTGTTATTGCTCTGTGGGAGAGAGCTTGTATGATAATATTACAAAAAAAAAGTTTCTTTGCCCCTAAGAAAGCCAAGTCAAACACTGAATCAATAAATACTACACGTGACAAGCTGGCTAACTCTCAGTCGCCCTGACTCTAACAACCTAACAACAAATTTCTCCCCAACTTTTAAGCAGTTACCACTCGCACGACGCACGCACAGTCAGTCAGTCCTCTGCTTTGGTTAGGTACGACCCGACGTGTGTTGCTCCTCTCCGTTTTGGGAATCTAGTGTTTCACTGCAAGGTTTTTGGTCTATGTTTGAACAAAGGATCTCCTTCTCCTCTCACTTTTCTCTCCCTGGGTCTGTCAGAGTGGATGCTGCCATGGAAACTAATGCTGCCTGAACTCAATCCAGCTGAGCAGCTCTTGCCAAAAGCAGAACAATAGTTATTGAACTGGTATCCACACTCCCTAAATCATTACAGGACATGTGCTGAGACTGGGCTTTGTCAGTTTGTTCAGACAATTTTTCCACTTTCCCTACCATAAGGCTTTGTATAGCATATTCACAAATTTAATCTGTTACACTATTAAACCCTGTCAAAAGAGTCTGGGCTGTTTCTGTAGCTGTCTGATGCTTAAAATGCATCCACATGTACTCAGATCAACAAACGTTTTGGAGAAACAGTGCTATAGCAACCCAAATCAAACAATACATGCCTTCCAATACATGCCTGATTGAAAATAAAAACAACAAAGAACACTAAAGGAACATTTTGCTTTTCATGATTAAACCTCCTTGGTCATTTCTAAGGCAAGCTTTTTTAACATTTAATTCTTACATTCTTGATATTAAGAATTATATTTCTGATACTGTATTTGTGGTATTAAGAATTGGATACAGTGATTTCATGTTTATTATGTAAGTACTTTCTTAACACATAACACTACTTTAACAAAGATTTCCCCCTCTAAACTCATTCATATTTTGCTTACATTCGAAGACATCAAACAACATACCTTATTACCTGTCCTAACCAAGTTTCCGGTGGCTGTTTTGAACATTAACTTAAACTTAACCCTAATTTTATTTGAGAACAATGAGGTGAAACTGTGTTGAAATATATAGCAAAACAGTACATTTGTGTCTGCAACCCTATGTTTTCTTAATTAATATTATCTACTAGTATTATTTGTATATATCTATTTTATTATTATAAATTATGGTAGTAGATAATATTAATTAAAAAAGATGTGAAGTAGCAGACACTGATATTTTAACACCATTTAACTTTTGTGATGTCCTCTAGGACCAAAGGAAAGGATCCAAGTGCAGGCTTTTAGAGTTGAAGCAGATAATACAGCATAAACAGGGACAGTCCAGGTCAAACGATCAAGCGAACAGGCTAGTAGGGAGATCCGAAAGGGGTAAACGAGAGAAGGAAGCAAGAGGTCAAAAATACACAGGAAGGCAATCAAGAAACAAGGCTTAGAAATGATCCAGGAGAGAATGCAAGACTTTGCGATGAATCTAGGAAACAGAGGGGTTTTAGTACTGTGAAGGAGAGAGGGTTTGAACGAGGTGAATGAAGGATTGACCAATGATAGGAGAGGAGGACAGAACAGGTGCACCTGGTAGGGAAGAATGTGGAAAGACTGATTTGACTGGATAAAGGAAAGGAGAAGCACTAAACTAGTATTCGGAAGAGGGAGACCTCTGGTGGTGAACTAAGGTAGAAACAGGGGAGACCGTGACAGTACCCCCCTCCCCAGAATCGGCCTCGGCCGGACCAGGGCGGTGCAGACGGCGGCGAGGACGGCCACGAGGCCGAGGAGCAGGAGCAGTGGGATGAGCCCTGTGAAAGTCCGCAATGAGAGACGGATCCAGGATATCTGAGGCAAAAACCCAAGAGCGTTCTTCAGGACCATACCCCTCCCAGTCGACCAAGTACTGCAGGCGTCCTCTGTGGCGACGAGACCGTAACAGGGTCCTGACTGCATATGCCGGACCGTCGTCGAGATCCAAGGGAGGAGGAGGCGGAATAGAAGAAGAGACCTGAGGAGAATCAGAAGGAGAGGAGGGATCGGGGCGAACAGGTTTTAACAGAGAAACATGAAATGATGATGCTATTTTGTAGTGAGGAGGTAACTGGAGACGACAGGTGACTGGATTAATTTGTCGGAGGATAGGAAAGGGACCGATGAAGCGAGGACTCAATTTCTTGGATGGGAGTTTAAGTTTAATATCTCTAGTTGATAACCAAACCAACTGTCCTGGATGATATTGCGGTGCAGGTTGTCGATGACGGTCTGCCAAGGTCTTTTGACGGCGGATAGCTCTATGGAGACGGACATGTGTTGCATTCCAGACATCTGCACTGGGATGGAACCAATCATCAACTGCTGGGATTTCGGTGGATTCCTCATTCCAAGGAAACAGAGGCGGTTGGTATCCTAAGACACACTGAAAGGGGGTGAGGTCTGTAGAAGCACTGGTTAGGGAATTCTGGGCGTACTCTGCCCATGGCAAAAAACGACTCCAATCATTTTGGGAAGTATTGCAGTAGGATCGAAGAAAGCGTATGATCTCCTGGTTTAGACGTTCTGTTTGTCCATTAGATTGTGGATGATAACCGGAGGTGAGACTGACCTTAATATTTAGAGCCTTGAAGAATGCAGACCAGACGCGGGATGTGAATTGGGGACCTCGGTCAGACACAATGTCTTCGGGAATCCCATAAATGCGAAACACATGATGGAACAGGACCTCCGCAGTTTCAAGAGCAGTGGGAAGCTTCTGTAAGGGTACAAGCCGACATGATTTAGAAAAACGATCTATTGCCACTAAAATGGTAGTATAACCCTGAGAGCTAGGAAGGTCGGTAACGAAATCAATAGAAATATGTGACATGGGGCGCCGCGGAATTGGAAGAGGTTCCAAGAGACCAGAGAGGGGATGTCGTGAAGACTTAGACTGGGCACAGATGGAGCAAGCGTTGACAAACTGGGTAGCATCTTGTACCAGAGTGGGCCACCAGAATTTCTGTCTTATCAAGGTAATGGTACGATGAATCCCTGGATGTCCAGAAGTAGGGTTAGAATGAATCCATTGAAGGAGTGTGTGACGCTTGGATGAAGGTACATTGACGGGAGAGAGCATCTGCTTTGATGTTCTTTCCAGCTGTCGGATGATGGAAAACCTGCTTGAAATGTTCAAGGAAAGTTGAGAGAGATCTTGTTACTTCACCCTTACGAGCCCATACAGCTGATGTCCACCGAAGTGCCTTTCCGGTAAGTAGAGTAATAATAAAGGCAATTTTAGCATCATCAGAAGGGAAGGAAGTTGGTAAATGGGTGAAATAAAGGGAGCACTGTAATATAAAACCCTCGCAGCAGTCTGGTGAGCCGTCATATTTGTCTGGGATGGCCAAATGTACAGGTCTATCTGGAACTGGAGAAGCTGACGAGCCTGGGGTTGCTTCATGCGTTGTCTGTCTTGTGTGCTCGAGAGATAAAGCAGGTAATCTCCTCATTAGCTGTTCCAAAGTGGAGTTGATCTGACGTAGCATCGCGTCGTGTTCTCCCAATAATACCCCCTGAGCCGTCAAAGCTGCAGCAACGTCAGGTAAAACCGCTGGATCCATGTTAAAGGCGAAGTCTTCTGTGATGTCCTCTAGGACCAAAGGAAAGGATCCAAGTGCAGGCTTTTAGAGTTGAAGCAGATAATCCAATAAGGGCAAAACGAGAGAGCATAAACAGGGACAGTCCAGGTCAAATCTTAATCTTAGTCTATATAATTTAAAATATTTTTCTATCAAACAGTGAGCCTAAGAGTCAATTTAACAGCTAAATTAAGTCAGCATGTTACATTTTAGTCTTTCACAATAATTAACCTTTGGCTTATTTAAAGACTATGTGTACTCTTGAGCTCTTGTACTCAAGAAGGTGAACATAACAGCCCACTGTTTGCTTTCTGTTTGGTCTCCTCGGGTTCGACGAGAGGCAACAGTCCATGGCCCAAAGACGTCAAACCCAATGTGAGAGAATGGAGGATGTGAGGTAAGTCTATCTGCAGGTAAGTCTGACATTTTCTGTCTTTCAAACTTTCCTCTTCTTACAGGTGACACAGTTGTGACACAAATCTTCTGCTTCCTGTTATCCACAGTCCAGCAGACCGGACTGGTTACATGAGGTCGTAGGTTACTGACCAAGGAGCTTCTTCTGTTGCAGATTGCTTTGTTCATCAAGCACCATGTACATCTTCAACGATCTCTTTCTCTGTGACCTGCAGGGTATACTCTCACTTAGCATATTTTGGAGCATCATTTCAAACTGTTTGCATCCCCACAGACCTCTGTGCATTTTGGCGTTACCTGTCTGATGGAGCTCTCTACTTTACATAGAGCTGGCCCTAGCGCGGAGGAATGTCTATCACTATCACACTCTTGACACCGTACAGTCCTGCTACAATTCTATGTGAGGTGCTGCATGGAAGCGCAGCATCTGTAACAGATATTTTTGTATTTTTATTTCTTCTAGAGGCTTGCTCCTGAAAATCGCAAGGCTCAGGGCTGAGGCTTGTTTTGCAACCAACACTGTTTGTCTGAATCCTCAGTCATCTTCTCTGAGGTGTAGTTGAGTCCAGTCTCAGATTCTGGTGAGATGTCCTTCATAGGTTTCTCTTCCTTGAAATTAGTTGGACCAGCATTGTGACACAGGCAAAGCTAGGGTCGTTGCGGCTCTTAGCCTCTTCACTGATGAAACTTGCTAAAATGGAGAAAGGCAGAGATGGAACACGATTGTCTCTCTTGAACTTTGACCCAGTGGAGACCCGCTTCTCTAGGAGGCCAAAGGGGAGCTTCGATAGAATGGGACTTACTCCATGAGCTGTGTCAAGAAGTACAAGGCCAGGCAAGTAAGCATTTGTTTTAGCCGCTTCTAATTCCATTAGAAGATCTCCTAAGTCTCTCAACTTTTTGTTGTCTCTGTTTGAGATCTTTGGGATGTCTTCAACTTTCTTTAGCAAGGCATGTTGTACAACCTCTGGTGCTCCAAAAGACTCCTCAAGCCTCTGCCACACCATTTTGAGTCCAGCAGTGGCATTGTGAATAAATGTTGCTTGTATTCTCTTGGCTTGCTCTCCAAGCCATTTGGAAAGCAGGTCAAGCTCCTCTCTAGCTGACTAAGGATAGACATCTTCCAGCCCCAGAAACTCTCTGGGCGATAATCAAATTCCGGTAAGCCAGAGCTTACAATTTCTCGTTGTATCAAGTACCTGGCTAAATCAGACATGCCTGCTTGATCAGGTGTGGTGGCTCTTGGTGAGGGATGGAGGGGATGACATTTATCTCCGTTGAATCAATGTATCCTTTGGAGCTCTTGGAGCTTTCTTTTACAGGACTCGTAGCATGACTATGTTGAAGGTTTTACCTTCGTGGTTGGAAGAGTAATTCTTTGGAATCATAGTCGCTATCTTCATTGCATCTGCATTGACCATCCACTATAGTCCTTTCAGGTCAGTTTTTATGATGCAGTGAGTGTTGACCATAGCTCAATTCAGAGTGTTGTTTCACATACTCAATTGTGCATTCCAAAAGCAATTGCATAAAACTGAAGCTACAGCAAGCACCAAATGACAAACCTGCTATAAACTGCTAGTGAAAAAATATAAGGAAATTAGGTTTAAATTTGTAACTTCATTTCTCCACAGAGTCTGGAATGTGTTGTGGGTACAATTTAATCATCTGTAAAAATGAAATGAGAAAAAATTTAAATAAGCCTGAAGAATCCAAATAATCGAGGGAGAGATGTATTTTCAATCAAAAGGAGTTTATTACGAGCGGCCACAAGGAAGAGGTGTTTGAGAAGCAATCTCAAGAAAAGTCTTAGAGAATTACAAACTACAGGCACTTTTATGCACATCACACAGGAGAGAAAAATATCAAGGCCCACATGTCTGTCCCATGATGAGGGGAAAATTAAGGCATACATAATGTTTAATGTAAGGGGGGCTTGTACGATGTATCAAGCCCAAATTGCTTGTGAAAACTCGTTCTTATATTACACAAGTGTTAACTATAGCACAGTACCGTAGCACGGTAAGACTGTGAGATAGTGACCTTGTTCACACAGACACACAGGGAAAGAAATGTGGTTCTTCAAAGCCTGAGAAAAAAATGAAATTAATGAAGTAAAAGCTAGTGTTTTGAAAAAGAAGGCCCTCGGGGATCACAGTCCAACACCCCTGGCCTAAAGAAAACTTTAGGCTATGTATAGATAGCTGTTGGGAGGTTTTTAAAGTCCTGCTCAATTCATTCATCTGACAAACAGGAAAATCTACATTTCTGTATGTACACATCATCATAGCTTAGAGGCAGCTCATCAGTGTATAGGCTACTTATTTAAGGGTTAAAGTAGGCATCAGCTACTAGCTTATCACAAAATATGTTTTTAGATTCAGTGCAGTTAGTTACCATTGTTAATGGTGAATATCTGCTTCTTTTGAGGATCTTGGGTATTAAGTTTCATGACAAATCTAATGTCACATTCGTGTAGCACAGTTTCCGCTAACTAGGGTGCAGCAGTAGATTTCATTCAGCTTAACTTGTCCCTCTTGATCTCTGCAGCGACGCTTTGTGTCTCAGCCACAGCATGCTTCTCAGAGCGGAGCAATTCTGTCCACATTTACGCATCCTTTTTTCCTTGTAAGATATTATTTGTTAGAATATATTTTTCTATGGGAAATTCTATACCATCTGGTTTGGTAGAGGAAACAGACTTCCTCCCTTTTATCTGGTAGCCTCTGGTAGCCCCTGGTAACCTTATCTATATGTCCAGAAGACCAAAAGGGACCTGTCCTCTTATTGGCTCCTAGCCAAATTCAAAATGAATTTGAAATGAACTTTTAAATTACTTTAGCATAAGGAACCCAAGTCATGGTGGTGGCAAAATGCTGTTGGTTGGAAGAAAACCTTATAAAAGGGAAAACAAAGAGAATTTGAGTTCTCTTAACTTCTTCATTCTGCAACAAGACACAAGAGAGAGCTGGAGGGAGACAGAGAGAGACACACCGCTGCCTGACCAGACTGGCCTATAAGCTGTACTGTGAGGAGAAAGAAGAAAATGGGTATTATCTGTTTCTTACTGTAATCCAGCAGAAGCTTAATATTACTTATTTTCAGTAATATAATTGAATGATTTTAGTTTCCTATTTTTGTCAAAATAAATGATTATTGCACATCTGTGACTTGACCGCATCTTCCCTCTAAAAAGAATCTTAAAAGAGAAACCAATTGACCTATGAGTTTTCAGTTCAACTATTTATTTAGATTGACTGAAAAACCAAGCATTCAAAATTCTCTTACATCCTCATTAGATTCACCAATGGGATCTGTGGGATTCTGCATATCTATGCAGAACTGCTGACATCTGCACTACAAGAACAAGACCTAAATGCTTTTGAATTTTGCTAACACGCAAAAAGGCACTGGGGTGGTATTGTATCCTAGAGCCCGTCGTAAACAAACTCTTCTTACTGCAGAGAACACATTACCGGTCGGTAACTAACAACAGACCACATTACAAACAGTAACTTGGCCCTTACTTTGTTCTTGGATGTATAAATCACTTAATTAAATAATATTCGTCCCTGCCTTCTCTACCATATTTATTTGTACAGTATATGTGTTAGTTGCAACAATGCGATGCACCGTACAATGCAAATTGCATTGAATGTTCAAGTTGTTGTTTTGTCGTATCCTGTTTTATGTATCATGCTGCAAATCATTCATCCTTTTTAATTAATGTTAATTTATTAATAATGAGTCACTTGTCATGAATTTCAAAAGGAAGCAAAGTAACAACCACATTTATTTGGTTGAGATGGTATTGGTAACGAGAGGAGAAGTTCTAAAAACAGATTCAGTTTACATACAAAACTGGGGCGAAACGTTTTGACTTACTAGAGAACCAATGCTAGCCAAAATTATATATATATATATATATATATATATGCAATGTAGTTAGAAGTGAAGCGTAATGTGTTAAACTAAACAGAATTTGTAAAAGTAATAGTGGCATTGGTACGTGCTACGGTAGTTTTTTTCCTCTCATTTAAAAGAATTGCCCCAAAATAATTTCTGGCCCAATTGATAGTATTAAGGGTCCCCTTTAAACCTACAGTAGTGTGGGGCACTGTTTGTGGAACTGGGAATAGACAACCAAACTGCTGTCCCCATGCCATAATGTCGTATTTGTATGTAAAATGTGAGCGTTCTGAGGCTGGATCTCTATAATTTAAAATAATGGCTTCAAAGTAATTTATAATTATAACCTATCACTTTCGAAAGACAACCAAATGGGAAGGCTATACCAGAGCTGTCACAAGTCCTGACACCTGAAGTAAGCCCGACCCCATTATGGCAAGTGCAGCAGAGCCGCCTGTAATACCTGAGTGCCCAGTGTGGGGTGCAGCCAGTCAGCTATGTTGAGGCGGTAGAACCTTGGGAACGTCTGATGACCGACCAGGTAACAGCATTACACAAGTCTTCTAGTGAGGCACCATGGAGGAGAGCCCACGACATGGCCTGTGCCCTTGTAGAGTGCGCTGAGATGTGTTCAGGCATGGGGACTTTAGCAGTCTCATAGGTGAGCCGGATTGTGTCCGCCACCAATTGCGCCAGTCGCTGTTTGGAAGCAGCCCGCCCTCTGGTGGTAGAATCGTACCAGATAAACTTTGAGGGTGGATGCGGACTTGCCTTCCTCTAGCAGATCCTGCAGGAAGCATAGTATGGTTCCCATGGGACATGACACAGGGTCCACTTGTCTTGTCAGGCACCAGTTCTGAAAAACTGACCACTTGTAGGCATATAGAGTCCTGGTAGTAGGTGCTCTGGCTGATTGTAACGTTTCCAACACTCTATCTGGCAGTCCCATCACTCTAGAGGGTGCCTTTCAGGGGCCTTTCACTGCAGCAGTGCTGGGTTGGGATGCCACAGGAGTCCATCCACTTGGCTGAGTAATTCTTTACATTGCAGAAGCTACCAGTGTTCTGCATTGATCATCTGCACCAGTGCTGCACACCATAGATGTCTCGGCTACTGGGGGCACCTTCTGTCTTCTTGAATCTGTAAGAAAAAGGCAATGCAGAAATGATTCCAAGGTAGATCTCTATGCAGGGGTCAACACCAGACTCCCACCACAGACTTACTTACATGGAGAAGCAATCCAGCACAGATAATGCTCCAAAGAGCACAGGAACAAGCTCCAAAGAGTAGAGGGAAAAAATGACTCCAAAGAGAAGGCAGCACACTTCACCAGCAATGAGGTGAAATCTTATAGAAATTTCTCAAAGCAGCTCTCAATGTGTGGTGAAAGGTGAAATGGCAGGCTGCAGCTGTCAGGAGGAGAATTTTCACAGAAACCGGGAGCGGGTCCTCCTTCACTGATTGATGTGTCCCTTTCAGGAATGGCTATTTTTCGACTTGAAGGGGAAATGGTTTTAAATCCCCACAATAATCATATAATTGAGCATTTTCACACATTCAAAGCCAGATTCGTTATTTAAAAACAGACATTTTTGTATTTCATCCATTGAAACTTATCATGAATATTTTCATTATTTATACACTGTTCTAAAAACAGGTAAAGCACACTACTTGTGTCATGCTGTTGACAGTCATGGCAGACTTTTGCTACGGGGACAGAGGACACACCGGTGCCTAGCTGCAGAGTGTTGAACCCTCTCAGCTTTCTCAGACTACAGGGTGTTGATGTGCTCATGGTTTGTTTTTGTTCATGCCCTTCAAGGCCAATTGCAGCTTTGATTTCTATTTAATCCACTGGCCTCCATTTGTGTTCAGTTGTACCCACATTTTGCCACAATAACTCTCAAATTCACTGCATGGCCAAAAGTATGTGGATACTGCTTGTCGAACATCTCATTCCAAAATGATGGGTATTAATATGGAGTTCCAATTCATCCCAAACGTGTTCATTGTGGTTGAGGTCAGGGCTCTGTGCAGGACAGTCAATTTCTTCAACACCGATCTCGACAAATCTTTTCTGTATGGACCTTGCTTTGTCTCCCTCAAATAAATCAAATTACTTATGCATTCAATTATTTTCCGTTTTGTATTTGAAATTAATTTAGAACAATTTGCAGATTGTATTTTTCACTTTGACATTATGGACATTTTGTGTGTTGATCAGTGGCAAAAACTTTTTGAATACTTTTGAGAGCTACTGTATATGTGTATGTATATATATATATATATATATATATATATATATATATACACCGATCAGCCATAACATTATGACCACTGGCCTAATATTGTGTAGGTCCCCATTTTGCCACCAAAACAGCCCTGACCCATCGAGGCATGGACTCCACTAGACCTCTGAAGGTGTGCTGTGGTATCTGGCACCAAGACGTTAGCAGCAGATTCTTCAAGTCCTGTAAGTTGCGAGGTGGGGCCTCCATGGATCAGACTTGTTTGTCCAGCACATCCCACAGATGCTCGATTGGATTGAGATCTGGGGAATTTGGAGGCCAAGTCGACACCTTGAACTCGTGATTCATCAGACCATGCCACCTTCCTCCATTGCTCTGTGGTCCAGTTGTGATGCTCACGTGCCCATTGTAGGTGCTTTCGGCAGTGGACAGGGGTCAGCATGGGCACCCTGACTGGTCTGCGGCTACGCAGCCCCAAACGCAACAAACTGCGAAGCACTGTGTGTTCTGACACCTTTCTATCAGAACCAGCATTCACTTTTTCAGCAATTTGAGCTACAGTAGCTCGTCTGTTGGATCGGACCACACAGGCCAGCCTTCGCTCCCCACGTGCATCAGTGAGCCTTGGCCGCACATAACCCTGTCGCCGGTTCACTGCTTTTCCTTCCTTGGACCACTTTTGATAGGTACTGACCACTGTAGACCGGGAACACCCCACCAGAGCTGCAGTTTTGGGATGCTCTGACCCAGTCGTCTAGCCATCACAATTTGGCCCTTGTCAAAGTCGCTCAGATCCTTACACTTGCCCATTTTTCCTGCTTCAAACACATCAACTTTGAGGAAAAAATGTTCACTTGCTGCCAAATATATCCCACCCACTGACAGGTGCCATGATAACGAGATTATCAGTGTTATTCACTTCACCTGTCAGTGCTCATAAAAAACATTAAGGAAACCTATATAACTCTAAAATAATATTAAAACCTTATATAATATCTAAAAAAATTATGCATTCACAATCTGACTTTTGAGAGCCACTGTATATTATATATAAAAATATATTTAAAAAAAAGTGCCTAGTCTAGTGGTGCACCCAAAAAAATTTAAAAAATAAAATTGAAGTAGTATTTTGATGCTTATTTTGCTTATTTTGAATCAATTTGTTACTCCTTTTATACTTTGTGGATATGTATTTATTGTATTATATTATTATTTTTAAATTTAAATGTAGCATTTGTGGCTTGTAAAAGGGGTCTTGCGGCCCAGGCACTTATTTGACACTTTAATGTAGGTTTCTTACCACTGGCCTCACTGGAGACACTTCTTCACACAGAGAGTTGTTACAATCTGGAACAAACTCCCCAGCGATGTGGTTGAAGCCGACAATTTGGGATCATTCAAAAATAGACTGGATAGGATCCTTGGATCACTTAGTTATTAATGGACACCAAATGAGCACGATGGGTCGAATTGTCTCCTATCGTTTGTAAACTTTCTTATGTTCTAGGTGCTTAATAATGTGATTATTAGACCAGTGTTGTAGATCCCCCTTCTGGGGATATGGTGGAACTGCTGTCATTCCTATCTAAAGCTTTTATTAAAGGGTTCTTAACTTGGACCTGAAGTATTGTGTAGTATAAGTATTGCATGACTTGAAAGCACGCAGGGAAAATGTACAACGATCCGAGATCATCACCCGTGAACTTCCTCACTATTTTGTACACTGATAGGAGCTTATAGAAACTAGTTATTGAGAGATAACATTACCACTTTAAACTACACTACTGGTGAAAAGTTTTAGAACACCTAAATATTTCCAGTTTTTATTTAAATGTAAGCCCCAAGTCTACAAAAATGGTCTACAGTTTTAGAGAAGCAAACCTTTAAGGTATGAAGCAGCACTTAGTTGGACACAGATTTAGTTGAAAATGCATGGTTATATTTCAAGAATAAACTACTAGACACTATTAGAGACTCAGGAGAAATTTTCACAACTGATGACCAAAAAACATTGACAAAATGGTTTAATAGAAGTATGCAAAAAATCAAGAGAAAGAAAATGTTTTATAGTACATTCAAAAGAGATAGAAAATGTTGCGGATCCTCTTTCTGCTCCCATTCTTTGTCTTCCCTCGGCTCCAACACAAGTTAAATAAGATGTCCTGTGTTCATGGTATTCAATGATTGTTAATTTAGAGACCTGCAGGATTGTGGTTCTCCAGGACCAGGGTTAGCCACCCCTGACCTTTTGTAATTGGTCAGATTATTATTATTAGGCTTCCATGCACAAGGTTCATGCACACTTCACATATACGCTAGAATTAATTGAAATACAATTGCACTGTACATATTACATGCATGAAATCTAGACATTCACATTCAAGTCCATTGAGATTGAAATACACACCTCATATTACAAGAGCATGCACACTTCAAATGTATACTATACTACATTGACATTGAAATTCACATATCCAATAACACAAGCACTTAAACATCAAATACTTGCTAAAATCTGAAAGCTACGGATATCGCTTGGAAGCCTTAAAAGTTGCATGCAACTTCTAATTTTATTTTGTTCTAGAAGTTCTGTATTGTCATGATGTCTACCTGTACCTTCTGCAGCTCACCATCAGATATCACCCTTCACCTGTTTCATGGCATTATCTAATTATCTCCTTCACCTGTTCCTGATTTCCCCCACTTATCTCTCAGTGTATTTAAACCCAGCTAAAACCCCAGATCATTGCAAAGTCATTGTTTGCATTTGCACCAATTTCCAAGCCTTGTACCTGTCTCTGATCTCCATTGTGTTTGACCCTTGCATTCCTTTGACCAGTTTTTCGGATCCCCTTTTTTGCCTTGTTCATTGGATACCTGACCTTTTGCCTGCCAGTTTTTGACCACAACTTCAGATTCCCTGTATTACCCTGTTTGCCTGTGACTCGACCTCTGCTTGTTCTACTGGCCACGATTACAGAACTGTCTTTGTCATACCTGTCTGCCAGCTTTCGACCTCCCTGCCTGGATTGTGTTCGCTCCGCACCTAGGTCCCCTTCCGCCCAGTCTGTTCACCATGAGAGACGTGACATGTATTTTGTGAGAGTAACAGATAAGAGGAAATGTTCTGCATTCTCAAACCATAATTCAGGCTTTTCTTGCTCTATTGCTTTTATCCTAAGCCAGAGAGGTGCCTAATGTTATCTGTTAAATTAACTGCAAATAAACTGTCCAAACTGCTTACTTTTCATCTTATTTTTTGAGCCCTAAACGACAAGCAGAAATCCTGACCACACGAGGATTCAATAAGATCTACGAGGGAGTATAACTAAATATGTAAGATAAATATGGCCGATACAAAGCCAGCAGAGTCAAAGGCTTTTTATTACAATGCCTAGAACAAGAGGACTAATGAGAGACAATGGATCACTGCCAGTGGTGGATCTAGAAAATTTTACATGGGGTGGCAAAGGGGTGGCAAGAGGTTTTGGCAGGGAGGCATGGGAGTCCCCATACAATAAAAATAAATTGTACTTCTATATGTAAATGAATTTAAAAAATATATGTTTTAACAATATTTATTCTAACAACAATAATATACAACAATAATAACACTTCTCCAAGATTCTTCATGACAATACAACATATACAAAAAACTGTGCTGGTGGTATTGTCTCTGCCTTGGGTCCAGCCATGCCAAGGCGGCGGTTGTTGTGCTGTGCAGCAAAACGTTTTACAAACATATCCAAATCAAGTGCTTTTCCACACTGGCTCTCAATACTGAGAACAGCTAAATTCGTCAGACGGTTATCTGCCATTGTTGAACGCAGGTGATTTTTTACAAGCTTTAATGTTGAAAAGCTGTGCTCACGCCCTGCACTACTTACTGGCAAAACAATAACAATTTTGAATAAAGTTAAAAGAAAATCTCCTCTGAATCATTCAGATGTTCATTGGCAAACTTCAGACGGGCCTGTACATGTGCTTTCTTGAGCAGCGGGACCTTGCGGGCGCTGCAGGATTTCAGTCCTTCACGGCGTAGTGTGTTACCAATTGTTTTCTTGGTGACTATGGTCCCAGCTGCCTTGAGATCATTAACAAGATCCTCCCGTGTAGTTCTGGGCTGATTCCTCACCGTTCTCATGATCATTGAAACTCCACGAGGTGAGATCTTGCATGGAGCCCCAGACCGAGGGAGACTGACAGTTATTTTGTGTTTCTTCCATTTGCGAATAATCGCACCAAGTGTTGTCATCTTCTCACCAAGCTGCTTGGCGATGGTCTTGTAGCCCATTCCAGCCTTGTGTAGGTCTACAATCTTGTCCCTGACATCCTTGGACAGCTCTTTGGTCTTGGCCATGGTGGAGAGTTTGGAATCTGATTGATTGTTTCTGTGGACAGGTGTCTTTTATACAGGTAACGAACTGAGATTAGGAGCACTCCCTTTAAGAGAGTGCTCCTAATCTCAGCTCGTTACCTGTATAAAAGACACCTGGGAGCCAGAAATCTTGCTGATTGATAGGGGATCAAATATGTATTTCCCTCATTAACATGCAAATCAATTTATAACTTTTTTTAAATGCGTTTTTCTGGATTTTTTTGTTGTTGTTCTGTCTCTCACTGTTAAAATACACCTACCATACCAAATTATAGACTGATCATTTCTTTGTCAGTGGGCAAACGTACTAAATCAGCAATAAATCAAATACTTTTTTCCCTCACTGTATATATTAATAAGTTGTGTTTATAAATACATCGCATACACTTTGTAAGCAGACCTAATGTCATCCGTAACTGGTTTGTTTGAGCAGATTTGTTTAATTCCCGCCATGCATTTAGTTTAAGCCTCCTTTTCGCCTGCATATGTGAATGCACTTTGGCCTCCTAAAACAGCAAATGTGAACGGGGTCTCTAAAAACAGTAGGACTAAATTTGAGGTGGCCCAGGGCCGGCCTAATAAGTGTGAACGGGGTCCAAGATCCTGGAAACCATCCTAGAAACTAATGAAGGGTGACAGCTAAAGAGGGAACAAAGCTGTCGGAAAGCCGAGCAGAGGGATAGGAGAAGTGAGCGTAAGGAAATAGAACTGCTATAAATAATTAAAGCTAGGGAGGATTGTTTTTCCTTCTAACTCAAGGTTTCATTTTGGATGCTTTGTTCCATGTCAAACTGTAGCCCACACAGAGTTTGGCATTCAGTCAGTCATGAATAAAGCTGTTATTAGGGATGTAACGATGCTCTCTGAGCCGGTTGAAAATCGATGAAAATATGTGACGATTCAAGTCGGTTGAGATGTTAAATGAATCGCAATACACAGGGCGTGCTCTACGCACACAGTGCTTAACATATTGCAGCAAATTACTTAATTTTACATAAATACATATAAGCATAATATGAAACCTATATATCACAAGAAACATAAGACACTGACATTTTTCATTCTTCTATAATTTGTTTATTTTTGCAATGAATACAGAAATGTTCATTGGCAAAGAAACGAAACGTATACAGACGCAATTTTTATTTTCAAAACAACCCAGTTTTCAGAATTAACCTGGCTTATAAACACTTAAAAAATCATATTCATATGAATGTTCTTTTTAAAATACAAAAAAACACAGATGTTTACAAATACTTGTTTAAGAAATATAATAAGCTTTGCAAGGAGCGCACCTGTCTAGAGACTAGTCAGAATTGCACCGCAAAACAACAAAAATGTAACTAATCGGACAGTCGGCTTGTGCTGTGTGTTCAATAAATATAAAAACATCTTAAAAATGTAAAGATTATTATTGTTGTCTTTATTACTACCAGTAATATTTAATAATAATAGCAATACTACTACTACTACTACTACTACTACTACTACTAATAATAATAATAATAATAATAATAATAATAATAATAAATGTACATGGCTTACTTTGCATTGATAGTAAACGTATGTGTTCGGCTCAGGGCAGATGTGATCTTTCTCCTTTGCAGAGAAATCGGCTGGTCTGGGTTGCCGTGTGGAAATACATCTCAGACTATTACTACTTATTTATTATGTATTAATCTTACCTGCTTTTGTTTGTGACAATTTGTCTTATATGTTATTTATGTTGACCAGCGGAAATAAACTAGAAACGTCTTAATCTGCATCTTCACCCCTCGCACCTATTCCTGTGCAATACTACTCGATGTGCCAAATTAAGAGTTTACAATACTAAAAAGTTGATTGTATTTAGTTTTACCAGTCTCAGACGTAGCAAAATGTTCAAAACATACCCCATTTGACTAAGTAAAAAATAAGTACAGAACTGAAACATCCATTTCCCTCAATAGCTGTCTACTCAAGTGGTGGAAAGAGAATGCTAGGCTGCACCCACTGATCTCCAGGCTAGCAAAAGGTTTTTTCATCAGCAGGGGACATTGTGAATGTGCAGAGATCTCAGCTTCTGCTGGAAAATGTGGATTTTCCAAAAACATGTTAATAAAATCCAAGCTAGGAAAGAGCACAGGCAAAACCTTAGTTTGTTTATATGAAAATATTTATTTTATTTGTATTATTCATTTATTTATTTGATTTGGGATTTGTTTTACAATTTCAATTTAGTTTTGTTATTTGACATAAAAGATATTTCAATTTCACTAAGAAATGTGCAGCATTTTGTCTCAGTGAGAAATAATAAAAGGACACTTTTTCATTTATAATTTTTGTTAAATCTAATTTTGATTTCCTGAGAAAATCGTATCGTGAAACCAGTATCCTGAATTGTATCGCATCGTGAGTTGAGTGAATCATTACATGCCTACTAGGCAGCTATCTCACCGATCCCTGTCCTACTCTCTCCAGCCTCTCAATGGTCACCTGCTCACCACTGCCTCCTTTATCCCTATAACCTCATCTCTCTGCTTCTCCCCTCCTACTCCCTCTCCTCCATTACCCTCACAGGAGGTCTGTGGAACTGCCACTCAGCTTCCAACAAGGCCGACTTCATCTCCACTTTTGCATCCCACCACTCCCTGGATTTCCTTGCTCTCACCAAGACATGGCTCTCCCCTGAGAACTCAACCACCCCTGCTGCCCTGTCCTCTCCGTTTGTCCTCTCCCACTCCCCTTGTCCAACCTGGCGGGGAGGAGGGACAGGGTTGCTGCTCTCCCCTTCTCTCCTCTTCCCTTTCCCACCTTTCTCTTCTCTATCTCTGCCAATAGCTTTAAATTCCATGCAGTAGAACCCACCTCTCCCTCTCACCTCTTATTTCTAGCTCTCTACCGTCCTCCTGGTCAACTCACCTTCTTCCTGGATGAACTGGAGTTCCTTCTCTCCTCTCTCCCTTCATTCTCCTCCCCTATCATCCTCCAGGGAGACTTCAACATCCATAGCTAACCCTCCTCCACTCTCAACCTTCCCCTCTCCCTGTCTCTCCCCTTCTCTCACCACTCACATGGCAGGCCGACCGGCTGGATCCCATCTTCTCAAGAGGCTGCTCCCCTTCAATGCTCTCCATGACACCCATGGATATCTCAGACCACGACTTCAGCTCTTGCTTCCTTTGTCTCCCCACCTCCCCACCACACCCACTCCCACTGACACCTTCCGCTCCATCTCCACCTTCACCCTTGCCTTGACTGCTCACACTCTGTTACCTTCCATTGACTGTTTTTCCCATCTGTATGTTAACTGTGCTTCTTCCACTTTGTTCTCCTCACTCACCTTCTCCCTTGATTCTCTCTGTCCTCTCACATCTCCTCCTGTCCACCCCTCCTCCCACAGCCCTGGATCTCCTCTTTCTTCCACTCAGCCTGATCCAATCTGCACTCCGCTGAACGGAAGAGGAAGAGGTCCAAACGCCCAGCTGCCCTTGACCTCTACTGCTCTCTACGGTCCACATTCTCCTCCTCACTCACCTCAGCCAAGAATTCTTACTTCCAATCACTTTTTGAATCCTGTCAACAGCCCCCACAAACTCTACTCCACCTTCTCCTCCCTCCCCCCTCCCATTCCTCCTCCTCCTTCTCTGTCTGCTGATGATTTTGCCTCCTTCTTCTCCTCTAAGATCACAGACATCATCGATCTTCCTTTTCTTCATTCTCACATCTCTCTGACTCTGAACTTTCCTCTCTTGTCCTAGGTCACAAATCCACAAGGTGTGCTCTGGACCCTCTCCCCACTCACCTGCAATCTGGCTTCCACACAGCTCACTCCACAGAGACTGCTCTCCTGGCAGTCACTGACTCACTCAACTGTGCTTGGGCGGCATGCCTCTCCCCATTCCTGATCCTCCTTGATCTATCCACAGTGTTTGACTCCTTCAATCGCTCCATCCTATTCTCCTACCTCACTGACCTTGGAATCTCTGGAACTGCTCTCGCCTGGTTCTCCCCTACCTGACCGGACCTAGCAAGTAACATTGCAAGGTTCTTTTTCCACACCTCAACCTCTCCTCACAGGTGTACCCCAAGGCTCTGTCCCGGGCCCCCTCCTGTTCTTTCTCTACACACACTCTCTGGGCCCCCTCATCCCATCCCATGGTTTCTCCTACCATTTCTATGCAGATGAAGCCCAGATCTTCCTGTCTTTTCCCTCTTCTGACCCTCTCATCCCCTCTCACATCTCTCCCTGTTTGTCTGCTATCTCCACCTAGATGTACTCACACCACCTCAAGCTCAACCTCCTCCTAACCTTCTGTTGATCTCTGCATTTCAATTCCTTTAGCGGAAGAAGAGTGTCATAGATTCTAAGAACCTAGGAGTCACCCACGATTCTGTGCTCTCCTACACGCTCCTGCCGATTCTTCCTGAGCAACATACACCGAATCTGACCCTTCCTCACAGACTGCTCGACTCAGCTGCTCATCCAGTCCCTGGTCCAGTTCTGCAACTACTACTCGCCTGATTCAGCTCATCCAGAACTCTGCTGCTCGTCTGTTTTTCTCTCTGCCGCGATTCCCACACACTACTCAACTGCTCTGCTTCCTCCACTGGCTCACGTTCCCGGATCGAATCCAGTTCAAGACATTGACACTCACCTACCATTGCCTTGACCAGACTGCACCAAGCTACCTTCAGACCCTCATCTCTCCCTACATCCCCTCCAGACCTCTTCAGTCATCCTGTGCCAGAAAATTTACTTTGCCTCCTTTTCACTCCCCTTCCTCCAGAGCCCACTCATTTTCTTCACTGGCCCCTTAGTGGTGTAATGACCTTCCCACAGAGGTCAATACAGCAGAATCCCTGAACACCTTACAGTGATTACTCAAGACACATCTATTTAGACTGTACCTGTAATTTAGTATTTTATTCCCGAGAGGCAGAGGTCCTAGAGGCTGTTAAATACTCCACCTGTAACTAATTGGGGGAGCGCACACCTGAACTGTGTTTAATTACACTGCCTCCTTAGTACAGTGATTGGCCAAATGCAAACTAAGTGCTTGGAATGTCAGGAATGCTAACACAATTTACAGCCTATTCTGATTGCAGAAAAGGTAGGCCAAACGCACAATTACACTGTACATCTCGCAACAATAATATGTAATGCAACTTATTTCTGATTACAGAAACAACATCAATAAATAGTCATAATTTGCTAAGTAACTCATTAACTAGCTGCGGTGCTACGATTATGAATACAGGTGCAATACATATACAATTAAACTATGGGGCGCCTTTTGTGTCATATATCATTTTGTGCATGAAAGCTCTTCTGTGCACAAAATACCCATTTCATACCACGAAATGAACAATATCTGAAATGCAACTTTTACACCGATCAGCCATAACATTATGACCACCTGCCTAATATTGTGTAGGTCCCCATTTTGCCGCCAAAACAGCCCTGACCCGTCGGAGGCTTGGACTCCACTAGACCTCTGAAGGTGTGCTTTGGTATTTGGCACCAAGACGTTAGCAGCAGATCCTTTAAGTCCTGTAAGTTGCGAGGTGGGGCCTCCATGGATCGGACTTGTTTGTCCAGCACATCCCACA
The DNA here is from genome assembly GCF_036373705.1 of Amia ocellicauda. Lineage (NCBI taxonomy): Eukaryota > Metazoa > Chordata > Actinopteri > Amiiformes > Amiidae > Amia > Amia ocellicauda. The sequence continues at coordinate 50,340,331 of NC_089851.1, read as the reverse complement.
GATGCTCGATTGGATTGAGATCTGGGGAATTTGGAGGCCAAGTTAACACCTTGAACTCGTGATTCATCAGACCAGGCCACCTTCTTCCATTGCTCCGTGGTCCAGTTCTGATGCTCATGTGTCCATTGTAGGCGTTTTTGGCAGTGGACAGGGGTCAGCATGGGCACCCTGACTGGTCTGCGGCTACGCAGCCCCATACGCAACAAACTGCGATGCACTGTGTGTTCTGACACCTTTCTATCAGAACCAGCATTCACTTTTTCAGCAATTTGAGCTACAGTAGCTCGTCTGTTGGATCAGACCATATGGGCCAGCCTTCACTCCCCACATGCATCAATGAGCCTTGGCCGCCCATGACCCTGTCACTAGTTCACCGCTTTTCCTTCCTTGGACCACTTTTGATAGGTACTGACCACTGCAGACCGGGAACACCCCACAAGAGCTGCAGTTTTGGAGATGCTCTGACCCAGTCGTCTAGCCATCACAATTTGGCCCTTGTCAAAGTCACTCAGATCCTTATGCTTGCCCATTTTTCCTGCTTCTAACACATCAACTTTGAGGAAAAAATGTTCACTTGCTGCCTAATATATCCCACCCACTGACAGGTGCCATGATAACAAGATTATCAGTGTTATTCACTTCACCTGTCAGTGCTCATAATGTTATAGCTGATCGGTGTATATCGTGGACATAATGTATACTGGGGTTTTCATTCCATCCACAGAAGGCAAAATACATTTTACTTTTCATCCACAAAATTGCTAAGCATGAAATAAGTATTTTGTAGGACAAAATGTGCACCAAATGGTCATTTCGTGGGACAAAATACAAAATGTATGCACAAAATGGTCATTTCGTGGGACAAAATGTACTTTCGTGGGACGAAATGTCATTTTGTGAGTCACATGATTCCATTTGTGATATCATCGTAACACGTATTGGCGAATCTGATGAGAGTTATGGCGCATACGAGTTGAAATTGTAAACATTTTTTAAATCGCCATTTCAAAAAACTTTAGTAACTCTGATTGCAGTAGATCGGTCAAATTTAAAACCACCCAATATTACATTAAATAAATAAGATTAAAATATCTGGAGCTGATAAACAATCAGGAGGACCTCATAGTCTGCTATCCTTTCTTATTTACAGTTGCCAGATGATCTGCATGTGTGTGTTACTTGTGACCCCTCTTCCAGGCATAGATGGGCTTGTGCTGTCTCCAGAACTCAATGCGTGTGTCCAGGTAGTTGATGCCACTCAGGATCAGGTCATCCACCTTGTTTCCATTTCTACTGATCAGATCTGTGCAGGACCACAACAATAGCTGTGTTTACATGCAAGGATGAATCATGCCCAGTGTGGTGTTTTAAGTGACTAATTTAAGGCGGAATTACAACAGCAGTGTTAGGCAAGTGGCAAGTGCTTAGCATTTTTTGTCCAGGTAAGCTTGCAGTACCTCAGACGCCACCTTTGCTCTGAACAGTGCCTGCTTCTCCCCACAATTATATTTGAAAACATGGCATTAAAACATAAGGATGCTTGTATAGGATAAGAATCTTTCTTTCATGGCCTTTTGTGTCCATGTATCAGATGCTACGTATTCCACTGCATTTGATGTGGGCACCTTTGTCTTCGAGCAGTTTCTCCAGGTACTCCTTATCGGTGAACAGCTCGCCCAGTAGCTCCCGCTCTGTCTTCTTGCTCTTCGGACTTTCCTTCTTACTCTGCAGTTCCTGCTCTTTTTTGCCCTGCAAAAGCCCACCAAACACTGTATCACACAGGAGCTCACCCACCACTTCTAACTCCTCAATTCAAAAAGCTCTATCCTGGTCTGCATGCTGGCATACCACTATACAGAATACAGACGCAGGAAAAAAGAGAAGATGGCATCAATATCAGGGATGGAAATAAGACTCCCATTGTATAACAGACTGAGTCATTTCAGGTACTACATTTAGGCTATTTTATATCCGTCAAAGTGCTTGATATTTGAGACTTGACTTGACTTGGAGAATTCAAATAATACTGAAGATCATTGCTGTTATGCTTATCCTGCAGCTTCTGTTCTATGAAATGGATCAGTATCAGTATTTCCATCATTTAAATACTTATATGTTCAAGAAAGGTTGATAATTGTTGAATTACAGGAAACATTAGCAAGCATACCTCATCCTTTCCATGGAAGAAAGAAAGGTCACCTATGTTTTCCAGCTTCACAGATGAAGGGCCTAGGAAGCAAAAAAAATATTCAGTTAGCACATCCTACTAGACCATTCTGCGGGAACAACATGGAATTTAATTTTTCAACTCCTTATAAATCAAATACCAAACTTCTAGACACAACACTGGAACTTGACATTCCCAATAATACCACTTTTTCTGTTTCTTAGCTGCTTAGGTTATCCAGAATATTTTCCTTTCCTTAGGAACACAAAGTAAGCAGACTTCCCTGTAGTTGAGGATTTACTGGCAACCTTTGAGAGCAATGGCACTATATGAGGCAAAAAACCCTGCAAAATACACATCCAAAACCTCAAGTTCTTAATCAAGTCAGTCATCTCAAACACATCAAACAGACTATAAAATAATCATTTCACCCACTAATAATACAAAACATTATTGAATAATTGTGATCAATAAGTAACTGGCACACTAACTATCCTATGATTGCTCTCATACATAAATATGTAAATAAACAGACTGAGGGGGCAAAACAATACTCAGAACTCAGTGGTTCTCAACCCTGGTCCTGGAGGAGTCCCTACCCAGCATTTTTTGTTATTATTATTATTTATTTATTAGCAGACGCCCTTAGCCAGGACAATTGTTCCAATTGAGCTCTCAGTTACTTAACTGAACCCTTCATATAAGTTACAATTTGCTTACATTTGACTTTTTAAATTGTATAACTGATAAAAAAGTTGGTTCTTTAATAGGATATTAAGTTCCTTATACAACTTTCCTTATACAAACCCCAGTGTTTAAATAATGAAAAGGCTCTGATTAAGAAAATTATTAGCAAACGTAAGGTTCAATTAAGTAATTTAGAGCTCACTTGGAACAAAAACCAGCAGGGTAGGGGGTCCTCCAGGATCAGGATTAAGAACCCTTGGCCTAAATTATATGAAAATATGTTTTTGTAATTTCGTGAAACAAAAGAAAAAATAAAGTACATGTCGATTCATGATTCATACCTCTTACTCTTACTCTAACATCTTTTTATAATTATTATTATAAATTGGGCCTTTTCTGCATGTAGGTAAGCTTTACATACTTCAATTGCCCTTCATTATTAGAGGATAGTTTATAATTAGCCAGTAGTTGATACATGGAATTCTTCATAACTAATTTTAGATCCACTTCATTATTTCAGACAGGAGAACTAGTCAAGCAATCAGAGCAGGCTCAGAGTGCCCTCTCGTTCCTAATCTTCTCTAGTGTTTTAACTGATCTAGATTTGAAACAATTGTACTTACTGCCCACAGAATTCTCAATGGCCTCTTGTGCTTTTTGGATGCCAAGTCTGAGTTCCTGGAGCTCTGGTCGCAGTTTGTGTCCCCGATGGAAAAACACCAAAGCAAATTCAAAGTTTCCCATTGCGTACAAGGCTTCTGCTTTCTGGTAAATACCCTGGGTGTTGGGGGGAAACCATCAGTAGCAACTTAACATTGAATAATACAATATAGATTAGAGATTAAACCACAGGGATTGTGCAACATATGGCATTGAATATCATCAGGTTGTTTGAGCTATTAAAGTGATGTGCCTTTATTTGTTTTAACATTCTTGTTTTGTGTTGTTGTAGATGTGGCTGATGGTGAATCAGATCACATTAAAAAAATATATTTCAGTGGAAATGCAGAATACAAGACAAAATAATAAAGTGGAGATAAGCAAAAGTGCAAGTCTGCACACCTGAACAAATAATAGCAAAACAGCATCCTTTCACCCAATTCCTATGTGTGTGCGACTGTGTTTGTTTGCTTGGGGGAAAGGTGTGTAGAAAGCATACTGGGACCCGTAATAAAGGTCTGCACATTGAAGGCATTAAGTAATAATCTTGTGAAGGCACTCAGCAGCAAACCTTGAAGAACCCCTTGTCGTCTTTGAGTGAAGACTCAGCATCCTGCAGAGCACTCTTGGGATCCCCCAGCCTCAGGAAAGATCTGGAGCGTGCCACCAGCAAGTGCTTGTTATCCGGCTGCAGCGCCAGCGCCTGCGCAACATGTCACAGTGTCAGTGCCACTTAAAAAGATTAACACACACTATACACAACACTGCTGTGAGGGGAATTATCTGGTGTATTGCGTTGTATACAAAGACAGAAATGTAATACGCTGTTGCACTGCCCAAAATACTAATCAGTAACATATAGCTTCAACACTGACTGGCAAAAATTGTCAGTTGGCCAAAACAAAGACAAGGAGGAGAGGTTACTAGGTACAGAGAAAGTCTAAACTGCATCCTGAGATATAAACATACTGCCTTCTCCCATGCAGATATAGTGTAACATTGTTCTCTAAATGCTCTCTCATTAAATGTCAACACCAGATATTGAAACACAATTGGTTGTAGTTGTAAACTTGACAGCTCATTTTACAAATCAGTTTCTGGTCATTTCTATGTATAAACTGGTGTAACCTTTTCGTACCATTATGAATGTAATATGAAATTAAACTATATGATTTAAACAGATACACAAAACATAAACCATTAGCAAATGGTCACCAAGTGTTTTGGCACACAAGTTTACCTTGTTGTAACATGCAATGGATTTGATATATTCCCCTTTGAGGTAAAGTTGGTTGCCTTCTGTTATGTAGGTAGAAATCAAGCACTTGGTTTCCTGCTCTCCATCGTACAGCTGTTCATTACCTTTACATACCAAAACTACAGTACAAGAGACAATGGTGTTATCAGAATGTGTTGATATGTGTGTTTATATCAGAATGTGTTAATGTGTGTGAACGGGCGTAAGTTTGGTTTCAGAAGTTGGGAGGACATTCTTTTTTTCGGGGGGGGGGGTTGCTCGCGTAGTTGTTGAGTGGTAATTTGTGTGAGAAAACACACACACACACACAACGAGCTAACATCAAGTTATTTTCTAACATTTCGGGTTCAACTCCAACGTAATTTATTTCATGACACTGGGTAATCCGATGCGGTGCTGTTGTGACCTGCATTCATATTTTAAAACTGGTAAAAAGGGAATACTAGGCAGATTTCCATTAGCGCGCACACACACACACATCTACACACTTGTAATATTGTAATATTATTTGCTTGGCGTGCGGCTTTCCATATTACGGAATGAATGTACAGCTTAACACTAGCTCACCCCGAAGTGTCCTTCCTGTCTAACGCCTTAGATCGAACGCCTATCATTTGAAACGCCGATCTCCTCGGCAACGGACGCGCAATGACGTCACAAATAGCCCCTGCCCTACTCAGAGCGAGGAGAAAGTACGTGCAGTGAATATCTATGGAATGCAGTTTGAGTCAATATTAAATAAATAAATAAATAAATAAATATGGCTATGAAATAAATCCTTTAATAAATAAATGAGACAATAAATACATACATAAATATCAATATATAAATTAGTCAATATATAAATAAACAGTATTGTTTTTAATTATGTTTTTCATAATGCCACATTTCAGTATTTCATGGCACTATTTCATAATGCCACATTTCCATTTGGTATATTCAAATGATGAGGCGTGGTTTCTCACAGATTCAGACCAAAGCAGCAGCACATTGAGTCTGTATAGCTGCTGTGAGGACAGCGGAGGCTCCGACACGCCCTGCTGTTCTTAGCACATCAAACTGTGGTGGCGTCGAATACAGACGATATGTATTACAACATTATTTGTACTTAGAAATTAAAGAGCATCATGCTGTAGTGCCGTGATATTTACGGGAGAGTCTAAAAGTACTAACGCTGAAAAAAGCTTAATGTGCTTTACACATGACCATTACTTTTCTAACTGTGTATGTTTACATTTGGAAACTTCCTAATGCCATCAATAAAGTTTAAGTAACATTAACAGTACGAGTATGACGTTACCCAGTGAAGACGTGAATTCAGGACCAGGTCACTGTGAGCTCACCGGAGCAGACATCACACTGAGCTCACAGTGAGGTCACCTTGTGAGCTCACAGTGTGAATTCCCTGTGAGCTCACTGTGACCTGGTCACTGTGACCTTTTCAACAGGGGGCGCTAAATATCTTCTATGTAAATTAGATAGTCAACTCCGCCTAATTTAGATGGCAACATTTGTGTTACCCGAAACGGTGCATTATGGCATTTGCATGAAGTTTTGGTGTTTTTTTTTTTTTTGTACTCTCTACATAATGGAAAACCTGCATAATTTCTTATTCCAGTCTTCTCTTTTAAAAACGATTGGATTTTTAACACGATGCACCTGGATTGTATTAGAGCAGCCCTTCTCACAGATGGGAGAAAAGCGGGAGTTCACTCTTGTTTAAACACGGAGTCTGTGGTGGCTGTGAAGACCCCGCACTCCGCCATTTCTCAGGAGACAGGATCAGTAAAGAGGGATATGGTGAGGCATTTTCATTTATTCTTTTGTGTTTTCCAGAAAATTGCGATCATGAATAAACCAGAGATCACAGACTATAGCAACTGCAACCGAAATATGCAGTATTTACTAGTCACTGCAGCTGTGTCGGTTTTCTTTACTAAACACTAGAATCGCCACATTTCGCACCACATACAACCGCAGCGCCCGAACAATGTGCGGCTCCTATGAAACGGCTGTGTGAGGAAAACTAAAGACTTGGATAAAACTTTAGTGAAAATTAAAAGTGATGTATATATCGGTATGCACATATCACATATAATTATTTCACACTGACTAATGTATTACAAAGACCAGATTGTCGGCTATATTATTACCGCAGGTCCGGGGGTTTGAGAAGAAAGTATTTATAACTTATTAATGATGAGGAGTTTCCATCTGAAACACCGTATTTAATTAAAACATTTAATAACAAAACAGATATGTGGGAGAAATTGACATTCGCGCTTTTGAATTGCGAAAGCTGCACAAAAAGCGGCTATAACCGTTCTAGTGTTAATTAAGTTTAAAACAGGCTACAGAGTAACAATAACAAAACTAAAAAACACCAGAAGTTTATTACAATACAACAATTACATTATAGAGAAACAGACCCATTAAGAGTTCTTAATGCTTTAGAATTGGTGGAGGCTGAAATACTTTGGATATACTGTTTGACCTCATTTTCAAAGATAGTTTTTTATGACTACATTTAAGAATGTGGAATAAGATTAAATAATAATCACATTTTTCTTTAGTGTATTCAGAAAAGGCCAGGTATGGTCTTCATTTGTAATGAAAAATATTTTATCATTGTCTGTTTGCTTGAAGTCATGCAGGGGAAATAATATGGATTCTCTTTACAATTAAGTAATATGTAAATATTTTCATTCTTCCAATTGATGCTATAATTGTTCTTTACCTTTTTTGTCTTGCAGCAAATAATAATATTCAATTTCTCATTCTTAAAACAAAAATCAAGGAATCATCATGAGGGATCAATCCTAATAAAAATAATTCCTGACGAGGATGAACACAACCAGTTGGTCGACAAAGTAGAGGAGTTTGAGGTATTTTCAGTAAGTGTAATCACATTGTTACAATTATGATTTTCCTCTTTGCAATATTTATAGCTAACTGATTACAGTATGTCATTTTAGGAAAGATTTTGGGCTTTAAAATCAACTGGATTGTGCTAAGTGGTCAGGTAAAATAATTAAACTGTTACCAAACATTAGTCATGCAATTGTATTATTTTTTAATCCTTTTTGAAAGAGTAGTATTTGTATAATGTATCCGGTGAACACGCATGATTTTCCATTGATATTCCAGAAATTGTGTTGTATTTACAGTTTGATTTTCTATTCCAGAATGTGTGAAGCATTTTCATGATGAGGTGGCAATAGAAGTAAAACAAGGAAAACTGAACAAAATGAAGACTACAGTAGAATTTTAAGTGCTTCATCAAATTGAAACATTGTACAGATCACTAATAAATACATTTCTGAACATATTACTGTGTGTGTCTTGAATCTAATTACTGAATATCCATGTCACTATGAACCCACACCGTGAGCAGTTAGGTCACAGGGAGCTCACAGTGACCTCACATTCTTCACAATGTAGTTGTCTAGGATTGGTATTCTACCCTAGAGTACAGACCTTGCAGCAGACCTGGCCTGACATATTTGCCATGTATGACCCTGCCCCTTGGTTTGTCACACATCCTCCCCCCCAGCTGCGACCCCATAGGTCAAGCGACAGCCGCAAAGAAAGCATGCCCCTGGGACAGCCCATCAACATTCCCCATGGCCTTCCCTGGCTGTGCTGCAGGGTGAAATGAAAAGGTTGGAGACTCAAAAACCACCTCATCACACGGGCATTCCTGTCTTTCGAATGAAGCATCCAAGTGAGGGGGGCATGGTCAGTGATCAGGGTGAAGTGCCTGCCCAACAAATAGTATTGAAGACTGTCCAAAGCCCACTTCATTGCCAAACATTCTTTTTCAACTACCGAATAATTTCTTTCATTGGATTCCAACTTTCTGCTAAGGAACAATACCGGGTGTTCGTGATCACCCATCCTTTGGGACAAAACCGCTCCTATCCCCACCTCAGAGGCGTCCATCTGGACTATAAATTCTTTCTGAAAGTCAGGTACCATTAAAACGGGGTTGCTGCAGAGCGCCTCCTGTAGGCTCCGGAAAGCCCAGTCTGCTGTATCACCCCACCTAACCATATTGGGTTCTCTAGCCTTAGTCATATCAGTCAGAGGGGTTCGCTAAGGTAGCATAGTCGGGAATAAACCTCCGGTAGTACCCAGTTAACCCCAAAAATGCCTTAACCTGCTTTTTATTGACAGGCCTAGGCCAAGAGTCTATGGCTTCAACCTTGGATATTTGGGGTTTCACCATACCCCTCCCTACTGTATATCCCAAGTATTTGGCCTCTTCCAACCCCAAATTGTATTTGGTTGGATTAGCCATCAGGCCTGCTGCATGTATTGAATCCAATACCGCTTGGAGCTGAGACAAATGTGATTCCCAATCTGGACTGTGAATGACCAAATCATCTAAATATGCTGCCACATATGGTCTAAGTACGTGGTCCATCAACCTTTGAAAGGTGGCAGGAGCACCATGCAGGCCAAAGGGCATCACTGTGTAGTGAAACAGACCATCTGGGGTGGCAAAGGCTTTTTTTTCTTTGGCACCCGGGGTCAAGGGAATCTGCCAGTAGCCCTTGGCTAAGTCAAGAGTTGAAATATAGCAAGCATTCCCAATATTCTCTAACAATTAGTCTACTCGGGGCATTGGGTATGCATCAAACTTTGAAATTTCACTAACCTTTCTAAAATCATTACAGAATCTCCAGGAGCCATCAGGCTTGGAAACCATGACTATAGGGCTGGACCACTCACTGTGGGATTTTTCAATCACCCCTGCCTCCAGCATTTCCTTAACCTCATTTCTAATAGCGTTCCTGCGAGCTTCTGGTACCCTGTAAGGCCTCATATTTACCTTCTTTCCTGGGAGCGACACAATGTCGTGAGAGACTAAATGGGTACGCCCCGGTATGCCTGAGAAAACTTCCCTATTACGTATTATCAAGTCATTCACCTCCTTCAACTGGTCAGGTGACAGGGTGGCTGCAATATTCACCTTTGGTGCCCCTAGTGGCTGAGGGGGGTAAGTCAACATCAACACTTTCCTGTCCTTCCAGGCTTTTATTAAGTTGACATGATATATTTGTTCTGGGGGTCAACGGCCGCGCTGCCGAACCTTATAGTTCACTTCCCCTATTCGCTCTATAATCTCATAAGGTCCCTTCCACGTAGCCAGAAATTTACATTCTACAGTGGGAACCAACACCAACACCCTGTCATCAGGCTGGAACACCCTCAGTGTAGCCTGATGATTATAGGCAAATTGTTGGCGTTCCTGTCCCTGCCTTAGGTGCTCTCTCACAATGGGAGTGACTGTGGCTATTCTCTCTTGCATAGCATTGATGTGCTCGACTACACTCCGGGAAGGAGTGGACTCGTGTTCCCACGTTTCACGGGCTATGTCTAATATCCCCCTGGGGTGCCTCCCATATAACAGTTCAAAAGGCGAAAACCCAGGGAAGCCTGTGGGACTTCCCTAATGGCAAACATCAAGTAGGGCAGCATGAAGTCCCAATTTTTCCCATCCTTATCGATTACCTTTCTTAGCATGGACTTCAGGGTCCTATTAAATCTCTCAACCAACCCATCTGTTTGTGGGTGGTAGACTGATGTTCTCAACTGCTTAACCTGTAACAATTTACACAGATCGGTCATAACCTTAGACATAAAGGGTGTGCCCTGGTCTGTTAATATCTCCCTCGGTATACCCACCCTACTACATATCAACATTAGCTCTTTTACAATACCTTTTGAAGCCATGGTCCGCAGTGGAATGGCTTCTGGGTACCTGGTGGCATAATCCAAAATAACCAGTATATACTGATGCCCTCTGGCTGATTTCGGGAGAGGTCCCACCAGATCCATAGCTATCCTAGCAAAGGGGGTCTCTATGATGGGCAAAGGGACCAGTGGGCTGAATGCTGGTTTAGGAGCATGTAGTTGACATTCAGGACATGAGCTACAATGTTCTGTCACGTCTGCATGTACGCCTGGCCAGTAAAACCTCCTCAGGAGTCTATCCTTGGTTTTGTCCATCCCCAGATGTCCCCCCAGGATATGCCCATGTGCCAGTGAGAACTGTTCGTCTGAACGGGGTGGGAACTAGCAATTGCTCCACAATGTCCACCCCTATCTTATTTACACGGTACAATAGGTCATTTTTTACCATAAAATAAGGATAAGCTGTTGGCAGGTCTGCAGTATTCATAGGGGTCCCATTTACTACCTTCACATTTTCTTTAGCATAGTGTAGAGTGAGATCTCGCAAATGCCAAATTCAGTGGGGAGTCCCTCTAACACTGACACTTCTATATTGTCAGCTTCAGGGGTCTCTATGAATGGATTCTCACCCACCCTGCTAGTGCTGGGTTCCTCACCCTCCTAGGGTCATCTATGTCACTACATTCCACCCCTATGTTTTCAGTTTCATTTTCCAAAACCAAAATCTTCACTTTCGACTCGACTGGAACCAGGTCTACTTTTAACTCTAGTTGTGGGATCGAGTTAACTTCCTGCTTACAGTTTTCAGTGTGCATTTCCAATTTACTCTGTTTTCTACCTAGTTTTCCAAAATTAGGAAAATATCGTCCCAGTATCACATGATATGGCATGTTGGGTACCACACCGACTTTGTAAACTAGTATCCCGGCCTCTGTCTGTATGTTTACAAGGGCTGTGGGATAGGGGCGTGTGTCGCCATGTATGCATGTGATACTGAGCTCCTGATGTCTATCCAGCTTATTGGTCGCTACCAATTTTTCTGTGACCAGTGTAACCATACTGCCAGAGTCGAGTAGCGCAGCCACTTCTTTCCCATCGACTATCACTGTACACATGTGTTTTGGATTAGGTACTCCGCCTATGAAAACATCCGTACCAACAGGGCAGGCATAAAATACCGGTTTCTCTTTCCCCTTATCACACACATTACATTGCATTGGTTCCTCTCTCCCTGGGCGGTGGGCTGCAATATGTCCTACTTTGTCACAATTGTAGCAGACAATTGGTTGTAATGGTGACCCCCTATAACCCTTAGTCTCGGCTTTAGGCCCCACCTTTGCCCCCCAGTCTTGCTCTTTTCTTCCATCTCCCAGCGCGTCATGTTTCCCAGAGTACTTTGGAACCATCTTACCCGGTCCTCTGGTTCGCCATGGCCTGGGGAACGAGTTTTTAACCTCCGGTACATGCTCTGCTGCTCCGGCTGTATAGAACCGCTCTTCAATGGCCACCAAGGTGTCAGCGGACAGCACCTCATTCTGGCCAACCCAGCGTCGAACCTCCTTGGGCAAACAGCGTTGGTAGTGGTCAAGGCCTATGGCCTCCACCACCTCGGCTGATGAATGGACCTCTGGCTGTAGCCATTTCCTGGCCAGATGGATCAGATCAAACATCTGCGTTCGGGGTGGTTGTCCTGGTTGGTAGGCCCACTGCTGAAACCGATGTGCCCTCACTGCGGTGGTCATGCCCAATCGAGTCATTATCATAGTCCTGGGCGTCCTTCAGCTCCAGATCAAAGTACGCTTTCTGTGCATCCCCTGCCAGATAAGGTGCCACGAACCCTGCCCAGGATTCTTTTGGCCATCCCTCTCTCTCTGCTGTCCTCTCAAAGGTCATAAGGAAGGCCTCAAGGCCTGTTTTGTCATTTTCTGCAGAAAGTGATTGGTGCGGGGAGTGGAATGGGTTGCAGCCCCCTGTGGCCCAATCCTGGTTCCAAGTGCTTCAACACTCTCTTTCAGTTCTTTAGTCACCTTTTCCTGCTCTTCTCTAAACATTTTATTTGTATCATGCTGGACCTGCAGTGCTTCCTGATGCATCCGCATAGCATCCTGGTGAGCCACCTGCTGCACCCTGGTCGATTCCTGTTTGACAGCCTGTAGCAAAGCTTTAACAACCTCCTCCGTTTTGTTTAAGAAAAAAAAATCACTTAGCAAGTCTGGGTTTCATGGGATCAGTGCCCGCATTCTCCACCAAATGTGACAAACCGCCTTGGCTGGTAGAATGGCTGCCTGAGGGTTTCTGGGAAATGTAGTTGTCTAGGGTCGGTATTCTACCCTAGAGTACAGACCTTGCAGCAGACCTGGCCTGACATATCTGCCATGTATGACCCTGCCCCTTGGTTTGTCACAATGGCTTAATGTGGAAAGGGCTTAAGGTGGTTAGCTGTACTTAAAATGTAACCACGTGTTAATCCCTATTGTAACCAAGGTGGATTGTGCGTAATGTATATTGCGGTGAATGTGGGAATAGCTTAAAGTGGTTTAGTCTAACCAATTGGATCCTAACTTTTCTTATGACAATACCCACACCTACCAGTCCTATACAAAAGAGCAGGCACTTAACTGAACACAATCAATATCAAATACACGTTACATACACAGTACGAAGTGCGCAGAACCTCACAGGACCTCGCAAAATCCGCAAAAATACCCAAACTTTATATTTGATATAACTTCCCAATACTATTCACATCACCTGTGGTGTTTTTTTCTGACATCTGCAATATCAAAATCTGGCCAAACATTGATGAAAGGCCTATGAGTAACATTGATTAGCGTGTCTCAGTTCATAAGCTACATGAAAGTGGCTTTGGAATTTTGTCTCACACAGTTATCTACTTATATATGTGTGTTTATGGGTTTTTGTATTTCAAATCATTTGAAATTTTAAATGTATTTAATTGATAAAAGTACCAAAATAAACTATAAAATGTGAACGTACTGGCTGCTCTCTCCCACAGCGCAACTCCCGCCCGATTGAGGTCGCGGGGCTACATACTGGTGAGAGCGTTACTATAGGGTGCTGTCCTCCAAATGTGTAGATATGTCAGTTTTTATGGAAAGAGATACCGATTTTTACAAACCATAGCTGTTGTGTCAATGCATTTTAAAAACAAATAATTGTCTAAGCCATCAGTACATATTTCCAATGTGTTAGCCATGCGTATACTGCTACATTTAGTTTGTCTTTCTCCACATTAAACAAATGTGAATAACAGTTTCATACAAAACATTGTCTGCAGGGAAATGGGCAGAATGATTTAAAAAGCCTTTAATTAAGTTAATGATAATTCGAAAACTCGTGTCTGGTGTTTAAATTTGGATGTGTGCAGGCCGACTTAATTTTTTCAGTATTCAAATGTATATTCTTGTAATGTGCCTGCAATAAACTAATGTAACATTGTTGTTTTGCTGCTGTACAATTAAGACGATCCATATAATGTTATATGTAGACAGGCTTTCTGTGCTTGTTACTACATTTTGAGTTTTACAAATAGCCAGTCATTACAATGTAATGATTTATGTCATTCATTAATACTGACCAATAATTACCTCGGGAGACTGATTGCCCTACATGTTAGATAATGGAATTCAAATTGTATTGTCTGTTTTCCATCACACATTTTAACATATTTTAGGTGACGACCATACTTGTGTGCGCAAAACATCAGGGGTTAGAGAGTTTGGATTGGAAGCAAGGTGTGTATGTTGTTTTGTAATACCACAGTGAAGACTGTTTCCATCCTGTGTGTAGTTTGTTTTGTTCACTTTTGTTTTGGCCTTCATGCCAGTTTACTTTGTGTTTCTTCAATAAAAGTGTTGTTTTTGTTACCTGTGGTTCTGTCTTTGAACCTCAATTCCCGGCCACCCCATCACACACACTTTTGAGGGGCTTCTTCTATTAATTCAGCATTGAATACTTTTTCAACAGTAGTTGGTACATCTGTTAACCTTGTATGTATTATAGAGGTGAACTCATTGTTAGAAGTCACTACTGTATTAACACACTTGCCACGAGTATTGACGTGTCTTGCTTGTACCTGTGTACAGAAGTCAGTAGTATTTACCCATTTTTTAAATTGTAAAATTAAATCAGTAGGATCATTCTCTCCGTTAAACTCAAGGCGATGAATCTTCTTGTTTAAAAAGTCTTTACCTTAAATCAGACCAAATCAGAATAACAGGAAGAAAGTAACCAAACAACTTCTCCAAAAGTCATGGACCATAATATGCATTAGGTAATGAAATGTATAAGTATCAGCAGTTGCCTTTGATTTTTGTTTATTCTTCTCCTCATTACTGTGGAGAAATGTATTTCATTTTGACTTCTATTTCATATTACAATTATTTCCTTATTTTAGATTTTTTCCTTATTAATATTGACTCAAACGGCATTCCATAAATATCAACAAAGACCAGCTCTGTTATTATATTTGTATGTATTATTAGGCTTTTTAGTTTAGTATAGACATTGTCTTGGGTTCATAAAACAATTAAAATAATAAAATAATTTACTGTTGTGAACACAGGACTATATACAGTGAGGGAAAAAAGTATTTGATCCCCTGCTGATTTTGTACGTTTGCCCACTGACAAAGAAATGATCAGTCTATAATTTTAATGGTAGGTGTATTTTAACAGTGAGAGACAGAATAACAACAAAAAAATCCAGAAAAACACATTTCAAAAAAGTTATACATTGATTTGCATGTTAATGAGGGAAATAAGTATTTGACCCCTTCGACTTAGAACTTGGAGGCAAAACCCTTGTTGGCAATCACAGAGGTCAGACGTTTCTTGTAGTTGGCCACCAGGTTTGCACACATCTCAGGAGGGATTTTGTCCCACTCCTCTTTGCAGATCCTCTCCAAGTCATTAAGGTTTCGAGGCTGACGTTTGGGAACTCGAACCTTCAGCTCCCTCCACAGATTTTCTATGGGATTAAGGTCTGGAGACTGGCTAGGCCACTCCAGGACCTTAATGTGCTTCTTCTTGAGCCACTCCATTGTTGCCATGGCTGTGTGTTTTGGGTCATTGTCACGCTGGAATACCCATCCACAACCCATTTTCAATGCCCTGGCTGAGGGAAGGAGGTTCTCACCCAAGATTTGACAGTACATGGCCCCGTCCATCGTCCCTTTGATGCGGTGCAGTTGTCCTGTCCCCTTAGCAGAAAAACACCCCCAAAGCATAATGTTTCCACCTCCATGTTTGACGGTGGGGATGGTGTTCTTGGGGTCATTCCTCCTCCTCCAAACACGGCGTGTTGAGTTGATGCCAAAGAGCTCGATTTTGGTCTCATCTGACCACAACACTTTCACACAGTTCTCTGAATCATTCAGATGTTCATTGGCAAACTTCAGACGGGCCTGTACATGTGCTTTCTTGAGCAGGGGGACCTTGCGGGCGCTGCAGGATTTCAGTCCTTCATGGCGTAGTGTGTTACCAATTGTTTTCTTGGTGTCTATGGTCCCAGCTGCCTTGAGATCATTAACAAGATCCTCCCGTGTAGTTCTGGGCTGATTCCTCACCGTTCTCATGATCATTGAAACTCCATGAGGTGAGATCTTGCATGGAGCCCCAGACCGAGGGAGACTGACAGTTATTTTGTGTTTCTTCCATTTGCGAATAATCGCACCAACTGTTGTCACCTTCTCACCAAGCTGCTTGGCGATGGTCTTGTAGCCCATTCCAGCCTTGTGTAGGTCTACAATCTTGTCCCTGACATCGTTACCTGTATAAAAGACACCTGGGAGCCAGAAATCTTGTTGATTGATAGGGGATCAAATACTTATTTCACTCATTAACATGCAAATCAATGTATAACTTTCTTGAAATGCGTTTTTCTGGATTTTTTTGTTCTTATTCTGTCTCTCACTGTTAAAATACACCTACCATTAAAATTATAGACTGATCATTTCTTTGTCAGTGGGCAAACGTACAAAATCAGCAGGGGATCAAATACTTTTTTCCCTCACTGTATATATACTGTTAAAGAAGTGTGTCAAGAACATTGTGAAACAAAAAAATATATATTAGAAGTGGTGCCACTATACAGTATAGTGTAAGTGATTTCCAAAGTCACTTCTGACTCCATCCAGGACAGGAAGGGGTATACTATACCATAAACCAAGTTCTTATTTGTGAACACATGGTCACACTGGATACCACATAGAAATTGCCAAAAGATAAAGCAGAACCAGCCCACAGGCCCGCGCCGCCCGAGTGAGCGCCTGATTGTTATATATATATATATATATATATATATATATATATATATATATATATATATATATATATATATATCACGCATATAACGTGCAGCCAAAATGAAAACTGAATACAAAGTGTAATTTGTGAAAGTGAAAATATAGACATAAACAATGGAGTTAGAAGTGAAGCGTAATTTAAATACATGTGTTAAATATCCCCAATTAAAAGTGCACACCCCGCCCACCAAACAGCCTCGGCTAACAACAACAAAGAATTCTAAAGGAGCATTTTTCTTTTCACGATTAAACTGTCTTGGTCATTTCTAAGGCAAAGCGTTTTCATATTTAATCCTTACAATCTTTATATCAAGAATTGTAGTAAATATGTATTTTTTTATATAAAAAATAGATACAGTTGTTGATTTGAAAAATGTAATTCTGTAGTAATGTAGGCCTACTGTTATGTATTTTCTTAAAACATAACTTTAACAAATATTTCCCTCTCTAAACACACTGATATTTTGCTTACATTCGAAGACAGCGAACAGCGCCTCATTAGTTGTCCTAACCAAGTTTCTGGTACTGTTGTGAACATAACTTAAAAGTTATCCATTTTATTGGGCACTACAACGTTATATAAAATATTTTATATAATTTATATAAAAAAATATTAAATATGTTTTTCAATTTTCGAATACATTGTATTTGAGAACAATGAGGTGAAACTGTGTTAAAATGTTTAGCAAAACAATACATTTGCTTTCTTAATTAATATTATCTACTAGTATTATTTGTATATATTTTTTTATTATTATAAATTATGGTAGTAGATAATATTATTTAAAAAATATGTGACGAAGCAGACTGATATTTTAACACCATTTCAGTTTTTGTTTAATTTAATTAAAATCAGCATATTAAATTATAGCCTTTGACAGGCATTACACTTTGGCTTATTTAAAGACATCTGATACTAAATATTGATTATAATATTGATTGTATCTTGTATGATTTTATTTTTCTTCGTTTTGAATTCGTTTTAAGATTGTGAGAATCATGTTGCCTGGAATCAAGTACCATTATACAAGTTCATGATGTTCATGATATATTCTTTCTATCATTTTGTTAAAATAAAAAATACAATTCATAGTATCAGAAAGTGAGGATTAAATGTTAAAATGTCTATATTACAATAAATTACAATATTACACATAAAGTCAAATGTGACACTTTAAAACCATTTAATCAAAAATATATACACATAACAGATGTATTGTTGGTAATACACATGAATACACAAACTTGATGGATTTTTAAAGCGTATTTATACACTCTCAAACTTTGTGTGTGTTTTTGGTTATGTAGATGTTTGTTTGCTTGCTTGGCTTTGTTTTGAACCTTATTCAAGTCTAGCTTTTTAATACTTTTGGCTGAAACTGTAACGAAAACATGTATCCAAATGCAGCTATGAGAACATCCATATGATTGGAAAGTCGAAACATTGTCACTAATCTACATTATAGCTTCCTGTGGTAGGATAGCAGGGAATGCGGGCTCAGAGTCAGACGGCAAGTACAGAAAACAATCATTTTATTAGCCTTAAAAGCGCCAACATATTTCACCCTCTAATAGTGCCAATGAGGGCATTTTTGGACCCCAATTGGAAATGATGGAACAGTAACACTTTATTTGATTATCCTTTGGTAACACAAGTAAATGGTTTTAAATAAGCATATAAGCATATATTTGAACATTTTGATACATTCAAAGCCAAATTTAAAAACAAATATGTTTGTATGTTTTGGACAGATATTTTGAACAATTTAATCCATTGAAACTTTCTGTGTTTGCTACGGGGGCAGAGGACACACCGGTGCCTAGCAGCAGAGTGTTGAACCCTCTCAGCTTTCTTAGACTACAGAGTGTTGATGGGCTGATGGTTTGTTTTTGTTCATGCCTGTAAGTAGCAGAAGGCCAATTGCAGTTTTGATTTCTATTAAATCAACTGGCCTCCATTTTCAGGTGTTCAGTTGTACTCACATTTTACCACAATAACTCTCAAATACAGTACATGGACAAATGTATGTGGATACCTGCTTGTCAAACATCTCATTCCAGAATGATGGGCATTAAATGGCTGATAGAATAGCCTCCACTCTTCTGGGAAGGCTTTCCTCTAGATATTGGAACATTGCTGCAGGGATTTGCTTCCATTCAGCCACAAGGGCATTAGTGAAGTTGAGCTCTGATGTAGAGCGATTAGTCTTGGCTCACAGTCGGAGTTCCTCACTTTGTGCACGGGGGAATTGTCATGCTGAAACAGGAAAGGGCCTTCCCCAAACTGTTACCACAAAGTTGGAACTGCAAAATTGTCTAAAATGTAATTGTATGCTGTAGCTTTAAGATTTCCCTGCAGTGGAACTAAGGAGCCTAGCCCGAATCATGAAAAACAGCCCCAGACCAGTGTTCTCCTGGCATCCGCCAAACCTAGATTCGTCTTGCAAGATGGTGAATCGCGATTCGTCACTCCCGAGAATGCATTTCCACAGCTTCAGAATCCAACGGCAGAGAGCTTTACACCATTACAGCCAGCATTTGGCATTGTGCATGGTGATATTTTCGGTTTTTGTGTGGCTGCTCGGCCATGGAAACCCATTTCATGAAATTACCGACAAACGGTTCTTGTGCTGACGTTGCTTCCAGAGGCAGACTGGAACTGGGTAGTGATTGTTGCAGACCGAGGACAGACTATTTTTGTTCAGTGGTCCCGTTCTGTGAGCTTGTGTGGCCTACCACTTCGGAGCTGAGTTGTTGCTGCTCAATGACTACACACCTGTCAGCAATAGCCAAATCCACTAATTAGAAGGGGTGTCCATATACTTTTGGTCATGCAGTGTATAAATACATATTTAGTGTCCAGTTGATGATCCTAAACCAAGATGAGAATCCCATCTTTCATATGCAATTGGAACCTAGATAAGAGCAAAGCATTCCAAAGTTAGAGCTTAAATTGTAAAGTTCCTGTAGACGATATTGTATTTTTGCCAGTGATCAATACAGACACACAATGGAGATTTTTTCAGTCCTCAACATTGACACAAAATCATAGCAAATGATGATAACAAAAGTGTTTTTGTTGGTAACTTATTGCTTGACAAAGTCCTAAAATTCCAGAAAGATTGGAAAAAAGGGTTTGAAAGTTAAGATTTTTTTTTCAATCCTTGTTTACATCTTGGCTGTCAGGCTAGTAGGGTCGGGTTGTTGTAGCGCAGTTTTCCGCAGTTCTGCGCGCATCTGCGGTGCTCATCCAGTGGGATCGGTGGGATTCTGCAGATCTGCGGACATCGGCGCTACAATAACTCGACCTAAATGCTTTGGATTTTGTTAACACGGAATAAGGGACGGGGGTCGTATTGTATCCCAGTGTATCGTAAACAAACTCTTCTTACTGCAGAGCTCAGGTCGCCGGTCGGTAACTAACCAGACCACATATACAGACAGTAAATTAGGTCTCTCTTCTTGGATGTCTAAATCATCAGTTTTTGTTTTTGTTTAATTCAATACTATTCTTCACTGCCTTCTATATCATATTTATTTGGATAGTACATGTGTTAGTTGCAACAATGTAATGCAGAGTACAATGCAAATTGTATCGCATTCTCTATGTTGTTTTTTCGTACTTGTTTGCTGTTTTTTGTATCGTGCAGCAAATCATTCGCCCTTCTTAATTCATTTTAATTAATAAATACTGAATAGTCACTTGTCAGGAACTGCAAAAGGAAGCAAAGTAACCACCGCATTTATGTTGTAGAGACTTTCAGTAAAGTGATGAGAAGTTACAAAAACAGATTCAGTTTTAATACAAACTGGGGTGAAACGTTTTGCATTACTAGAGCACCAATGCTAGGGCAATGTTTGTCCATTGTTGTATTTTAGATTACCTGACATTCATTCATTCGTATCTTTAATTTTAACTTAAATGTTTTAAAAACCCGCTTCGAGTACACAGAACCGCCCCGGGGCATCAGGGGACTGTTTAGTTTAGGACGTTTCCATGGCAAATTCAACTTCCGGGAAACGACTGAAAGCTTGGGATTTACTTCCGGGTGAGTTCGGTAGCTCCAGAACTGACGCATTGGTTTTTTTATTATTATTTGTGTGTCTGTTATTGACTCAGACTCGATATACAACCTTTTGGAAGCACCAAGCAAGATTTTGCTTTAATTATTTGCTCGGTCGCACTCCCGATCTGTAACCAAGGTGTCCCTTGCTTGGCAACGCTGCGGCAGCGTCACTGTCACTAAACAAGAACCAGTCGAGCCCGCGGTTTCCACTGACACCACACTGTCACCATATCAGCACATATACATATATACTGTGCCAGATGGCAGAAGATAACAGGCGAGGAGATGAAGATGAGCGAGGACCCGGGGCCGCCTACCAGATGTTTGTGATGATGGAGGACCTGTTGGATAAATTGAAGTTGCTGGATTACGAGGAAGAAGTGCTGAGAAAACACAACATGAAGTCCCTGTCGAGGTAGGAGTCTCGGATCTCAAGCCATATCCAATATTGCTGCAATGCTGCGCAACCTTATGAATACAACTGTGTGGTCATTGTTTTTTTTCCCTTTTCTACCAAATTGGGCTGGAGTTAATGCTGATTCTGTTACGTGTGCATTGACATTTGTAATCATAATAATAATACACGTGGTGTTAACAAGTACGGTAGCAGGCGTAATTATAAAAATAAGTACAAATAGTAAACGAGTTTCAAAACCAGGATTTCTTTTAAATCCACAGAGGCAAGCTTGTGTCAGGAGACCTGAGCTTGAATCTCAGTAAATTACATTAAATGATTTAATTACACAATTTGAATATACTTTTAACCCAGTTTGGCAAATAGGAAGTTGTGTAAAAACCTACCAGTACAAATCATGCCAGACTTGCCAATTTTTTTTTTATTTCCCGGTGTTTACATTTGTGCAATAACTTAGTTATTATCCACACAGAAATATTTTAACTAACTAAAGTGTGAAGAATTGAAGCAGTTGCCATAGGTTACCTAATATCTTGACTAATATGTGGACAATAACAGTTTTCTTTTTTTGTAAGTGATCTGACAGAACATTACTAGTTAGATCAATTGAGTGCTGTTTGTATTTCATAAATATTCAAATTAGTTGTTTAAAGTTTTTTTTTTTTATAACAATAACCCTTGTCATCAACTACTATTATTGCATTGGTGCTGTATGTATTGTACTAGCATCACAATGTTTTATTCATTTACAATTCATACAGCTTGAATTACTAATTGTTAAATTTAATTAGTCACACTTTTAGAATTTGTACTTGAGTGAAAATGGGTCTTAAATCTTCAAAAGATTGGTCTTAAAATGGTATCACGTTTTGCTCAGCCGAGAGATGCAGGAACCAAATAGGCAGGCACTATAGTATTTCTGCAGGACCCACAGACTTCTAAAATGCTAACCACATTCCTTACATTCCCATCCTGTAGATTACAGGTAAAACAAAAGATAACTTCTTAATTCTTTGAATTCATTTAACCCCCTCCTTTCCAGACATTACTTCGCCCTGCCGACAAACCCAGGTGAACAGTTCTTCATGTTTACCATTATTGCGTCATGGCTCATCAACCGGTCTGAACGGCCCTTCGAGGAGCCGCAGGAGGACGATGACCCCAACGCCACGGTGTCCAACATCCTGACGGAGCTGCGGTCCTTAGTGAGTGTCCTGGAGAACCAGAACAAATAGCTTGTGTGTGTGTGTGTGTGTTGTGACATTGTCTTGGTTACGAGTTTATCTTGTGATTTGTCACCAAATGACCTTTTCGCTACAATAATGATTACTGAAAACATGTGCAACATATTGGATTGGATCATGCATTAAGGATTGATGAATCAGACAAAAGCTATTAGAGGACAAGTCATGCTCTGGAAAAATATAGCATCAAATTATTGCATTGTGTTCAGTCTACTGAAGATTTGTTTCAGTCTAACCTAAGCTATCAGTCATGTCGGCATATCACTGAGAGGAGAACAGGTTAAAAAGGGGTTATCAAAAAGTATAGCTTTGGTTTGAAAACATCACAAATGGCACACCAGAAAGGACAGGTTAAATGGGCCATCATTGCATTGATCTCTGTCAAATGACAATCCTTCAGTGAAGAGCATCAAAGCATGTGTCTACGTCTCATTACCTAGGAGTTTTCTTATCTTAGATATAAGAAGGACTTGAAATCATGCGGTTTCAGGTAATAATTCAGTTGCAGCATATATAACCAAATATTACAAACTCAGATGTAACTGCAAATGAGATAGGTAGGGTACTCCAGTAGAGGACTGGCCATCTGGAGCACTGGAAGCAATATAAAATATAGATTGTATACACACTTACTCTTGGATCGCAGATTTTTGTCATTTTAAGCATGCTTTTTTATTTGCCTAGGGTGGAACAGTGGATTTCCCTCCTTCCAAACTGAAGGCAGGATTTGGGGAGCATGTGTGCTATGTGTTGGACCGGTTAGCAGAAGAAGCCTTGAAAAATACGAGATTCAGCTGGAAGAAGTGAGTCTGAAATATCTGATAATGCAGTGTCCCTTATACGCTGCAGAGCACTAATATCTTATTTCAATGTGAATATCACCCTTTTGTGGAGCTGTACTTATTCTTTGCAGTACCTAAGAAAAACTGAAATTATATACATTTTTGATAACCAAACTGAATGTTCTAACACAAGCCCCCCCCCCCCCGAAGACAAGTAATTACATCATGTGGCCCTTTATTGGATGAAGTGGTTATTCAAGATGGATGGAAGGATGTCATTTTTAAATTGTTTCTGTATCTATCAAGAACCACAGTCCAATTGCTACTGAGTGATGTCAGACAATAGTGCTCTGGGCAAAGTGAGGCAAAAATCATGGGGGCGGTGGTGTGTGCTTCCATTATGGAGGTTTCCATGTGTCGTCTGCATGGTGTTTCAGGCCGAGCTACCCCAGGGAGGAGCTGGAGGAAGAGTCTGTGATGGAGGATGATGCGGAGCTCACACTGGACAAAGTGGAAGAAGAGATGACTGTAAGTGCCTCGTCGTGTTTTCATTTAACGTCTTTGTCGCTCACAAAAGGAACTTTGACGACATCACTAGAATAGTGAAAATCCAGAGACTCGAGATTTAAAGTGTCTGTTTGTAACTTTCCTTCTGATTTTAATGTTGTGCAGCAAAGATTAATCAACTCAGTAGTTTGGAGAGGAGGAGAACTGTCTTTTAGTTTTGGCATTTCATTTTAGTTATCCTGTTCTCAGTAGTGGATTATACACTTACCTAAAGGATTATTAGGAACACCTGTTCAATTTCTCATTAATGCAATTATCTAACCAACCAATCACATGGCAGTTGCTTCAATGCATTTAGGGGTGTGGTCCTGGTCAAGACAATCTCCTGAACTCCAAACTGAATGTCTGAATGGGAAAGAAAGGTGATTTAAGCAATTTTGAGCGTGACATGGTTGTTGGTGCCAGACGGGCCGGTCTGAGTATTTCACAATCTGCTCAGTTACTGGGATTTTCACGCACAACCATTTCTAGGGTTTACAAAGAATGGTGTGAAAAGGGAAAAACATCCAGTATGCGGCAGTCCTGTGGGCGAAAATGCCTTGTTGATGCTAGAGGTCAGAGGAGAATGGGCCGACTGATTCAAGCTGATAGAAGAGCAACTTTGACTGAAATAACCACTCGTTACAACCGAGGTATGCAGCAAAGCATTTGTGAAGCCACAACATGTACAACCTTGAGGCGGATGGGCTACAACAGCAGAAGACCCCACCGGGTACCACTCATCTCCACTACAAATAGGAAAAAGAGGCTACAATTTGCACAAGCTCACCAAAATTGGACAGTTGAAGACTGGAAAAATGTTGCCTGGTCTGATGAGTCTGGATTTCTGTTGAGACATTCAGATGGTAGAGTCAGAATTTGGCGTAAACAGAATGAGAACATGGATCCATCATGCCTTGTTACCACTGTGCAGGCTGGTGATGGTGGTGTAATGGTGTGGGGGATGTTTTCTTGGCACACTTTAGGCCCCTTAGTGCCAATTGGGCATCGTTTAAATGCCACGGCCTACCTGAGCATTGTTCTTGACCATCCTCTGATGGCTACTTCCAGTAGGATAATGCACCATGTCACAAAGGTGGAATCATTTCAAATTGGTTTCTTGAACATGACAATGAGTTCACTGTACTAAACTGGCCCCCACAGTCACCAGATCTCAACCCAATAGAGCATCTTTGGGATGTGGTGGAACGGGAGCTTCGTGCCCTGGATGTGCATCCCACGAATCTTAATCAACTGCAAGATGCTATCCTATCAATATGGGCCAACATTTCTAAAGAATGCTTTCAGCACCTTGTTGAATCAATGCCACGTAGAATTAAGGCAGTTCTGAAGGCGAAAGGGGGTCAAACACAGTATTAGTATGGTGTTCCAAATAATCCTTTAGGTGAGTGTATATTGTTGCTTTCTTTTTAATGCAAAGCCTATGGACACCTGACACATGCAATAACAGACCATTCCATAATGTTACATGACTAGAGGTTGATAGGGGTTCTTATATTTTTTCCAAGCGTTTTCCACCTAGAGAAAAGTACTTGCGAATGATGAAATCAGTGAACTGGTGGTTTGATCAAATAAATCGTTTGATATCTTGCCTTGATGACAACAAGGTATTTTTACTTTAGTCCTTTTTTTTTTTTTTTTCACTGTAATGTAGGAGGAACCAGATGATTATGAAGAAGAAAATCTAATAGACCTGGAAGCTCTGAAGGCAAGGACCAATCTGACTGTAAGTGTTCATAAATTTAGGTTCAGATGCATACAAACAAAACTATTATTTCTTCAAGATGAGGTGTGTACAGTTACCTATATGTGCCTTACAATATGTGCCTTGACCACTACAAAGAAAAAAAAAAAGCTTGGTTAAAGATAAATAGCTATTAGAAAATAGAGTGGATATACATAGTGCAACTACTTACTGAAGCCAGATTTTCCTCTGAAAGGCTTTGTTGAAGAGTTTCTGACCAGTCTGACAAGAAAGTAATTAATTTAATTGAGTTTTAATGGAGTCGTAATTAATGCCCTTCAATTCTGTTTCTCTTGTTCAAATATTGGTCAATGTTTCTGTAGAAAGCCGGCGAGTCCTCGAAGCCAGACAACATTTTGGAGTCAACGACCGACGCAGCAGAGTGGAGCCTAGAAGTGGAGCGAGTTCTTCCACAGCTGAAGGTGACAATCAGGACTGATAATAAGGTGAGACCCTTTCTTTTATACAAAATCACACATACACACACGAGAAAAGGCATGCATGCACACGTTTCCACACAAACACGTCCCACTCACACATACACACGCCCTCATTGATAATCCTCATCAAGATCATCACAAGAAACACAGTATCTGCCTTTTTAAATGCATTTACTGTGGATTGAACCACAGTAGATGTAAGCAATTGTATGGTAAGGTATATTTGTTCAGATTCTCATTGCTGAAAGTAAGCATTCTGCATTGATCTTCCCAGGACTGGCGAGTCCATGTGGACCAAATGCACCAACACAAAGAGGGCATTGAGTCCTCCCTGAAAGAGACCAAGGTGCGTATGCATTGATTTTCTGATGGATTGCCTTTGTGGAATTAGCAGACACATATAACCAATGTCATGATATCTGGTATCTGTTATGGGTTTTTTAAAATAGTAACCTGAGAGCTGAAAGTGAGAACATCTTGACCTATAATGAGGAATGTGTTTATATCTCTCCTTTCGGAGAGAAATTGTCACGGTAACTGACTAAATGGCAAGTGAAACCAAAATCCTTACACAATGCAAAGGTTCATATGAATGTACTGCCATGGGTGTTGCTCTGCTACACTAATCTTTCAACAAGCACTGTGACCTCGAGAACCTAGTTTGACAATCATTTATTGTCTGAGGCCTGATGGGAAATTCCTGAACAGAACTTTTACTTACCACATTCTTGAAAAGCACGAATGAAGTCTTGCCCTGGTATGAACTATTTCAGAATACTTTTTTTTTCAAGGGTTACCTCAACAAGCTGCAAGAAGAAATCAGTAAGACGCTGGAAAAAGTGGGCAGTCGGGAGAAGTTCATAAACAATCAGCTGGAGCATCTAGTCCAGGAGTACCGAGTGGCTCAGTCACAGCTCAGTGAGGTACCGGCCACTGTTCCTGTTTTGATATGTGTATGAGACTTCAGCACTTGATCACATAGTGAGGTACTTTGTCATTTACTGGAATTAAACTTCTGATCAGAATCTGGAACTGACGATGTCGTTCATCCACTGAAGAACCGAGAAAGAGAATGCTTGTTAAAGGCAGTCGGGACATTGCCTTATTAGTTTTCAGAATTGGAAGCTCCCAGTCTGTTGTTCTATAATCATGTATAATATACACTCACCTAAAGGATTATTAGGAAAACCTGTTCAATTTCTCATTAATGCAATTACCTAACCAACCAATCACATGGCAGTTGCTTCAATGCATTTAGGGGTGTGGTCCTGGTCAAGACAATCTCCTGAACTCCAAACTGAATGTCTGAATGGGAAAGAAAGGTGATTTAAGCAATTTTGAGCGTGGCATGGTTGTTGGTGCCAAACGGGCCGGTCTGAGTATTTCACAATCTGCTCAGTTACTGGGATTTTCACGCACAACCATTTCTAGGGTTTACAAGGAATGGTGTGAAAAGGGAAAAACATCCAGTATGCGGCAGTCCTGTGGGCGAAAATGCATTGTTGATGCTAGAGGTCAGAGGAGAATGGGCCGACTGATTCAAGCTGATAGAAGAGCAACTTTGACTGAAATAACCACTCGTTACAACCGAGGTATGCAGCAAAGCATTTGTGAAGCCACAACACGTACAACCTTGAGGCGGATGGGCTACAACAGCAGAAGACCCCACCGGGTACCACTCATCTCCACTACAAATAGGAAAAAGAGGCTACAATTTGCACAAGCTCACCAAAATTGGACAGTTGAAGACTGGAAAAATGTTGCCTGGTCTGATGAGTCTGGATTTCTGTTGAGACATTCAGATGGTAGAGTCAGAATTTGGCGTAAACAGAATGAGAACATGGATCCATCATGCCTTGTTACCACTGTGCAGGCTGGTGGTGGTGGTGTAATGGTGTGGGGGATGTTTTCTTGGCACACTTTAGGCCCCTTAGTGCCAATTGGGCATCGTTTAAATGCCACGGCCTACCTGAGCATTGTTTCTGACCATGTCCATCCCTTTATGACCACCATGTACCCATCCTCTGATGGCTACTTCCAGCAGGATAATGCACCATGTCACAAAGGTCGAATCATTTCAAATTGGTTTCTTGAACATGACAATGAGTTCACTGTACTAAACTGGCCCCCACAGTCACCAGATCTCAACCCAATAGAGCATCTTTGGGATGTGGTGGAACGGGAGCTTCGTGCCCTGGATGTGCATCCCACAAATCTCCATCAACTGCAAGATGCTATCCTATCAATATGGGCCAACATTTCTAAAGAATGCTTTCAGCACCTTGTTGAATCAATGCCACGTAGAATTATGGCAGTTCTGAAGGTGAAAGGGGGTCAAACACAGTATTAGTATGGTGTTCCTAATAATCCTTTAGGTGAGTGTATAACTGTCAGCCACTAACCTCAGGTCACAGAGAGTGGTAACAAATGTCTAGCAGCACACTGATTGTGTAGAAGTGCATTGCTCAAACAGAATGTACCTTCAATATCTCCAACTTTGTTATTATTATGACTTCCTTTGTCAAGTATCATGATAGAAAAGAAAGTTTCCATTTATCTGGGAAACTTCTGGAAACCTGACCACAAATAACTATACAAAGCAACCGAGAGAAAAAAAAGAATAAAAAAGGAAAACGGTAAACCGACTAATGGAACAGCAGGTCCCCCATCTTGCGCTCACTCTGGGGCAGATGCTTATTGAGTGGAATTTGGCCTGCACTACTTCATTTTTATCTTTTTGTTTTTGCTGAGCACGTATAGTTGAACTGGCGGAAGTTAAATGTGTATATAATGCAATTCAACTGTATATGCAAGGAAATTAAGGGGTATGTTGTGTGTTTGTTTCTTAGGCAAAGGAACGATACCAGCAGGGAAGTGGGGGAGTGACGGAGCGCACCAGGGTGCTGGCGGAGGTGAGGGGTGCAGGACTACCTTTAAGATTTCAGTCTTTTGATAAATGTGTTGTTGAACTTTTGATATGGAATAAGTGCAGGGCTTTAGTTAGTCTGTGTAAGCTGAATTATATGACATGGGTGTTAATCTTAACATTTTTTCTCATGTATTTTAGATTACAGAAGAACTGGAGAAGGTTAAGCAGGAAATGGAAGAAAAGGGCAGCAGCATGTCTGATGGGGGTGAGACAATACTGTTAATCAGCTTTGTTGCACAAATTGTGGATAACGCTCCTACAGGTTTCATTTCAGGGACACTGATCTAAAATATACAATCTGTAGATCGTTGGATGTTTATAGCAGTTTGATGGGTTTTAGCTTCCAGGACATTTGATATAATTCAGTCTTTCGTACTATGCAAGTGTTGGTTTTGTAGATGTTCCACATCAAGAGTAGACGAAAGTGTGCTTTCTATTCCTCGATTCATTGTGTGGATATCATTATTCTCTTTTATAATTTATGGGTTCGCAGCTCCTGTGGTGAAGATAAAACAGAGCCTGACAAAGCTGAAACAAGAGATCCTGCAGATGGATATCCGCATAGGCGTGGTGGAGCACACGCTACTGCAGTCCAAACTCAAAGAGAAGTCCAAAATGACCAGAGACATGCATGCCACCAATATCCCAGAACCTGCCGTTGGTGGCTATTGAGGTGTTCATTTATTGTACACCTCAACATAGTTCAGTGATGCTTCCATACATACAGCTCTTGGAAAAAATTAAGAGACCACTTAACATTGATTTCTGAAGCTGGAGTGTTCTCTTAATTTTTTCCAGAGCTGTACATATATTGCATTTGAATCATACAGTACCGTTCTTCACCTGCTTATTGTTTTATTAGTATAACTCAGTGTTTTTATACTAAGTGTATTTCCTATTGTAAATAAGTATATAAACAAAAAATCCAATTGTATATCTTTATTCATGTTAAAACAATATATCAGGATAGCAGAGTTGTATATAACATTTTAGCTTTCTTGTAAGATATGTAAGATATATATAGATTTATGGTAAATTATATACAAGCAATTTTGTAAACTGCTACTCTTAATAAATGACATATTGGCCTTTCAGTGATTTATATTGCATTATCAAAATGTGATGCATTTATAAATTATACTTAAGAATATATCGGTCTAAGCTTTATAACATTGAAAGAATATATCTGGAAATAAAACATTTATGTAATAATTTGGAGTTCCTGGGTGTTGTTCTTTTGTAAAAACTTAAGTATATCAATAATTTGTTCTACATAAGAAGTTTGACATGGAATGGACTTTATATTGATGTCAGTTATAATTTAATAGTGCATAATCAAAAGGAGCTATTTCTGTGTGGCAAGCTTACCATGAAAAATGTGTGTAAGTAATTTTAGAGATGCAGGATTGGGAAAGTCTGTTAAATATTTATAAGAACTATATTTGATTTGACAAAGACAGATTATAGTGAAGATGTGTGCGCTTTTTAGCTTGGTGTATTGTGGTGGGATACTTTATATCTCCACTAGAGGGAAGGACAGAGCAGGAAATGAGAGGGTCTCAAGCTGTTCAGGCTTGCGTCAGTAATAATTCATTTCTTAATTTAATGAATTAGAAATTAGCAGCAAATATTCTACACACTTGATCGAATTTCTGTTATTTCCATTATTACTCCTCAAATTTACCCCGCAAAGCTTCAGTATAGAAAAATAGACCAGACAATAAACTAATGCTCCTTTCAAAGTTCTTCTCCCGAAGGTGGTTTGTCATAATGCACGTACTATATAATATTTAAATCCAATTATCCAAAATTAAATAAGCCATTTATAATATCCGAGAGATCCTAATCCTGGCTTTGGAGAATAATATGCTCCTACAGAGTCTGTGGTTTAATTATTCAGAACAGATCTTTCTAAAACTACACTGAGGTTTTAGACTGCAGCTGCAAGTCTCTTCATGAATGGAGCATGACTGGATTTAGATCTTTGTCAAGTTTCTGAACTACTAAAAATGTGTCTCCTTATTGTAAAATTACATGCAATGAATGGAGACTTCTGAAGCATTTAACGTTATAAGTAACTGGTCTCTGAACAAGTTCTGTAATTTCGTAGTATCACACATGTATTTCTCGATTTAACACTGGGCTGTGACAGCAGCTACACCTGTTCTTGCTCTCACACAGTAACCATTACACACCCTCTGTACTTCCTATCAGCTCTCCTCCTTTCATTCATTAGCAATGCTTAGTAACAGGTGTAGCAGTTCAGATTCAAAACCAATTGACAGCATTAGGCCAGTACAAATGAAGGTAATTAAAGCAATTAACAGCCTTTATCAACAAAAGCTTATATAAATCAACAATGCCACACAATCAAACAAATGGCAAGGAACAGAGTCCAGATAGTCATTAGGGAGCAGCAACCAAAAGCAGACAGATTTATTAATCAGAGAAAGTAAACCAGACCATACTTGCAGTCTACATCTTTTGACAATGAAAACATTATTTTCCTTTTAAGCTTTTTTAAAAATTATTTTTAATTAACTTTTCACCAGCCTAAAAAATCAGTACCAACATGTTTTCATTGTCTTCGAGATCTGGGGTTCCCTCTTAATTGCACTAAGTAGGAGTTTAACACAATGGGACACTATGAGATGGTTTCACAGACCCCTCGATGTCCTATAGGCCTATAGATTAATGAAAGTTGAAATAAGATGCATGATCAAACAACTTGCATTCAAACGAAGATGTTAAAAAGGAACAGGTTTCTGTGACTAAAGTTTATGTACTATTTTTGATAGACAGATACCTTTCAGTCCCAGGGTATTATTATTAGATGACAACTCCTTGTCTTTACAAAAGAAAAGGATTTGGCTGGCAGATCTCATGGCGGCCAAGAAAATGTTGGTGCTCCGTTGACAGCCTCCACATTCCCTTCCTGGCCTCCTTGCAAATGTGCCTTATTATTAACTTAAAGCTTTCTGCTGCATGGTTCCATGGTGCCATGGAGGGGTCAATGGCTGCTGATGCTGTCCAAGTATTGATATGACTGTGACACATTGATCTGATATACTCTGTTCTGAACCTGTGATGGGAATCTTCGTTTATCTCTTATGATCCATTCAGTATCCTCCTTGATTCTTCTTTCATCTGTTCTTCTTGCAACGAGTCCAGCCCACTGACATTTAAAAAAGTTCACTCTCAGTGATGTCACATATTTTGGATTGTTCTTGGATTCATTAATTTCTTTTTCTATCTGTTCTTGTTATTGCAAGCAGACATCTTTCCATGCTTCTTTGTTTCGTTCTGTATAATTTGTGCATTAAGTGAGCAGTGTGCTGTTTCTTCCAAATGCATTCCATGCCTTTTCACTCTTCTTAAGATTTGTCCATATTATCTCAGACTGCACTGATTTGTTGTCCAAGGTGGACTTTTTGGAGTATCCTTTGATCTACTTCAATTTTCTACAATTTAACATAGTTGTTAAACATGATATATACAGTGCCTATACAAAGAATACACACCCTTGAACTTTGTTCACATTTTGTTGTGTCAGTGTCTCAGGGTTTCATACATTTAAAATATTTTCTTTCCACTTATTTACACACCATACACAACACTGTTAAAGGGGGAAAGGTATTGTAAATATATATGTAGTACCCGGGAACTTGGCAGGGCTGCCACGGGTTGAGAATGAGGGGAGCTGTGTTGTGGGAGAGAGCAGCCAGATGATTTTAAATATAAATTGTTTATTTGCAAATTAAAAATACACATCTTTGTTCATTAAAATCAATTAAAATTGTTGAAAATACATAAAATAACACACAAACACACAAACAACCAGCAAGCAGTGTAGGCCAGAGGATCAGCAGTGATGAATTTAAAATAAATTTCTTCTTTTCCACACTTGCTCCTCACTGCCTCTGCCCTGTCCATCCTCTCTCCTGAACTGTCCCGGGAGTGACTTAACTGGCGACACATGGGATTTAAATAATCATATAAACGATTCAATTATAAGTGACCTGAAACCGAAAACTGCAAGTTCAGATATATTTGTCTCCCTGCTGTGATCAGGGACCAAAACCGATCCACCGATATGGTCCCTGTCAATGTGTTCACAGTGGCCACAGGCCACAGTATGCTACAACCCCTACTGGTAACAGAAGTGACAGAAAGGCTCAAAATGACGCTGTGTGGGGTAGATCTGTCTAACTTCTCATTAAGTTCATTAGGAATATAGAAAATAAAAATGATAAGAAACAAAAAATATTGAAATTAATAAACCTATATGTCATCAAAAATACATGTAGACAACCATGTTTTGCATCCTAGACAATTAGTAGTACAGGTGGATCATAAAGGCCTGTCGATGACGAGTGTCCTGCAATAAAAGGGACTACACAATATCTTGCGCCATTGATAAGAGGGTGACAGAGGAGCCCAGTGTGTAGCAAGCACAGTCATGTTGGCAGACTACCCAAGTAAACGACACATACACGGGCACAAGTTTGTAGGTCTCACAAGACACGTTGGACAGGTATATAAAGGTCACACGACTCACATCACTGAATTGCCCTTGTTTTAAAGTAGCCTATGAATTGTTGTCGGTTATTAATAACTATAAATATCTAAAAATAGCCTAATTGTTGCGCGTATTTGAAAGCGGCGCTAGGACCGCGCGGTGCCTCGCTGGGCGCGGCTGCACAGGCAGTAAACAGCGCAGACCGGCTGCTCGCGGGGACCGCGCCGCTGTCCGCACACATCAGTGCGCATGTCAGCAGATCATCTTCATTCGTTTCTGGCTTCGCTGTCCATCTCAGACGAGCTGTTACAGGCAGTAAGTATAGTGCGCCTTGTCTTCTGTACGTCTTGACCAACTTTGAAGAAACTCCAGAGAGCGCCTGTCCAGGTTAAACACCGCATTCCTGCAGTGCTTTCTACGTGTTGAAAGAGTGTGCTAGGAATCATCAGGGTCATCATCATCAGAAAGTGAATTGGATATTAAACATGCATTGTCTGTAGCCTTTTTGTACAGGCTATGCCAAAAATTGATCATGTGTTCAAATTTGATTTAAATGATTTGTGCAATGAGAGGGGGGCATGCACGGTCCTTTTTAACACATGCATTTCTATAAGCATAAGCCATTTGACAGCATTGTTGGTGTAAGTGAATTTAATTAAGGCTCATGTGGATGCTGGTGCAGCTGGTTACCCTTCCTGCCTGGATCTTGCATCAGCTGTTCTCTGACTAAAGTTCTTCTTTAGAAACATATTCTGCACACTATAGCGTTTGATATTAATGTAATAATTTAATGAGATTCTATTATGTCCCCAGAATATTTTCTACATAATAATATTTAGACAGCTCTGGCCCATTCCCACATTCAGACAAAGGATTTACAAAATCCTTTCCCAAAATCCAGATCCCTAGAACGGACGTTTATTCAGAGTTTCTCTCTCAAATTACTATGCACTCACATCATAGTTGAGCATGAAGAGGAAGTCAATATCACAGATACCACAGTTTGTAAACACCAAGTTCACTTTTCTAGGCTCCCTTCCTTTCTTTTACTAGTAAAACCCATCGCTACTCTCCTGAAAATATTATTGAACATGAATGTAATCAAAACATATCTGGTCTCCTACAATAATACAAGTTACCTTTAATTGCACAGTAGTTAATTTCCAATGTGTGTATTGGCTTTTGGAGCTGCAAAATGTTCCTGTGTAGAAAGTCAGGGTTGCATTTGAGTCATAGTTCTCACGGACACATACAGGGAGACTCAAAGGCCAGACTTTTGATGAAAGCTGTAAGAAAATGGAGGTTCACGGTGAATGCAGGAACAGATTCAGAAATAAAGTATACAAAATAAAGATCAAAATGTGTCCCTGTGAATTACAATGCCGAAGCTAAAGTTCACAGACAGCTGTCATGTTATTTCTGTAAAGCAATTGAGTAGAATTAAACCCTGTTAAGTTCATAGCTGTAGCTATTAAACTGGCAGTGGGGATGCTTTGCCATTTTTGTCATTCTCTTTAAACATGGACACAGTTCAGCACATGACATTTAAAATAGCTCTATACATTTCACTGTTTTATTTCTTAACTGCTCCAGTCTGTCCTCATATATGTTATGTGTGCTTTTTGCTTTCCCCCCTTAACTGAAGTAACTATTGTACGAATCTTCAGAGGGGAGAAGCATGGAGAGGGCCACTACTAAAATTAGAGCTGAAGTCTGTGTACTGTTATCAGTGTGCTTCCACCTCCTAGTCTGAGGAATGCTTTCTAATGGCATATTTGGTTTTGCCGGCATAGTTAACCCTTAAGAATCCAGGTGTTGCTTAATCAAAGTAACCACATACAGTTGCAACCAAACTTTTTATTTAGGCCTAGTATATTGAAAGTAAACTTAAAATATTTAATAAACTATTATAAATACAATGATATAACTATAGCCTGTTGGTGTCTTTCACCGTTTTGTAATTTAAAGAGCGATGTAGAGTTGGTTAATGCGTGGCAGAAGCTAGAAAGACAGGAAAACACCGTCTTTCCTCTACCAGGAAAACCACACTGATCTGTCGCTCTTAACACTAATTCTGGTATCACCACATCCTCTCTTCTACTCGCTGTCTGAAAACAGATAGCCGGGCGATCACGTGTTTAGACACACAATCAAGTCGTGTATTATTATTATTATTATTATTATTAATACAGCTATTACATTCTAATCTGGCGATGTCGTTTGTATTTATTTAGCAACCGCCTCTTTCAAAACCTTTTGGAAAGAGAAAGGGAATGAGGGAGGGTCGCATCTTGTGTTTTGCTTACGCTGGTTCTTTGAATGAAGCAGCCAGATGTTTTTTTTTTAAGCAGCCAGATGCCGTTGCTGTGTTCATACAATCATGGCGCTGTTTAAAAGATGCCTTTGGAGCTTATTCTGAATACGCGCTTCGAGACTGTAGTGGGAAACCGCAGACAACATCTCAAGGCAAATAATGAGTAAATGGTCATTGTTGACAAAACAAACCAACATTGCAACTCACAAAGATCAAGGCACTCAAACTGTGAGTATTAACAACAGTCATCTGTTTTTGCAGGTGGACCAAAGTTTTGCAATATTATGCACTATGCATGCTAGTTTTTGGGGATTACCTCTTTGTAAATGTATCTATTTTTTTAAATTCACTACTATAGTATAGTATAGTATTGTTGGGTATAGTAGTGTTTTAACAGATGAAGCAATTAGTGCGTCGACCTGTAATTATCCACTGACTTAGCATTGGTCCCTTGCAGGGAATATATATATATATATATATATATATATATATATATATATTCCAGTGGTTCTGTACTGCAGTCCCACTCTCCTCTGCTCCCATTGTATAGATTTTAGCTGGCCGAGTCAACACAATACCGAGACTTGGCTTTTCACCCAGAGTCTCCTGTCTGCAGGCGTGCTCCCAGCCGGTTTCAATGCCAGCGATTACAGTCAGGTCAGGAAGGAGACAGCAGTGGTGATGCTCCAGGCAGTTCAGTCTCACTCAAGACTGATGAACAGCAGCAGAGAGTTGAGCCGTGTCTAATAAGTGGCTGTATTGACTGTGTGCAGTTGGGCACAGTGAGGTTTATATTGACAAAGCAGGTTTTTGGAAAGGTCTGGCTCACTGTCATATTAAAGCCAGAGAAAAAAAAAAGGAGTACATGTGAATAAGGACAAAAACATGTCTCCATGCAGTAAGTGCTGTTAAAATTCCTGTTTTGGGCTTTTGCTGTAGGTTCCTACAGGTTCAACATGCCTTCATTGTGCATTTACTACACTTAACCATGGGAAGTAAGGCATGCTTACTATGGTAGACCATGGTTTATTCATGGTAGAGTGTATCATTACACTGAAGGCATGTTAAACCCTTAGGAAACCAGATTAAAACAATGGTACAGCCATAGCAAAACCATGTTTAAAGTGAAAAAAAATATATGGTAATAAATAACAAGGAACATTTGCATAAGGGAAATTCCTTTCGAATTCCTGAACATTGATACACACATTATCAGGATATGGAAGTGCATTTGATTTATTTGTATTTGATTACCACATCACTTGCAACTGTTAAACAATGCCCAATAGTTTTTTTACTGTAGATATGAATTAACTCTCATTAATACAGTTATGAAAGTTTTCCACAGTGATTTCACAGTTTTCACCTGGTTTCCATGGTTTATCATACCTTACCTGTCCATGCTTTAACATGATTTCACTTAGCTTTACTACACTTTGTGTGGTTTTGCCATGGCACAATACAGTCATCTTTTATAAAATAAGACATTGAGAATGATAAGGTCATATGTATTAAGGTTTGTTTGAAAGAAAGCTGGATCTGTGATCAGTGCAGTTTGTGTCTCAGTTGCTTGGCTGTGTGTGGATTTTGAATGAAGCTTTTTGCAGTGACAGTTTGAAATATATCTGAGGTCAGTCCCAACTGCTCCACCTCCAGTCTGCTGATTTCCATGCAGGGCCTGTGTAGCTCTTCGGCAGGAGGGGGTTAACAGGAAGAGTGACCTCATTCTGCCGTTTTTGTTTTCTGAGTGTGAGGCATTATTTGAAGGGAAGCAATCACAGCAGACCGTTTGAGAGTTTGGCTTCAGATGTCCTGCTTTCAGGAATGTACAGCTGCTCCAGATATTAAGTGAGCCCTGGGAAAACAAATGTTCATGCTAAAGAGAAGTGTTATCACAAAAGGGGTGGAAATAAGTGTAAGATAGTTCTGGCATTTATTAATATTGATTTCTGATGCAAGAAAATATTAAAATTTCTCTGGGATAACAGACTAGGCAGACTAACTATTAATGCCTTGATTTTATGTGGCTGGTCTGTTTAATGACTTTTCTCTTGTAGGCTTTGAGGGATAAAACGGGAAGGCTTGCTAGTTAGGTTCTGACCGGCTGGCTAGCTGTCTCTGACACCGGGGATGGCTCTGCTGTTTTCAGGAGCAGTTACAAGTAAGTCTCCAGTTATCTTATTTGAACCTCTTATCCTAGACAGCAGAGGTGGGCAACACAATACCAGTTAAAATGCGAGGCTTTTTTTTTTTTTTAACTGCCCCTTACCAAATTGTCTGCTGTGTGTGAAATGGCTATCAAACATGATAGGCTGTTGTATTTTCGGACAGGTTCACCTATTAAGAGGAAAGGACAGTCCACTGATCACAGATGTCACAGGTAAGAGACTTAATCTGCCTGGTTCTAAGTAGGATTGGCACAATATCTCCTTTCAGAGGTGTGTGTGCCAGCCTATGCCACTTCCTGCAGCGCTGTGGCCGGTGCGCAGCAGCCTCGCACTGCAACTCGGGTGCGTGATATTTTCTGATCAATGTCTCACTTTCATTGGTCCCGAGGCTTCCTGGCATGAGCACTGTTTTTTTTTAGCTTGTCTGCAAGCTGGCACTGAGGCAAGTGGTTAGAAGACAACTGGTTGCACAAACTGTCTGGTCACACAAGACTGCATTATTATTCACCCACAATGTATCGCATAGAAACACCTGACTCCACACAGAATATGAAACACATGTTATTTAAGTCCATCCAGAGGGACAGATGGCTTTGATTGCTAAGATGTGCAGCTGTGTTTCAGTTTAATTAATGTCTGTGTTTGATTCTTGCTTTGGGGATAAACACCTTCTCACATTGAGTTAAAATTGATTCAAAACATCTGGGTTAAACAGGCTAGGATCAGGTTCAGAAGTAGGCCATAATCAGGTTTTAAAAGTGAATGGAAAGTACAATGAAGCCATCAACATTATTGGTAAATTCATTTTGAGGAAAAGTGCTCACTTTGATTAAAACAAACACACAAAACTAAAATTCTGCTTTGCTAACCTACTATAACAATATTTAGAAATGCAATCTTTATTTATTTTAATTACAAAAATATTATAGATTTTTTTCAAATTTTTTGACAAAAGAAACAAAAATATGTTCTTGTTGTTACTGTTGTTGCTTTCTTTTTCAGCCTAAGACTAAATTCACTGCAACTCAAGTTTACAGGCATTTATAGTCCTAGCTAATGCGGGGACGTTTTCAATAAACCCTTATGAAAGTCTAGTCCAGTAAATGTGCACTGTAATTCAGCAATTGTCCCCATGGTTTTGCCATGCCTGTACTTTACTTTGTCAGGATTATCCATTGTTTGAATCATGGTTTGCTATACTATACCTCCCCATGCTTAGACACAATTATCATTCTGCTTCTGTACAATTGTATTGTGGTTTCAAGATGGTTATGCCACAGTAAACTTGCATATGAGATGTGGACCTGTGCTCCTGGCCCTCAGGCTGAGTTTGTCCCTGCTGTCTCCTGACTGCTCCTACGAGTGCTTCTCCATTGACCCCCTGACGGGCTCCCCCTGTTCCTGCCGCCGCAGCCCTCGCCTCTTGTCCAACGGATACTATGTCCTGACCGAAGACAGCTTAATTTGTGATGAGGAGGGCAACCTCAGTCTGACGCCTTCCAAGATCAACGTGTCCTACAAGGAGAATCTTGTCAGGTAGGGAGGAGAATGTGTGTGTGTGTGTGTGTGTTATGTACTGCTTTAACCCTTTACTTATACACAAATGTTAATAATTCCCACACAGTGGCCTAAACCAAATCAAAACTTTGATCTACCCGCTAATCACAAAATGTGTACTGAATTACAGGTTCATTCATTATTGTCCAAAGTCAATTCCTACTAATGATGAATTTAACATATTGAGTACACATATGTCATTTTGGATTCTTGCC
This sequence comes from Amia ocellicauda, assembly GCF_036373705.1. NCBI lineage: Eukaryota > Metazoa > Chordata > Actinopteri > Amiiformes > Amiidae > Amia > Amia ocellicauda. The sequence goes on along the minus strand of NC_089851.1, from coordinate 50,300,573 downwards.
TAGGTCAACATCATGATTTGGTCTGGGCCTAAGAACATTCTATTGTTCCCAGTGTGACTGTTTTATCCAACTTAGGGTCTGAACTCCTCTAACATCTGTATTAACTTGACGAAGGTGTGTAAGCATGTGTAGTCCGCCACACTTTTGATGAAGTGCAAACGCTCTGCAGGGTCCAAGTGACATTTCTGCTTTTAACTCTCTTCGCCGTGCGCTCATAGCCCAAGAGATAATAGTGTTTCAGTCACAGCAGCCGTTCATTGGACATTTTCACCTTTTTAACAAACAGCCGTTCAACCCTGAAAGGCTTTGTACCATCTTCCTCGAGTCTCCCCCACTGTTTCTGTGGTGAAAGGGTTAAATCTTCTGGCCCTGTCTTTATAGGTTAAGAACTCTGTCGACTGCAACGACTGCGATGAGGAATGCTCAGATTAATGCTAATACAGTCTTTGAAGATTAATATCCATCTGATTCACTGAAATTAATAAGTAGACCAGGAGGCTTGCAGGTCTGGAAGTATTCAAATATGGCATGTGGGTATTGCTAAATATTAATCTTCCATCCAGCATGCCAGCCTCAGTGGCACAGCTTCTTTTTCCTCTTTAAAATAGGACTGTTTGACATTCATAAAGGGAAAATATATATTTATATATTGTTTATTTGGATTGGGTTAATACACCCAGGTTTATATTTCACGTTAATGGAAATCTTTCAGCAATGGAAATGGGAGTGCATTAGAAAAAATATTTTCAGGAGGTGAAATTCTCAGTTTTTCTCTTCTCAACATGACATGTCTTATGTCTTGTGCACAGCCACTTTCTAAGATGTGCACAGCATCTGCAGATTCTCTTTGAATGTATCATGATAACCCACCAAGCAGCTTATTCCATTGGAGAATTAATCAGAATGAGCCTGAGATGCCAACATTTGCTTCTGTGGTTAGTGCCACAGTAATTATCACACATCTGCTGTAATGTGTTATGAGGTCTGAGGCTGGTTGCATAAAACAACTTAAGTTTCCCCTTAGAATTATTTTGCGGTGTCCCTTGAGTTGACTTTAAGCATTATACCATGTAAATTGAACAAATTGAAGTCAATATGCTACTTAAAACCAATGCAGCTGTGTTAAAGTTATTTAATACTGAAGGGATTGTGTAGAAAACAAACAAAGAAGCATAAAGCAAAGTGGAGGGACTTCCCCTGATTACCAGCTACTGGTTCCTTTTGGAATCTGTCTACTCAAAGTCAATGGACAGAGACTGACTCTCCAGAGGTAGAGAAAAACCTATATGAGGTATCAGGCTGGACTTAAATTGTCTCTTGTTTCACAGAGGGTGTAGACTTGACAGAAAAGCTGTCTCTGTTTGTAAGAATGTATTAAAGATGTGGTAATCCTCTCAGACATTATCAAGTGTTTGTAATCACTGAGAACCATGCCAGGAGACGGAAATAAACCAGGCGTAGAGCAGCCAGTGTTTTCTATAGAGATGAAGAATGAAGTGAGGCCTGCCAAAGCGACAAAGACTGTGAAAAAGCAAAAGGATTCAGTTCAGAGTGTAGGCTGCTAAATCTTTGTGATTTCCTGACAAATATTGTAATGAGGTCACCCGTTTTTGTTGCTAGGGAGATGAAAGTGCATATAAACTGTGACCAAAGACCTAATTCATATTGTATAATAGCATAACCGGAATTCTTTCAAGTCATACATTTTCATATGGTACATTTCCATGGGTAAACCCCTGGTCTTCCAAGCTAAAATGTCAGAGTGTAGTTTCTATATGTAGTGTGAAAGTGGGTAATTTCTGGCCTTTTGAACAGTCATTAGACATATGTCTGGTAGATGTCACTTTAACCGATTGCTTTTCTGTGTGAATGCGCTGCTCACTCTGAACCATCATTTCTAATTTATACATATGTATATCTATAAAGTATTGCAAATTAGCTGAAGAATACTGTGCAGTTCTACCCTTATGAATGATAAAAGAACTGTCTGACCTGATTTAAAAGTGAAACAGGACAAGTTAAACCACAAGAACTGTAAATGAGCTAAAAGATAGTTTAATTCTACAATGAATTAATTCTGTATTTCTAACTATCTATCTGTCTATCTATAAATCCCTGTAAGCACTGATAAGAGTCCAGTGAATGGTAGTCGACTGCACACACTACATGTACATAATCTTTCTTCTTTTGTTGATCGATTGATGGATTTCCTAATGATTCCTCCCCCTCTCAGGATTTTCCGGCGGAGGAGGCGTCCGCGGCGCTCCTTGGCCAGCCTGTTCTCGGTGAGCGGGGCGTGCGGGTCCTGGCTGGGGGAGAGCATGTTCGCACCGGGGCACTCCCCCCTTGCCCAGTCCTCCTGGCTGGAGGGAGGCACTGACCTAGATGGCAGTGGCTGTGCTTTCTCCTGTGGTGAGTCACATGGCATTGGCACCAGTGCTCTGTCAAGGATCTGGGACAGCTGCATAGCTTCAGACCAGATCCAGTCCAGCAGACTTTTCCTGTTTACACATCAGTTCAGATTGACAGTTTCAATATCATACAGTACAATACAGACTGTGCAGTACAAAACAATATAGGTACACCTCTATGGTGGAACTCACTAAAATCAGGAGGTGATAGACTAACATTTTCAAATCTAAATACTGTAAATAACTTAATAAATAACAGACCTGTACAACAGTTTGTCTCAGTAAATTTAGTTTTAATCTCTTCAGAAATTACATCAGAGCATTTGTCTTTTAAACAATTTCATTTTAATTACCAGAAATTAGACCAAATCAATCCTAGACCTACCCAAGCATAATTAAAATATCGTATCGCATCCAAAATTATTGTCAGAAGCCACTTTCTACTACTTATAAATTAAATGTGCAGTTAACTCAAAGTTTTGATTTGGTCTAGCCCTTGGAGTTGATATTTTGGAGGCAGCCTGTTTCTTCCCCAGTCCTGTGTATCTCTCTTGAAGAATAACACAACAATGCAGGAATAAGATCCAGCAAAGTGAAGGGCTTTGATTGCCATTTTCTCCTCTGTGCTGCAGACGGTGGTGCACTTGCAGCCAAAGAGGGCTCCGTCTCCACAGACGATGGCGTGCTGCCCTCCCCAAGCCTTGGAGACTGGCTGGGTGAGGAGCCACCCACAGACCTAGATCAAGAGGCTTGCTTCTCCCACGAGCAGTTCAGACAGTCCCTGGGGGGGTTCCTGGACCTGCCCCCCCCTTCGCCATTCTTCGCCAAGAAGTACTATTGTAAGGAGCCCAGGCAGTCAGGTGAGCTCAGGCCCCGAGTTCGTATTCATAGGTTTCATGTTTCCTGCTAAAATATCATCAAATATCACTGATGTTTTATAGTTTTGGACTGTGCCATATCCAGTTTCCCCTAATCCCCAAACTTTAAAACCAATGCACTTCTAACTTATTTATTTTCAATGGTGAAAACAAGTGAACTTGTTTTTAATATGTGATTGTGAAATAGTCATATAAGTATTAAATATATACAAAACAGGAGGAGCTGAGGCACAATTATGACCCAGGTGATATCTAATGGGGGACAATATACACTCACCTAAAGGATTATTAGGAACACCATACAAATACTGTGCTTGACCCCCTTTCGCCTTCAGAACTGCCTTAATTCTACGTGGCATTGATTCAACAAGGTGCTGAAAGCATTCTTTAGAAATGTTGGCCCATATTGATAGGATAGCATCTTGCAGTTGATGGAGATTTGTGGGATGCACATCCAGGGCACGAAGCTCCCGTTCCACCACATCCCAAAGATGCTCTATTGGGTTGAGATCTGGTGACTGTGGGGCCAGTTTAGTACAGTGAACTCATTGTCATGTTCAAGAAACCAATTTGAAATGATTCGACCTTTGTGACATGGTGCATTATCCTGCTGGAAGTAGCCATTATAGAATGGGTACATGGTGGTCATAAAGGGATGGACATGGTCAGAAACAATGCTCAGGTAGGCCGTGGCATTTAAACGATGCCCAATTGGCACTAAGGGGCCTAAAGTGTGCCAAGAAAACATCCCCCACACCATTACACCACCACCACCAGCCTGCACAGTGGTAACAAGGCATGATGGATCCATGTTCTCATTCTGTTTACGCCAAATTCTGACTCCGCCAAACAGAAATCGAGACTCATCAGACCAGGCAACATTTTTCCAGTCTTCAACTGTCCAATTTTGGTGAGCTTGTGCAAATTGTAGCCTCTTTTTCCTATTTGTAGTGGAGATGAGTGGTACCCGGTGGGGTCTTCTGCTGTTGTAGCCCATCCGCCTCAAGGTTGTACGTGTTGTGGCTTCACAAATGCTTTGCTGCATACCTCGGTTGTAACGAGTGGTTATTTCAGTCAAAGTTGCTGTTCTATCAGCTTGAATCAGTCGGCCCATTCTCCTCTGACCTCTAGCATCAACAATGCATTTTCGCCCACAGGACTGCCGCATACTGGATGTTTTTCCCTTTTCACACCATTCTTTGTAAACCCTAGAAATGGTTGTGCGTGAAAATCCCAGTAACTGAGCAGATTGTGAAATACTCAGACCGGCCCGTCTGGCACCAACAACCATGCCATGCTCAAAATTGCTTAAATCACCTTTCTTTCCCATTCAGACATTCAGTTTGGAGTTCAGGAGATTGTCTTGACCAGGACCACACCCCTAAATGCATTGAAGCAACTGCCATGTGATTGGTTGATTAGAAAATTGCATTAATGAGAAATTGAACAGGTGTTCCTAATAATCCTTTAGGTGAGTGTATATAGAAAGCTATACTGCATTCAGGTTCCAACAGGGTTAATTTTAATTGCCAGAATTGTAAAATGATATTGAGCCATGACATTCATAACTTGCTAAAAGTTTAGCTAGTTGACATTGAGTGCTAGGCAAGGAGGTTTAAAACATCCTTCAAAGAAAAGTATTTGATAGCAGATGGATATTTCTAGTGTATTCTTGTTAATTTCTAATTAGAAATCAAATGATTGTGGGCAAACAGATAGTAATATATCATATTGCAAGAAGAACAGATCAAGGATGGACAAAGGAAGCTATCAAATAGATCTAAAGCAATGCTAACCTACAAGAAGACCACAATAAAGATGGGAAGATTAAATAATCAACTTTGCTGTCTTGACATGGAAAAGGGAAGCTGTAGATTGAAGCAAGTAGAAACATCTGGCGGAGGCCTTCATCCAGCCGTGGATCGATATAGACTGATTATGATAATACAAAATACCCACTATACCCATATGGACAACTTTTAGAATATATATTATACAGTATATGGAATCTATGACAGAATATACAATATATATTATTAAAATATCAGTCTTTCATACGGGTAAAACATGCAAGGTAAAACATGAAAAACAAAGAGAAAGTTTCCAAGCATAACAGTACTAATGTTTTTGTTTGCTTCTTTCCCCAGATTCTGCCATCATAAAGACCTTATTTGTCATTATCCTTACTGTGTGCTTGTGCATAGCCCTGTTTTCCAGGTATGGTATTTTCCTCTCCTCCATTTGTGCTATATGCTACCATATTGTGTAGTTATGTGTTATGCAATGTTGAACTTTCTTAAGTGTTGATAGAATGAGGGACTTGATTTATCTTTTGCAGGTGGCTGCTGGGAGGCCTGGCAGTGGCATTTATTACCTTCATGCTAATTTTCACTTCATTCTGTAAGTGCTGGCATTTATTTACATGTCATTTACTTCATTTATTCATTTTTAACGCTGCAAGCCAACTGAATAGGACAACTTTCCAAAAATAAATTCAGTCATTAAACTCATTAAATGTTTTACATGTCCATTCTCCCCCCCCCCCCCCAGTTCTAACAAAGTCTACCTTTGGAAATGCTGCCCGGTTACGGAAAGCAGAGACAGAGGTGAGTGTTGTGTTTGGGCTCCTTGTGAGTTTTGTTCATTGGTAATGTCAAGGAGAGACTGGTCCTGTTTTTTTTGCTGAGGGTCTACATTGGCTGCATTTGCATATGCATTTCAGTTCTGCCAAATGTTATGCTTTAAAGTGATACAATTTAAATTGGTAAGATTGAATTACAACCGTAGTGTTATATACACAAGGACTTAGTATTTTTTTCCAGATGGGCTTGCTGTATTTTCTAGTGACTGCGTTCCTGTCCAAGCTCTGCCCATTATCATGCAGACTCTGATTAACAACAGCACTAGAACGACAATAATTCTCAGGTCATGAGGATGAATATTTATCAGTAAATACTTTATTTGTTCTTAATTGACACCATTTTTGATGTCCATATTGCATAAATCACTTTTTTCAGTTTTGAATAACTTAAAAACAAAAATGTAAAGGCTTTTCCTTTAGTGAGCACATTGACCTACATAAATGAAGGACTCATTTAAATTAGCTAAATATTTGCAAATTACACGTGGAGTGTCTTGTACGAGAATCATCAATATCTGTATTTTGCAGGATATCACTTCTAGAAACGAATAGTAACAAGAAAGAAAGGTAAGTTTTGATCCTATTTCAGCAATTAAATCTGTCTGTATGTTTATCTTTATCTGCCTAAAGTTAATAATACAGTAATTAATCATCTGTGTGAGTTATAAATTGGGATTTTAACCTCCCCCTTCTCTGAACTCTTATACCTTCAAAGTTTCCTTTGTTGGTGAACAGAAGTGCATGCTGATTCTGAAATTTGTCATGTTTTTATCTTTCCACAAGGCAGAAGAATGTTTTGGGAATTGCATCACTGGATGGGTTAAAACCAGCACCTCAGATTCCATTGTGCAATCCTGTAAACCTCTTTTATATTAGGCCTACAATTGTTACGTACCTTTATATATGTATGTATACAAATTTAGACAATATAATACACAAAGAATCATGATTTTCATAAGTGTTGCTAGTGAACATTTGAACTACAAGGGATTTTGATAAACATAATCTGAGGTTATTTGAAATGAATGATTGACAAATATCCATTATTATTTATTTGATACAGTTAACCCCTAGTTGGATAATGGCACTTATTGAAGTATGTCTAAGATACATTACAGTGTGGGGGGGTATTTATATATCAAAATAAAGTAAATAACACATTTTATATAATAGCACTTAATTAATAGCGGTTTAAGACTTTCTGAATGTCATTATCAAATTAAGTGTGTACTGTTTTATTCTGGTTTACCTAAAACAGCTATGTTTTATATTGACAGGTGAACAAACTGGGAGAAATGTGAGATAACACATAGTATTATCCTGGTATTAAAGGGCTCCTAGGTGATATTGTTTCTAGTTTTTAATGCAGTCCTTTAAAACATAATTTTAGATTTTCTTCAAAGTGTACATACAAATATTATATATATATATATATATATATATATATATATATATATATATATATATATATATGATAGATAGATAGATAGATAGATAGATAGATAGATACACACACACACACACGTATACAGCTCTGGAAACAATTAAGAGACCACTGCAAATTTTTCTTAAATCAGCATCTCTACATGTATGGCAGCCATTCCATTCCAGTGTCTGTTGAATTCCAACACAGACACACCTCATTCTACTGAATGAGGTACTGATTAGGTGATCACCTGAACCAAATCATATTTAATGAGGGAAAATATAAAAAACACTGCTGTGGTCATCACTATCCTCTTGCAATAGGACCAGTTGGATGGCAAAAACAGTGCTAGTAGTACCTCAAAGGTAATTAGAATAAAAAAATAACTATTGACCATGACAAAAGAGTTGAAAATGAAAGTTTTGAGTGAGGAATAGAAGGATTCAATTCTGGCTTTACTGGTAGAGGGATACAGTGAGCATGGGGATGCTTCCATCCTTAAAATTTCAAAGACGGTGGTTCATAAGAACAAGGTCAAGCAGCAGACATTGGGGACAACAAAGCTACAGTCCGACAGAGAGCGAAAACAACTCTCTACTGACCAGGATGACCGCCAACTCATTCGAATGTCATTCAACAACTGTAGGATGACATCAAGTGACCTACAAGAAGAATGGCAAATGGCAGCTGGTGTGAAGTGCATGGCGAGGATGGTTCGAAACAGGCTCCGAGGGGCAGGGCTGAAGTTGTGCAAAGTTAGAAAAAAGCCCTTCATCAATGAGAAGCAAAGAAGAGCCAGGCTGAGGTTTGCAAAAGACCATAAGGATTGGACCGTAGAGGACTGGAGTAAGGTCATCTTCTCTGATGAGTCCAATTTTCAGCTTTGCCCAACACCTGGTCGTCTAATGGTTAGACGGAGACCTGGAGAGGCCTACAAGCCACAGTGTCTCGCATCCACTATGAAAATTGGTGGAGGATCGGTGATGATCTGGAGGTGCTTCAGAAAAGCCGGAATTGGGCAGATTTGTCTTTGTGAAGGATGCATGAATCAAGCCACGTACAAGGCTTGTCCTGGAAGAAAACTTGCTTCCTTCTGCTCTGACAATGTTCCCCAACTCTGAGGATTGTTTTTTCCAGCAGGACAATGCTCCATGCCACACAGCCAGGTCATTCAAGGTGTGGATGGAGGACCACCAGATCAAGGCCCTGTCATAGCCAGCCCAATCTCCAGACCTGAACCCCATTGAAAACCTCAGGAATGTGATCAAGAGGAAGATGGATGGTCACAAGCCATCAAACAAAGCCGAGCTGCTTGCATTTTTGCACCAGGATTGGCATAAAGTCACCCAACATCAATGTGAAAGACTGGTGGAGAGCATGCCAAGACGCATGGAAGCAGTTAACACAGCATCTTTTTTGTTATTTTAACCAGTTGTCATTTTCTGCAAATAAATGCTCTAAATGACAATATGTTTATTTGGAATTTGGGAGAAATGTTGTCAGTAGTTTATAGAATAAAGCAAAAATAATAATTTTACCCAAACACATACCTATAAATAGTAAAACCAGAGAAACTGATAATTTAGCAGTGGACTTATTTTTTCCAGAGCTGTATATATATTTATGCACAAAAGGCACTCTTAAAAAAAAAAAAAAACATACACAGTCTGTTAAAAGCATATGCTGGGATGAACTGAGAACGCATTTCAACAATAGAATACATCTATTTAACCATTTATATAATTATAAGCTATGTTTGAACTGAATATTACAGTGAAGTACAGCATTAAAAACAGGTGCTTGAAGATTGAGCAGATCACATCAGCCCTCATTACATTATTTTAAACGTTTTTTTTTTTTATCAAAGGATACACCAATCTTGCTTTCTAATTAAATCTTCCAAATCTTTTTTAAGCAGACAACCTAGCTGTTCTCTTTTGCTTGTGAACATGTATAAATAATGGCACTGTTAAGTAATAAAAACTGGTATACAAGCCTTCCTTTTATGATAAATAATTAAATATACTAATTATAAATAAGGAATACACAGTATTAGACTAAATTATTATCTTTGTCTTCCTATATATTGACCAACACAGGAGGGCATATGGGACCTGCTTGTAAATGTAGCATTACAAAACAAGGACATCTTAGCATCAGTATATACATGGTACAAGGTTTGTAGGTTGCTGTTATGTACAGGTGGTACTATCTTTTGCATAATCTATTGTTTTATTGTTTGAAGTATTACAAAAAGTAGTTGGTTTAAAACCTAGGACAAAAGTATTTTACTCTTCATACAGTCATGGTCAGTCTCAGTGTTGCTCATGTCTGATTGTAGAAACTGTGTGAGGGAATAATATTGAAGAAATATACTGAACTTTGATTCTGGAGTTCGCCAAACTCAGTTCGGTATGCATTCCTGAATTGTAATATGCTCTGAGTATTTTTCTATAGCAGCCTTTAGATTCAGACAGTGCCATGGCTTTTTTGTATTTTGTGGAAGATTAGCTGCTATGAACTACTGTTTGAAGCTTTGGTTTTTAAATGTTAGGATCAACAGGGTAGGATAATATCATTTAGCACTTCCCTTCCTTTTTTTTTGGTTTGTTTTTACTTGTGGTATACCTAAGAATTATACTGCACGGTTGATTCCTCTGCTCTGGGGAATAATTGGTATTGATTTTATATAAAAAAAATGGCTTCTAAAAATCATTCTCAAATGTGATTGTGAGTTAGCGAATACAGGAATCAATCAAATAATGAAGAAAGTGCAATTGCAGGAATTGTATCCTCTGTTTTTCTTTAAAGGAATGTTAAGACTCCCTGAGTTAAACTGTTTGCTTTTACAAATGCATTGCCTATATGTATCAAAATAAATGAGCAAAAACATTTTTTATATAAAGAAATACATTGTTTAACATGCGATTTCTGTTGTCATTTTGTTATCTTTTCAGCTGGGAAGGTGTGGGTAGAGGGGGCAGGGTGGGGGTGGAAGGTAATAGCTTAAATTATACAGTTCAAATTCTCCATCGACCCTGCAAATTAAGTTTTTGCCACATCTCAAACAAGAATTTTGTCTGGACACAGGAAAGTGAATAGTCCATAACGTGGGCTCTCCGTACTGCCCCTCTACTAGCGTACCCGCTTCTAGAGGACACATTAATCCTAGACACTGATGCAAGCATGGGGTTGAGCTCCACAGTGACCAAGGGTGTAATTTTTAGCCTTGTACTGCAGAACAAGATAGTAGTCATGACAGTGATTTTGCTAGTGATACAGATGGTTATGTCTGTGGCATAACTGATGAATGCAATGCCATCAAACCATACTCAAGAGGATGAATAAAAGTAAGAAAACAATTATTTGAAAGATGACCCAGCATCTTGGGCAAATCAATACAAGATTATACACAATGCTGTGGATGACCTTATCAATATACTGAGTAACTATGGCCTTCAAATCCCCCTAAAACCACAAGGACAATAATAAAAACACCTCAAAGCAATTTTTAAGTACTTAGTGTTCAGTTTGAACAATTGTATGTGCTATTCACCTGGAGCCAGAATCTGTTTTTCCAGTTATCCTGACATTGTAGCAGTAGGTCAAGTCCCCACATAGTCTGCTCTGTTCCAGGGTGAAAAGGTTCAGGTCCCTCAGTCTCTCAGTAGGACATTCCCTTCAAACCTGGAATAAGTCTGGTTGCTCTCCTCTGAACTGCCTCTAGAGCAGCGATATCTTTCTTGAAGTGTGGAGCCCAGAACTGTACACAGTATTCCAGATGAGGTCTAACTAGTGCATTGTACTGTCTTAACATTACTTCCCTTGTTTTAAATTCTACACTTTTGACAATATACCCTAGCATTCTGTTTGCCTTTTTTATTGCTTCCCCACATTGTTTGGATGGAGAAAGTGAGTAGTCCACGTAGACTCCTAGGTCTAGTTCTATTCCTCCCATAGTGTAATTATAGTGGACATTTTTGTTACCTGCATGTAATACCTTGCACTTGTCCACATTGAATTTCATCTACCATGTGTTGGCCCACAACTGAATATTATCTAAGTCCCTTTGAATAGCCTGTGCTGCCAAGATTGTATCTGCTGAGCCACCTATTTTAGTATCATCTGCAAATTTGACAAGTTTGCTAACTATCCCAGAGTCCAGATCATTAATATAGATTTGAAAAAGCAAAGGCCCTAGTACTGATCCCTGTGGAACTTCACTAACAACCTCACTCCAGTTAGAAGCAACTCCTCTAATCAACACCCTCTGTTTCCTATACATCAACCAGTTCATAATCCATCTACTTACATTACCCTGAATGCCTACAGCTTCCAATTTGAGGATCAGTCTTTGGTGTTGAACCTTATCAAAAGCTTTTTGAAAATCTATATCAAAGTATATCATATCATATGCTTTCATATGATCTACAGCTGCAGGTGCATGTTAAAAAAAAAGACATGATCTGCCTCGTCTAAACCCATGTTGACTATCTCCAAGAATATGGTTTTCATTAAGATGCTCCTCTATTTTCTATTTCTCTATTTCCAACATTTTACAGCAGATGCAGGTGAGAATGATTGGTCTGTAATTTCCTGGCTCAGTTTTGTCCAATTTCTTGTGAATTGGTATGACATTTGGAGTCTTCCAGTCAGTTGGCACATCCCCTGTTCATTTGGAATAGTTTAGTTAGCGGCCTATAAATAATTTCCCTAATTTCTTTTTCTTTTGTAAAAACCTCTGTGAAATACTCATTTAGAACGTCTGCCACATCTTGTTCGTTTTCCAAAATACTTCCATTTTTGCCCTTTATCTGTTTCACTTCCTCCTTCATTGACCTCTTGCTGTTGTAGTATTCAAAAAAGCTATTTGCATTAGTTTTAGCTCCAAGAGCTGTTTCCCTCTTTGCTTTCCTGATTCCTTTCTTAAGATCTCTTTGCAGTTCAACATATTCTTTGTATTTTGTTTAGTTTCTATCACTTTTGTATGCGCTATACAACATTTTCTTTCTCTTGATATTTTTTTGCATAACTCTATTTGCTATGTTTTGGTACAAATTTAGTAGTATAAAAAGTAGTATATTCTTAAAATATAACCATCCATTTTCAACTGAATCTGTATCCAGTGTGCTCCAGTCTACCTCTTCTAAGTGCCGCCTCATACAGTGAGGGGAAAAAGTATTTGATCCCCTGCTGATTTTGTACGTTTGCCTACTGTCAAAGAAATGATCAGTCTATAATTTCCCCCATTGTAACAGCCACATCCTTGCTACATGCATCTTTATGAATATCTGAGTTGGGCGGTCTGTAACACTCCTACCACTAATCCTCCGGATCTTTTATTCAAAAGTTTAACCCACAAAGATTCTGTTCTGTTACTAGGATCTAATTTGAGTTCTTCTGCCTCAGTGTCATAAACCCCATTCACACTGAAACAATTGCCGGCCAGCAAGGTCTGTGTGAATGGGTCATTGCCGGCAATTTTCCGGCAAGGGTCCTACTCAAATTGCCGGCAACGTGTCTGTGTGAATGGAGCCGGAATATGATTGCAGACAAATTCAGCATCAAGTCCTTGCGTGTCGACGCAGTGCATCAGCTAACTGCCACAACCAATCAGAATAGGGGTGCATTTTTGATACCACAACACGACAAGGTTAAGCCACCGTTGAACAAGAGCTTGTGACCGTAACAAGAACACACACTGTGTGATCTACGCCTCTAAGATTCGAGTCTCCTACTATATCTACCTCCCTCTTCTGGGGGTAGAGTGGGCACCATGGTGCTCAACTGCCCTCCTGTCACCCTCTGAGCTGTCACTTTCCAACTCGGTGTCCAGCATTTGGACCCTGTTGGGCATTTCCAGCTCTTGGGGTGTCTCTATGGGTTGTGCGTGCCCTTTTCTGCAGTTATGACCTACTGTAACCCATCTCTCTCATGGGCTGACTGACTAATTCTTCTATATCACTAATACAGCGCAGATCAAAATGAGGAATGTCAAGACTGTCTGGAACTAGGAAAACAACAAGATGGCTGCCTCTCACCTGTACTCTCCTGTGTCTGTCTGTGGCAACTTGTAAATACTTCTGTTTTGTATTTACAAGTTGAATTTACATGCAGAGATATCTTTAAATGATTTGCAGATATCTTTAAATGATTTAGAGAGATCTTGAAATCATTTTGAGAGATCTTCAAATAACTTCCTGTATGTAGCCCAAGATTATCACTTCCTGTTAAGTTGTTCATTCATTTCTATGTAACTGAATAACGAAACAGGAAGTGATAATTACAGCCAAAATACAGGAAGTCATTTGAAAATATCTTGAAATGATTTGCAGATATCTCTAATTATATATATATATATATATATATGTGTGTGTGTATTATATGAATTCCCAGCTCTCAACAAGAACAATAAAGCAGTGGGGGGCTTTCTCATGGACAGACAGTACTGTGGCTTTGTTTTTTGCTGATGGCATTTCTTGCCTAGTTATTTCTGTCTTGGTGGTTTTAACAGACTGGTATTTGAATGTTCCACATGATACCCGTACCTTTATATAGCAGTGCTGTGAATTATTGTTATGGCACATAGCAAAGGCAACGTCATGTATTTCTGGAAATACATAATATACTGTGTAAGCCTAACAACTGTCCATGTATACATCGCACGCTTATAATTCACAAATTAAAAATAAAATAAAAAATAAAACGAAATACATCGTAGCAACAAACTTTATAAAGACCATATAGCAAACAACTAGGCAAGACATGTCAATAGCAAACACCAAAAACAAAAGGTAAAAGGTGTCGTGTCGTGTAGAATTAGCATACGTATCGGTTAGTTACGGTGAAAAAATACGATGGTATCATAAAACATCAAATACAGGAGGCTATAACTTTATACAGGCCTAACGTATAAACAGAAATGTTTTAAAAATGTCTATGGTGAATCAATAAAAGAGTATAAAGTTCACAGTAATGCGGAAATGGTTCTGTATTTCCGCTGCTGTCACTTGGGGGTGCTAACACAAGCCAGGCTGGCAGGAAACATACCAACCTTTTAACTGACAAAACAAAACATAACAAAACATGCGTTTGTCAGGGTTGCGCAGATTGAAAGGCGTCTTGGCCTGGGCCTCGCCTCTCGCACTGGCCCGGCACTCGCACGGAAGCGTCGCGGTGCTTCCACGCTCTCATCTCGGCTCAGCAAGTGTGTTGCAGCCGCGCCAAGAGGGAGTCTGGAGCCGGAACTACAGCATCAGGATGGATCAGCGAGAAGGACTTATTTTCAGGCAGGTAAGTGTCGGGTTTATAAAGAGCATTAACGTAACTTCTAAGTGTGTATGTGTTATATATATATATATATATATATATATATATATATATATATATATAATTAATACATAAATATGTTTTACACAAAGCAGCTCTGGAAGACTTGAAATAACTCGGAACTAAATTACTTAGCTTATGGAAACAATCTTAAGTGTGCCTCTTAAACATCATAAATACAACCTTACGATTGTCCAGTATGTTATCTCCGATATTGTGAAAATAAAGTAAGATACATCACATCTATCCATATGGTATCTTGTGCCTTATCAAGATATCCTCCTCATACACAAAGGACCTGACTGCTTTCTCCCTGTGCAGTTATTCGAGTCAAAGAGCAGCACTTACACCTACCTGTTAGCCGACACAAACACACGGCAGGCGGTGCTCGTTGATCCAGTTTTGGACACAGTGGAACGGGATGCCAAACTGATCCAGGATCTGGATCTTGAGCTCATCATTGCAGGTACATACTATGGGTGGGTGATATGGATTGAAATATTATATTTTAAACATTTATATCAAGGTTTACTTACTACATTGTCATATTGGCGTACCCTTAAAATCACAGTAGCGGTGCAGATGCAGAGAACTTCATAGGTGACAAATTCCAATTAAGTGCAGTTTTTGATTGTAAGAATAATAAATATCGGACACTGCATGAATTGCTTGATGGACCTGCAAAGGTTCAAATACCTGGGTAGAGAACCGGCAACAATAAATAATGATACAAAACATGATATAATCAATCCTCACTAATGTTTATCATGAATACAGTTATACTGGTTGAAATGTATATCTGCTGACATGGCTGATTATTTCAACTGATCATTCACCTAACTGCTCTTTCTTATGTGCACTGTAGTTGATGATTTACATACAGCCTACCTATAAATCTTGCTGGATTAAGGCACATGAGTTGTTGGATTTGAAAAAGACTGCTGTACCCCAACTGGCCACACTTTCATATAGTTTTCTTGTTTAATGCAGGAGATCCCAACCCTGGTCCTGGAGGACCCCCTAACTTGCAGGTTTATGTTCCTGCTGAGCTCTCAATTACTTAATTGAACCTTAGTTGATTTAACAATCTGCTTAGACTTGACTTTGTCAATTGTGTAATAAAATAGTTAGTTCTTTAAGAAGTTATTTTTACAATTCTATACTTAACTTTAAACCTCTGCTGTTTAAAATCATGAAAAGGCTCTGATATAGGAAATTAGTTCAATTAAGGCTTCAATTAAGTAATTGAGAGCTTGGTTGGAACAAAAACCAGCAGGGTAGGGGGTGCTTAATATGAATTAATAGATTAGCACATTAACTTATGTTTTTCTGACATTGTATATGGCTTGCATTTTTTCTCCTCAAAGTATTTCACCTTGCTAGCAGTGATAGCTGCATATATTTTAGACATTTTTCTACCTAAGTACAGGTCAGAGCACAAGTAAAGTAGCATCAAAATGCCAAATAAAAACAATATCAAGAAAGGTGCACCTGATTAAAGAATTCAACATGTTTAGCTAGAAACAATACTTTACATGTGTCAAACTTTATAAAAGATATTGAAAAAAACACAACTGTAAATTAAATGTATTATAATTCTGTACTGATAACAGGAGGCATTTGCTTACATACACAGTTTGTAAGAACACATTATGCACTTGTTACACATTAAAAATGATATATTTCCCCTAGGAAGGGAGGACTTATTGCTGCACCCTTCCTGCTTTATCCAGGGGAGAGCCAGTCAATAGGGGAACAACGATTATGTGTCCCCCTCCAATAATTTTCCTCCACCGAGGTTTGGGGAGGTTCAGGGCGGATTCTCACTGTGCCACCCAGAGCAATGTCACGTCACAAAATATATCTATATATCTCCATATCTATATCTATATCTATATATAGTGGGAATGTATTTGGCGCCAGGGCTCGATAAAGGCAAGGTGTAGCCACCAGACAAACAGATGGAGATACACTGAAAGGATTTGTTTACAGTGCACCGTTGAATCAAATAAATGGACAAAAAACATAAACAAAAACCTAACTCTTTGTTAAGCCAACCTAAAGATACAGCCGGACCCTCTTGACACATATAACTAATTAATAAGCCACAAGAAAAGAAACGAACCCTCCAAATCTGTAATCAAAAGTCAAGTCCATAAGCTGAAGTTTAGTACTGTGAAGGAATCTGTGGCAGCTAGTAATATACAATTGGAAAGACGGTACTTGTGGAGCAAGAGGGCTTTGTGGACCAATGGGGGAAGTGGCCGCTTATCCTGAATTAGTTAAACCAGCTATGAGGAATAGGGCCCTGGTCCTGGAGAGCCATTGTCTTCTGTGTTTTTTAGGTAGATCTTAATTCTTTACGAGTTTAAACACTGGAAAGGATGGTTTTCTAATTTGACCAATGTATTGTTTAATTAAGCTATTTAGAGCTCATACCCCTGCATTTCAGGTACAGTGGGAGCATTTACAGAGATATATTCTTCTGATTACAAGACTTTACTACCACATGGTATCTGTATTTAATAACTTGTATCAGCAGTTTCCAACCCTGGTCCTAGAGTTTCAATCCAGCAGGTTTTGTAGGTCACCCTTAAATCATCCATTTATACAGACCTTAACCTCTGAACAGTCAATCAGGTAGTCATATGGTAAATCTAATCATTTCAAGATCATGTGGAAGAAACATCTGAATAGTCCCCAAAATCCTCAATAACCAGATTTTCATTAACTGAACTCATTTTGTAAATTAAATATACTGTTTTCAGGACACCTAGTAGATGCTCTTCCTTGTGAGAGACCGCATGATGATTGCCCCCTGACCATATAATTCTTGAGCACTTCAAGACAGGACAGTTTTTTTTGTTTGTTTGTTTTTTTGCCCTGAAGTGAAATATTGTTATTTTAGTTCAATTGACAGAGCTGCTGTTTTTTTAATTTCTTGTGCTATTGATTGACCAGAGAGACTGTTTTTTTTTAAATTGAAATTGCTTCTGTGGGATCATTTTATACTGTGCATGGCAACTAATAGGAAATATGCATGATTTTCTCAATCCTGTGCAATAATTGAAGGATCCACATGAAACAGTGAGAATTTGAATCTACTGACGTCAGAACGTTTGTATTGATTTGTTCAAATTTGCACATAATTTAAAACATACTATGTACATGAAGTACCATTTTGCTGGTGCATTTTGTTTTCATGTTGTGAATGATGATGAACTTGATTTCAGTTCCACTGGAAAAATTTAATGAACTGCTCAACCTACAATCTGCTCCTGAGCCCTGCTGATGTATCCGTCAGTGTGACCTCTCACGTCTCTGTTTTTGCCCAGTCAACACACACTGCCATGCTGACCACATCACAGGCACAGGGCTGCTGAAGAAAAAGCTGCCAGGATGCCGCAGTGCCATCTCCAAGGACAGTGGGGCCATCGCTGATATACACCTGCAAGAAGGGGACACCCTGACCTTTGGGAAATATGTATGTGCATGGTCTGATTCAAAGAGATCAAACTGAGGTGGAGGCGGGGGCAGGAAGAGGGTCACATTCTCTTGTGGTTTTTAACTACAATACTCTCCCATTTCTCCCAGTCTCTGCAAGCACTGTCCACCCCAGGACACACTGATGGATGTATGACATTTGTCCTCAACGACAAGAGTATGGCCTTCACTGGCGATGCACTGCTGATCCGGGGCTGTGGGCGCACTGACTTCCAGCAAGGTACTGAACATTGTATATACAGTTAGGTCCATAAATGTTTGGAAAATGATACAATTGTCATAATTTTGACTCTGTATGCCACCAAAATGGATTTGAAAGGAAACAAGATGTGCATTAAGTTTAGACTTTAATCTTTGAGGGTAGTTACATCTAAATTGGGTGAATGGTGTAGGAATTACCCCCATTTTTAGACATTTGAGACTCGGATTATGACAGAGACTTACGTCAGCAAAAAATATAGATTTAAGGTAATTTAAGATGGTTTTCACTGGCCATAAGTCTTGTCTTATTGAATACAGTCTAATTACAATGAAAGTTTTTTGCTTGTGTGCTTATTTTGTGTTTGTTGCCGGTCGAGTTTGTGACATACAGATATCTGCAGTTCTGCACAATTCCACAGATCCCATTGGTGGAAATCTGTGCTACACGATCACGACCACAGATCTCAAGCATTGCATTTAGTTAACAAATTCACTGTTCACTGTTCATTGTTTCACTGTCACCATTTTGTGAAAATCAGCAGCAGTAAGAAATTGCAAATAACCTGAATGGGTAGCAATATGTTATGTTTGGTGTACCAGAGAATTAAACTCATGCCCAAATATGGCCTGAGCATGCACCTTTTTAAAATGTGACAACCACCCATTCACACTCTGATGAACACCCACAGGTGCATGCAGACATTTCAATGCATTTCTTTTTAACGCCTTCCAGTTAATATAGTACCTTCAGCTCATGGTGGCAGCTCACATTCCAGCAGATTGCATCTGTATTGTGAGATTAGTATATGATTTAATGGGAGTAGCTTAATTTGTGGAAAAGCACATGCAGGCCTGTACATTCAGCTTTGAGTTAGAAGTGTAACATTGTATGGTGTTTTAGTGATGTGGCATGTGGATCAAAACATAGAAGTGTCACACTGCCTCATCACTGAGCTGAATACAGGTAAAAAATATCATGATTTATCAGATTGGTGACATTACATTTACTGAAATGGGATATTACACATCTTTAGGCATTAGTCATTTTACTGTGTCAACTCATGAGAAAGTGATGTAAATGTACTGTCCCCAAATAAGTGTATTTAATTCTTACCATGAACATCTTCTGTAAATTATTAAATTATGCTTACAATGTCTCTTCCCACTAGGTTGTGCCAAGAAACTATACAAAGCAGTGCATGAGAAGATATTCACCCTGCCTAAAGAGTGCCTTGTATACCCTGCTCATGACTACACAGGTGAGGGATCCTGATGGAAAGAATCAAACTCAGTCTCATCCTATCAGATTTTCTGCAAAGAGAGACAGTATTAAGTGGAGCAGTTCATTGTCGTGAAACCATACATTTCAAATGGCTTTGCTACATCATAGGATGTGTGCGTATGTGGTAGTTTTTTTTTTGGGGGGGGGGCTTTTGTTGCTAAAGAAGTCTATAAAAAAAGAAAAAAATTGTTTTATCAATATACTCCCTGTCCCCAGCCAGACTAGCAGGTAACGGTTGTTAAAGGTGAATGTTTTGTTATGGCTTTCCTTCTTATAAAATGTTCTAACTCTTTTCTTTCTCCTCTAGGACAGACTGTGTCCACAGTTGATGAGGAACATAGACTAAATCCTCGTCTCACTAAGAGTTTGGAGGAGTTTGTGAAAATAATGAACAACCTCAACCTGCCCAAACCTGCTCAGATAGGTACCAGCCACCTTTTGCAATACTGCTCACTGCCTGCCCAGCTGAATGTGTAAAGATCTAGAAAGATTAACACTGCATACCTGTCCTGTTCCTTTCCCGGCTTACAGATGATTTCATCTTAAATGCTGATTGACCAGTCAGTCTAGTACAGCATTACTCAAATTCTCCCCCTGATCCATTAGTCAGACTACATGCAGACAAAGGTGACACACATCTTTGAGTTCTCATTACACTGCTGGCAGAAATACCTTTTTATACAGCTTTATTTTTTATACTGGAGAAATGTAGGTAACCCTTCACTCAGAAGTCCTAATCACTACCCCACACTGCTGAACCCTAACCACTATTCCACATTTTTCAATTAGAGTTTGTGAAAGGGTAATTCTGTTTCAGTTTTAGGCTGCCTGGTTCTTTTTTCCCCACTTTTTTTAATCTTCCCTTCTGATGTGTTTGAAAATTATCATTTTTTTCAAATGTATTCAGCTATGGCTGGTTGTCTTACTCTGTGAGTGACATCTGCTTTTAGGATTATTTCTAACAGTCAATGTCACTGTCCAGCTAATGTGTTTATTTGACCTGCACCACACGAGGAAGTACAATAACCTAGTTAAACAAGTTACATTTTTAAAATCTTAAACATAGTGAAGAAAATATTTTGACTTAAAATCTATCGTATAACGCATTCCCAGAACACTTTTTGGCTCAAAAATTCAATCAAAACTATTCCTAAGTGGTTTTGAACTGCAAATGAAAACCACTAATTAATTTGACGTATAACTAGGGCCCTGCCTTTTATGCAACATGCTTTTTAAGGCTGCACATCATTCCTCCCCTCGTAAGGTGGCCATGTAGTCTGCATTGACTGTTTATTAATCTCAATTAGTGTATTTATTAAGACACAGTGACACATTGGTTAAGTGGCTGCAGCTATGGAAATTGACTTGCACTTATTCCATTTATTTTTTTAGAATCTGTAAATTTAAATGTTTTAATTTACTAGTAGGAACATATAATTTGTAAGTGAATGAGTGAAAAAAAACCAGCACTTATTCCCAGAACAATTTATATAAAATACTGAATTCATAACATCAATGCTGTAACATATTACAAAGATAACAATAATAATAATACAAGGCTGTTCAAAAGCAGTATATTATTAATTAGTTTCATTAAAGAAAATGTCTTGTGCATTACATTTTCATATACAATTTAAACATCATCAGTTTGGAGACAAATACAGTCATATTCTTAAAATTGACTTAAAATGCATTAATATTTGACAACACCGTGTCACCGATGAGTAATGCCCAGTATATATTACTTTTGATTTCGGATGTATTTGAGAACAAACAAAATGTGCAAAACATACTGATAATTTGCATCTCCAGGTACACTGTCACACTGTTTATCTTGTGCAAATCTGCAATTTTGGGGTAGATATTCCCAACTGACCTTCCGTAGTAATTGCTTCGGCATTTATGACGTGTTTATTCAGATATGCACATAGTTTGGGGTTATCATTATCAGTATTATCAGTAGAATATTAGCACAAAGAAAGAAAGAACAATTCTTACCTGTGTTCATCACTTTCTTTCCTGTTGTTTTTACTGGAGGAGGTTGTTTAATAGCTGTAAATCTCAACCTTTCGGTTTCTTTATTTTTTTGCTTGTGATAAATGTCGGTCTATTTGAGTGTTTTTTCTCTAATTAGTCAAAGTGCAGTTGATTTCTTAATTGTAATTCAATTTACTTTAAATTAGGAGGCTGTAGGGACATCTAGGGCATAGCAAATTGAGTTACAACTGAAGAAAACAAATCGGAAGAAATGCAGGGCCTTATACATAGGGGCCAGATTATTCAGTGTTGATAAATTATTTACTCATGAGTAAAACCAGAAGTGCTAATTGAGTTCATTGCTCGAGTATAGGCAGTAGGTACATTTACAAATTTCTAAATCCTTTACCAACCAAAATCAGGCCCATAGTGTAAATGGAGTAGGCTATATGAACTCGAGCATAGGTTTTAATTTCTAAACAATAGAGCTTCCAGGAATTTATATTTAAAACCGTAAATATTTTGTCTTTTAATAATTTTTTCACAAACTATAAATTATTGGCTTATTAATGGCTTGTTAATGGCTTATATGTACATTGTTATTGCTGTCCCATTCAAGGAACAGAAGAAAATGTTTTTATTGTAAATTGATTTCAAAGTTATTGGGCGGATGTTTTTTATCCAAGGCAATTTACACTAACAATGTTCTACATGAAGAAAACATTAAAACAAGGATAACAACATCACTCTAAATATTAATTTACACATTTTAGTGATTAAAATTACAATATGTGTACAGTCTAATCTTTTCTCTAATATCCTATGTCAGAATGTTTTCTTTCACCTCAAACCAGACTATTTTCTCTCTCACAGATGTTGCTGTGCCTGCCAACTTGGTCTGTGGAATCCAAGGGGTTTGATGCGCAAACAAGAATTGTGGATGCACAGAGCGATGTCTGTCTATTGTATTGCTTTCCAAATCCTATTGGTTTATTTTAATCCATTGAATTATGGAATGATGTTGTGAAATTACATTCTGTTCTATATTAAGATCAATGAGTTGGTATGTTTGTTTTTTTTCCATCTTTTTGTAAAAGGGCTTTACAATTCACAGATACTGCTTTATCTTTATGATTTATATATATATTTCATTCTGCCTATTCCAGCAACAAATAATCTTGGAAACTAACAGGTTATTCTTATTTGTTTCATTAATTAGGCTACTACATCCATTACAACAGAGGCATTATATTAGGCATTTTAATGTTAGGCTTGGTTTAAATCAGAAGCACTTATTACAAATGATTCAAAAACACTGTACTTGTTACATTTGTGGTTTGTACTGGGTGAAGGGACCTCCGATAATCCAAAACATAATCCTAAACCTATGTGAAGTCGTGGGTTTATAGTTTTCACTGTGGGAAGTTTGATTTTAATGTAGGTCTTAGTCATTTGTAATAAATAGCTATCCTAGATTCTCAAGCTCTAAAAATAGCTTTTTACACCAACACTAAGTAGCAACTGATTTATTGGTTCTCTACACAGAATTGTACTTGCCTTCAACAGGTTAAAAGACATCCACTGTAGAGACAGGCAGTAATGAGGTTAATACTGTTCTAATAAATATGTTGCTCACAAGAGGAGTGTAAAGGGAAAGTGTCACCATATTCAAACAGTGGAACAATTTAGCTCTTAATAACACTATTAATTATATTCTAGATTTGCAGTGGATTGCAATCCACTAAATTGCCTCACTTTGTAATGAGCACAATCTTAAATAATCATAATACCTGCATTTAATCTTTGATCTATTCGGTGTTTCAAGTGTTTTTATGGATATGGTCAATGCTTATTTCGATTATCATAAAAGTGAACAATTGTTACAAGACAATTCTTTATTAATAGGCCCATTAGAATTAATGAAGTGAGTTGGTTTCTGAATGCCATCTTGCTTATTGTAAGAAATGTGAACTTATGCTTTGTGAGACCTAGTCTGAAATACCTGTTGTCTTTACTTTAGATTGGTGTCCCATCATTGCAACATGTGAATCTCAGAAATATGTAATTAATGTAATTACCAGCTCAATTAAAATATTTGTATCTCTCTCACACTGTACTCCATATCTATTTTTCACTTAGACTCCATGAATCTGCAGTCAGTGTTTTTCAGTGTTGATTCTCCAAGGGCAGAGCACTTCTGGTTTTCCTAATATCCCATAAAAAGAAGCAAAACAGATCTATGTTTTATACTCTGCTGCTGCAACAGGCTTAATGATGAACTTGATGCGTTTTATCTACATCTTGTATAATTTAATTGCATGTCTAAATTGCAGTTTTTATATTGTAGCAGGTTGGGGGGCCTATCACAAAAAGGGCTAGTATGTAGGTGGGGTCTGGTCTTGAAACACACAGTAGGGAGGCAGACGGAGGGTACAAAACAGGCTCGCTGTTGTTTTATTGCTTCCCCCAATGGCAGGCACAGTGTCAAAACAAGAAAAACAAAACCTAGCTCTGTTCGAGTGCTAACTAAACTTAACAGTCCTAACAAACCACTAATAATAATAATGGTAAATGCCGGGTTGGCAAAGCCGAACACCAGGCAGACCGAAGTACAAAGGGATAAGGCGGGTTCGTAATCAAAGTTTGTAATCTAAGTTAATTACTGGTGGGGAGGTTGCCAGACAGTCCAGGGTTCAAAAGGCAGAATGGTCCAGGTCCAGAAAAAGGGTCTCAAGCCAGTGCATCCGTCAACTTTCAACTTCGCCCTTCTTTGCTCTCCTGCTACCCCAGCCAAGAATGCACACACTGGTTCGTTTCCTGCTTCCTTTTATAGAGGAAGTGGTGGGTGGGGCTATGGCCATCAGGAGGCCTGCTGGCTTCTGGGGTTTGGAGTCTTGGAGGAGAGGTTTTGTAGTCTCCTCCACTGAAAGACCCAGCCTGACCCCAGCCTTGCCTCTCACACTGCCACATATCCTCCCCCTCAAGAGTGAAGCTAGGGGCGCACACGAAGACGGCCATACCAAGGCCAAGCCCCCCTCCAAAAGACACAAGGGGCAGGCGGGCGGGTGGGCCGAAGAGCCAGATATGGTCTCCCATCTGCTGGTTCATCCTCAAGGTCCCCCCCCCCCCCCCCCCCCATGTCCTGTCCTCCGTTTCTCACCCATCTGATTCTCGGTGTGGACTGGCATGTCCCCGGTTTCACTGAAGGTGCCTCCCCCCCAGCGTCAAATCCAGTGTAAGGACTTGTTGCTGCCTGGAACCAGGCTTGTCTGGCGGAGACCTCTCTGTTGCCACAGCATCACTTGGCTCCCCCCCAGTCTCTGGTCCTGGGCACTCTGAGGTGTCCATCTCCTTTGCTGCGGCCAGGAACTTGGGTAGAGGACAGGAACTCTGGTTATCCAGGAGACCTGATGGAGGAAGCACAAGAGTCTCACCCTCTGGTTGCTGCAACTCCTCTGTCTTCCAGGTTCCCGACTGCGTTAACTGCAGCATCTGCGGCTGCTGTTCCTGTTGCGGCTGCTCCAGTTGCTCCGTCTGTTCCAGCTGCTCCGGCTGCTCTCCAGATTAAGGACCTGGTATAATCTTCTCCTCTGATTCAGTGCAGGGGAAAACAGGTGATGCCTTCTCCTGGGTTATTGGCACCTCCTGTTCTGGTGTGGCCTCTGAGGAGACAGATGGTGACTCCCTCCTGAAGTCATCTTCTCCTGGTAGCTCCTCAGTGCTCAGGGGCAGACTCTCTTCTGCCAGACACGGTGGCGGATACTCTTCCATCATGTATGGTGGCGGACACTCACCCTTGGAGTGGGGCGAGGAGGGCAGCACCTCTTCTCATCTTCAAGACTCTTGGGTTCCTCCCTCCGGGGCTCTGAACACTCGGGCTCCTCCCTCTCAAGACACTGGACCCTCGGGTTCCTCCCTCTGTGGCTGCGGGGCCAGGAACACCTCGGCCCTCTGTGGCTGCGGCGCCAGGAACACCTCGGCCCTCTGTTTTTTTTTAGCCACAGCAGGTTCTCTTCTTCCTCTCTCCCTGGCAGGTCTTCCTCTTGTACCGGCCATGGTGGAAGAAGCAGTTCCTCATCTTCTCCCGGTGTCTTTTGCCAAGGCACCAGTTCCTCCCATTGCAGCTCTGTGAGGGAGGGAAACTCCACTCCAATCATTGAAAGCATGTACCAAAGCTGCCCAATAGGGGCCCTGCTGGCAGGAAGAAGACCCACCCCCGGCGTCTGAGAAGAGTCTCCTCCTGACGCAACTCCCTGCCATTTCTTCATCAGGAAGGTCATCTGGTTGAGTGACCCCTGAAGAGTAATGGCTGCCTTTCTTTTTCAGGGAACCAGGGTTATGATAATAACCTATCGTTCCCTTTCAAATTGCAAGACAGCCATTATTATTATTATTTTTTTTATTTTTTATTATTATTATTATTATTTTTTTTTCTTGGCAGATGCCCTTATCCAGGGCTACTTACAAAATATAAGCACAATACAAAGTGCAAGAAAATATTTTGTTGCCAAGATGTGCATTACCTAATGGGAAGACTATGCCAGAGCTGTCCCGAGTCCTGACATCCGACTAAGCCTAAACCCACAATGACAAGGATAGCAGAGCCTCACGGCACCTGAGGGCTAGCAGTTTTGAGTACCTGGGAGCCCAAGCTTGGGTGCAGCCGGTACTCCACGTTGAGGTGGAAGAACCTTGTGAAGGTCTGTTGACTGGACCAGGTCGCAGCATTGCATAGATCTTAAAGTGTGGCACTGTGAAAAAGAGCCCACAACGTGGCTTGTCCCCTTGTTGAGTGCGCTGAGATGTGTTCAGGCATGGGAACATTAGCAGTCTTGTAGGTGAGCCGGATCGCGTCTGCCACCCAGTGCGCCAGTCGCCGTTTTGAAACCACCCTCCCTCTGGTGGTGGAACTGTAACAGACAAACAGCTGGGTGGATTTGCAGCTCTGCGCAGTCCTCCGCATATAGCACCTCAAAGCCTGGACAGGGCAAAGTGTGTTGTGACAGACCGGTAAGTGGGCGAGTTAAGAATGAGCCATCCAGACAGGGGCTTTGTGGAAAGGACTCTTCTGCCCAGATAAGTTTAATGCAACCCAAAAATGTAATACACACACAATTGAACAAAACAAAACAATAAATGCCTAGCCTTGTCCAGGCCTACCTGACTTTCTTCCTGACCCTCTCTATTACCACATCTGTTCAGGAACCCCACAAACACAGGGGAAGTCCTTTTGGGAAAACTTTTTCTCCCCAACCACCAGCAGGTGGCAGAATGACAATTCCCATGTTAGAAGGTCCATGTGGTTCTTCAATTATTAGTGTCCTGCAATGGTGGACTATTCCCACAGTCCTAGGTTCCCTAAACAGGTTTTTATCTTTCCCCAAGCCACAGGGTATTTTTATTATCATTCGTATTCGAGTGACTATTAGCAAGGGTTTGGCGATTATACTCACTCGCCAGTATACTCTCTTACCAACTATACACATGGGCAGTTTGATGGTACATATCCTTGTGTGTAGTGTACAGCTTACCACAGGTTCTAGTAGCTCCTCTTAGGCTTTTTCCCAGCTCGTGTCTGTCCCCAGCTGCAACCTCCCACCAACTGCCCTGATTCTCTCTGCCTGCTCTCTTATATACCCAAGAGCCCCACCCCTTCCTGTCTCTACCGCAGGGGCTCCTGGGACATGTAGTTTTCTAACCTTAAAGGTTCCTTAAAGGGACGGAGCCCCGTTCCGTCACAGTGTGTAGTCTGCAGTCCTCATCTGATGTATGTGGAGCGGAATGGAAAGACTCCAGGACAATCGGTTGGTTTATATGGAACGCCAACATGACCTTGGGCAGGAAGGCCGGGTTCATCCTGAGAGTGACTCTGTCATTGCTTCCTGAGAAGATCAGACAGGTTTTATCCACAGACAATGCGTGAATTTCACTAATTCTCCTTGCCGACGTTATCGCCACAAGGAAGGCCACCTTGAGTATCTTAGAGTGGTTTAACAATTGGACATTGGGTGAAAAACTAAATATACTGTCAGTAAAAATATGCCTTTATAGTCAGGGCCACAAGGAAGGCCACCTTGAGGGAGAGGAAGCGGACTGGAGGATACGCTGCACCATCAACTTGTGGAAAGGTCTTTTCTTCAGAAACACGTTGAGGTCCCTCAGATCAAGAATGGAGTGGAATTGGAGGCCGTATCCGTGGGTCATCTTCATTTGCACCCAGGATTCCTGGGTGCAGGCTTGCCATTGGTCGAGTCTAGTAAGTTTGTTGGGGGGGGTGGAGTTGGTGATGGCGGCTCTGCAGGGGGCTGTTGGGCGTCTGTCTTGCCCTTAGACTTTCACCGGAGAGCCTGTTTTTCCCTCTTGCCTGTGGCTGGCTTCTATGGTGCTGCTCAGGCTCCAAGCCACTGGACATGGTACATTTCCAAGTAAAGTGCATGATTACCATACAAATATACAATGGTAGAGATTTATTGAGGAAAACTGTACCATTATTAGGCTTTTTCATTCTGTTATATTTGTTTAAAGACCAATATTTGAATGTATAGGTTGCTTGGTTATTGTTTGAATAGTGCAGCTGTGTTTTTTTCCCTTTTGATTTGAATGTAACTGTACTTAAGTGTATTTTTTATCGTTGTACATGCACTGGAAGTGATTGGCAGTACTGACTGACAGACTGATTGAAAGATTGGGGTTGTACTCATATTGTGACATTGTCCCTAATACTGTGCAGCTCTGGTAGGAGGGAGTGCTGCAAACTTACAGTGGGTATCTTAGAGTGGTTTAACAATTGGACAGTGGGTGAAAAACTAAATATACTCTCAGTAAAAATATGCCATTAGAGTCAGGGCCCCTACAAGTACACAAGAACTCTATAGTGACTGACAGTGCTGTGAACTCAGAACTCTGTCCTTCTCTTGAATGGTATGGAGAAAAAACCACATGATCTGTCAACACTAATCTTACAATAATGCTCTGTTATTTAGGTTCTTGGCTTGGAGAAGCTTGAACGTTGTTACACACCCAACTGAGTGAAAACCTGTTTGACCAAACTGTTAATGATGGGTTAACAGGCACACATGCACACATGCACGTACACACATACACATTGTTTGCATTGCTTGATATTGACTCTTTCTGTACAGTTTAACATTTCTACTTAAGGCAATGCATTGCAATACCATGAATATGAACATATACATAAAACCAAAAAAAAAAAAAGATGTAACCTGACCTCTAAGCTGTTAAGGAGGAATTGTGTAGCAAAACTTTATATAACCCTGGCTTATGTCTGCTATGTCTGTCCTTGCTTGTCGTAAATCCTACTATATGTGCTCCCAACTGTCTGAAGCAACTGCTATTACCTCTCACATAAAAAAAGAGAGATTAAATATTGCATTTTTCTCTCTGGCTTCAATCTCATACAGCAAAAATGTCTGACGGAATACTACAGGGACTGTTCAGGTCAATTATAAGAACAATAGTAATTCAAATAAATAAGGGTATATTTTAGCAAAATACAAATACTTTTCTGTAGGTGTATGTCATTTTTTTCATGTCAATAACATTGGGAACTATTTTTCTCAGTGGAATGTTACAGGACAAAATATCAGAATTTCAAGGTAAATAGGTTTTTAAGATTATTAAATTAAACACTTAAATCATTTTCTATTAGGAACGGAGCCCTCTCGATAAGGGCTGTAATGTTTATTAAGGAAATCAATTTAGTTTTTAGTTTCAGCATGCTTTATTTCAAGAGCCCTTTTTTAAGGTTTACACCTTATTGCTGCATACACAAAAGAGAAAAGTACAGCCACCCTGAAAAAATCCCCTACCACTGCCCCCCACCCCGCTAGCACCCCGACAAAACACTGTCAGCACCCATAAACCAGCCACCCCCGGGCTAGCACCGCAGACAAAACACCGTCAGCAGCACCCCCCCTGCAGCCCTGCTAGCACCACAGACAGAACACCGTCAGCGCCCCGCCCCACTAGCATCGCGGACAAAACACCTACCAACTCCAGCACCACGGTGAAATGTATGGCCCCCCCTAATATTATATTAGGCCCCCCCATATATATAAATATATTGTAGTATTTCGGGGGTAGCGGACATGATGGGGACTCGAACCCCTTTCTCCCATGCCACAGTGCAGTGATCTTACCGCATCACTAAAAGGCCCTGGCCTCTTAGTGAGGCTCGAGATCACTACACTACCCTCTGGCACGCTACAATATATATATGTGTGTGTGTTTGTGTATGTATATATGGGTGACAAATTAAAGGAAAAAACAATATGTGTCTAATAAGTGTCTCAGTAAGATGTTGGGCCACCACGAGCCGCTAGAACAGCAATAATGTGCCTTCGCAAAGAGTCTACAAGTCTCTGGAACTCTGCTGGAGGGATGGAAACCATTCTTCCAAAAGATATTCCCTTATTTGGTGTTTTGAAATCAAAATTGTGACAATTCAGTTTTACAATGAAGCAGTGGCAGAGCATGATGTAGAGGTATAGCTGAGGAGACACTGCGAGATCTAGTTTGAAAGCAAAAGGGTCAATGACAAGGATGGGGTTTGGACCGGTGCTCGACAGTGGCAGGTGCGCCTGCAGGTGGAAGTGGCCACCATCGACGGAGTACGCCACCTGCCAAGCACCGTAGTTTTAGGTGCAAACGTGGCTTGTCTTCTACCATGGCATGCCCAAATTGTGTAGGAACTGCGGGGCCCTGGGTCATTTAGCTGCAGCCTGCACTTTTGTTAAGTGCAAGATTTGTGGTGGGGAACACCTGACCAGGGCCTGCAAGCAGGAGAGGGCCTGCAATGCAACCTGTGCGGTGGGGGAGGGCACCTTTTTAGGAACTGTCCCTCCTCCTATGCAAATAGGGCGCGGGCCCTCGGGGGTAGTGGAGAGGAAGAAAATCAAGTGGAGGCTCCTCCAAAGGACAAGAGGAAACAGTCCTCAGGAGTCTCATAGGCTCCCTCTCTGACTCTGAGTCAGAAGTGGAGGCAGAGGGGGAGTGGACAGTTGTGGCGGGGAAGAGGTGAAGAACAGAGAAGAGGAGCATGGGTAGGGGGGGTGCGAAGAGCAAGAGGATTAATTCTGCAGGCTCTCCCCCCCCCGCCAGCTCCCCCCCGCTACAGAGACCTCTCCTTCTCAGTTTTACACGCCCCACTCCGAGTCCGGAGCGGAGAGTTGTGGGCCTTCTCCACTCCCCCCAGTGGGCAGCCTGGTGGAGGAACGGCCCCCTAACAGGAATATCCCTCCTGCGGAGGAGGATCCAGAGATCACCACCACTGAACTCTCCCAGGTGATAAAGAGTCTTAACTCTGGAAGGACACTGGGTCCCGATGGGATCCCTGCTGAATTCTATATGATCTTTTGGGAGGTGCTTAAGGAAGATCTGGCCCAGGTCTTGGGGTTGATGTACGGAGAGGGTAGACTGGCCCCTTCTATGAAGAGGAGTATCCTCTCTCTTCTTCATAAGAAGGGAGATCCAAAGGATCTGAGGAACTGGCTGCCAGTCAGCCTCCTGTACACCGACTACAAGATACTGGCCAAAGCACTGACGGTCCGGCTGCAGCGGCCACTCCCTCAAGTCGTGGGTCCCGACCAGGTCTGCGGTGCCCGGGGGAGATCGGCGGCCGACAACCATTCGGTGACCGAACCATTTCCGGTCAGGTCGGGGGTCCGACAGGGTTGTCCCGTCGGCCCTGCTGTACGTCCTCTGTTTGGAGCCGTTCATGCAGGCGATCCGCTGCGACGTCCAGGTGACAGGTTTCCATCTCCCGGGTTCCGGCAGAGAGCAACTGAAAGCCCTGGCCTATATGGACGACGTGGCTGTGGTCTGCACGGACGCGCCGTCCGTGGCCAGGGTTGAGGAACTGCTGGACGGCTTCTGCAGGTGACGGGGGCCGCTGTCAATAAGGCCAAGAGCGAGGTCTACCTTTCCAGGGCATGGCCTGTCGGCCGGGGCCTGCCAACCGTGTTCCCTGTGAAGCCGTTTATCAAGGTTCTGGGGATCACGATCGACGGGACCAACACGGGCACCCGGAGCTGGGAGGAAGCCTTATGTAAGGTCCAAAGAAAGATCCACGGCTGGAGCACAAGGACAAGGACAAAGGCGCAGGGGCTGGCATATGTGGTCAAGAACATCCAGGCTAGAAAGTGAGTTTTATGAACCGCTTTTATTTCGCCAGCAGCCTGAGACCATTTGGCCTCTGCGCCATGGATAACACCAGGCCGCACTCGTGGGATCCCCCGCCGTTCTACAGGGGGCTCCGAGCCTTTGCGCTCGAAGTAGGCCTCCATAAAGTCATGCTGGCCTCCTGGGATTATAAAACCATCTGTAGCCAGATGAGATCTACCCAGGAGACCAGCCGGATAGAAGATTTCCCTCCCGAAACCTGCCGGTTTATCTTGCCTAATGATACGCACGTTTGCCTCACAAACACGCAGAAAGATGTCTCCTGGATGGCTGTGAGTCGGTGTCTCCCCACCCGATTGTTCATGCACAGAAGGGGCCTAGCCCTTTATGACATCTGCCCCTACAAGGGTTGCCTGGGGAAGGAGACGGAGGCTCATATCTTTAGGGATTGCCCCTCCGCCTGCAGGGTCTGGCTCCTGTTTTCTCCGTTCCTCCACAGGTTTGCCGTTCCTGTGCGGGCGACCTCCCAGCAGATCCTTTATGGTCCAGCCAGGGGACTTACATCCACAACCCTGAGGTGCTGGTGGCGTGTCGTCTGCGCAGTGAAACAGGCCCCGTGGGAGGGATAGAACATCTGTTTATTCAACAACTGGAGCTGGACCCAATTGTCATCGCGCGGAGGGGTATGGTCCTAGTCAGGGACTACGTCAATCTGGAGGTCCATCAGAGGGGGAAGGAGGAAGCCTTTAAGAACTGGCAAATACAAGAACTGGGGGAGCTCAGGATCCCATGATGGGACCCACCTCCAGGGACGACCATCTCCCCCTGCTGGAGCCCGAGTTCAAGATCTTTTAACCACTTTTAATGGAAGATTGTTTTTAAAAATGATTAAAAAAAAAACTAATTTTAATTGTTTCTAAAGAATTTGTTGATTTTAAATGCACTTGCACATTTTTTTGGTTGTTCTGTTCTATTATTTTGTCAAATACATTGGCTGTTTGGATTTTAATTTTAAATGCATCGGATTGTTTTGTTTCTGTTTTTTATTTTATTGTTTTATTTGTTTTTTTGTTTTGTCCGATGCATTTTCAGTTACTTTTCAATGTATTTGACCTTTGTTGGTTTGCAGTTTGCCTTTATCACATTTGCTTTATTGTTTTATGCACATGTTTAGTTCAGTTTTATATATTAATCACTTTAAGATTTAAATTTTTTTAAGTGATTTTAGAAGATTGATTTAAAAACAAAATTTAATCATGAGTATTACATTTTTTTGGATGTTTTTATTATTTGAATGTAAAATACTAAAACCCAATAAACAGTATTATTTGTTTTTTTTAATAATGGTGGTGGAGAGCGCTGTCTACCACATCGGTCCAAAATCTCCCATAGCTGTTCAATTGGGTTGAGATCTGGTGACTGCAAAGGCCATAGCATATGATTCACATCATTTTCATACTCATCAAACCATTCAGTGAGCCCTCGTGCCCTGTGGATGGGGCATTGTCATCCTGGAAGAGACAACTCCCATCAGGATAGAAATGTTTCACCATAGGATAAAGGTGATCACTTTGTAATGATTTGCAGTGGCCCTTCCCTCTAAGACAGTGGTTCCCAAACCGATCCTGGGGGACCCCCTACCCTGCTGGTTTTTGTTCCAACCGAGCTCTCAATTACTTAATTGAACCCTTAATTGAACTAAGAATTTCCTAAATCAGAGACTTTTAATTATTTTAAACAGTAGGGGTTTTAAGTTAAGTATAGAATTATATTAAAAAACATATTGAAGAACCAACTATTTTCTTACACAATTTAAAAAGTAAAATCTAAGCAGATTGTTACTTCAATTAAGGTTCAATTAAGTAATTGAGAGCTCGGTTGGAACAAAAACCAGCAGGGTAGGGGGTCCCCCAGGACCGGTTTGGGAACCACTGCTCTAAGGGGACAAGTGAACCCAAACCATGCCAGGAAAATGACCCCCACAGCATAACAGGGCCTCCGGACCCCCTCACTATAGGGGTCAAGCAGTCTTGGCAGGCCTGAACCATACTCTTGGTGTTGCCACACATGCACTCGCCTACTTATCGAGAACACTAGCCAGTTGATCAGTCTTTGTGACTGAAGCTCCTGGCATTCATGCCCCAATAATGACCCCTCTTTCAAAGGCCCTGAGATACTTTCCTCTTGCCATCTTGATCCAAAATCAAGGTCAACTGGGCCTGCTCATCATTTTTATACATGCCACAGAGCATGATAGGGTGTTAATTGCTTAATTGTATCATGGGGTACACCTCTTTGGAGGCATCTGCATTTGTTATGTTTATATATATATATATATATATAATTATATCATTCTTACTTACTTATACAATTTTACCCTGGTCAATTTACAATTTTGCACTTTTAAGCACTTGCTACATGATCTTTGTAACATTGCAGTGGTTTCCTAAGGGTTCAACATGCCTTTACTATGCTGCACCATGAGGATATCATGATAATGTCTAAACTAGACCATGGTTTAAGGTGGAGGACAGTAAAGCCATGATAAAACCACAGAAAAACATGTTTTAAACTTTCTGATTTGCTTTCTGATTTTATGTACAGTCAGGTGTGTCTGTAGAACACCTTACCTGTGACTCACTGCAATATACTGGACTGAATTAATTGACATGGGTACAAAATACAGTATTGTACTAATCATGTATGATGTCAAGTTCTATCAAGCATTCAGCTTTGCATACACACAATATGAATTTTCAGAGATTAGTTGCGATTATTATTTCCCAGGTAAACTAATTCTAGACTGAAAGTGTTTTTAAAGAACATACAAGCAAACTGAAAAACAGTCTATTCACACTTAGTTTTTTGTTGTTTTGCTTTTTCTTAAAGAGTGTAGTTGATTTAGTCTGAGAGTACAATGTACTTCACAAGAGGTGGTCTCCATGCTGTCTGGGCAAAAAGATTGAGTTTGTTTGGCTTTGCTTAGCACAATATGAATACTCAGATATAAGAGGATACTGGGTCTAAATGACCTGGCCTAATGTTTTTTTTTGGCTGAATTGACTTACCCAAAAAATATTCCAGGAATTCCGTAAATAATGTGTCTTTAATGTTCCAACATCATAATTTTGTTTTTTAATTAGTAAAAAGTGTTTTTGCTTTCCTTCCAAAAGTTTTGGTGAGGGTTTCAGGGAAGCTGGTGTCAATCCCGGCAGGCATCGGGCGCAAGGCAGGAATACACCCAGGACGGGACACCAGGCCATCACTGGGCAAAACACATACATACATACATATACCTACAGGGCAATTTAGCATGGCCAATTAACCTAACCCACATGACTTTGGACGGTGGGAGGAAACCGGACAGAACATGCAAATTCCACACAGACAGGCCCCCGAGCTGGGACTCGAACCCAGGACGCCTGGAGCTGTGAGGCAGCAGCGCTAACCACCGCTGCCCCCCCCAGTTTTTATATGTGGGTCAAATATGACCCTTATGTATATCCTATGGAGTTCAGTGAAATTGCACTCGTCAAACTGACCTTTCTTTTTGCTACAACAATAAAATCAATGTAATTAATACAGTATTTATTATATATCTCGATTAAATAAATATCACAATTTTTAATGAGTAAAATGAGTTTTTGCATTTCTACCCCTTGTTTGCATATGCCAGACCAATAATGACCCATATACAAGTGGAATTTGATAGGAACCTCCATAACTTTTACATGTCCATCATTACCAAAGTTGTATATGATATTATTATTAATAGCCAAAGGTAGCCAATATGTACAAATTTAGAAGGACGTGGAACAGCAAAAGGGAAAGAGAGAGGTCAACAAAGAAGAAATAAAGGCCTTTATTAGTTTAACCTTTGGATTTTGAAATACATGTGAAATATTATAAAACATGTTTAAGGTGGTTTTATTTTGTTATTTACACTAAAAGGTTGAATGTGAAACTGACTTTAATTGTAAGAAAAATATGCTAATATTTTCAAAAGCCACTATGAATTTTCATAATATGTTACCATTGCAAAGTGTATCAAACTGTTAAAGAGGTATTTGAAGAAAAAAAGTATTCGCTTTAATATGGAGGGATATTGAAATCAATTTTTTTTTTAAAGTGTCTTCTTGTTAAAAAAATCTTTGCTGCTGTATAACGGCCCTTTTGTTCCGATGACCGATGACCGATGACCCAGCGCGCCACTGAGGAGCCCGAGAACAGCGGATTGGCCACTTGTTCAGAAGACAAACTTAAACAGTTTTCCAATTTTATTATTGTGCTTCACAGATTGTTGTTTTACTGTACCCGAACCTTATTCTTAGAAAAATGTCATTTAAAGTTAGCCTTAGAGAGTGTACTTACTTGAGTTGTGCGCAACACAATTAGCTAAAAAAGCTTGTTTACCTTTGCTACGGCAAGCACAGGGGTCCCGCAGTGCACAGGGTGGACGGGCAGCCCTACAGCCACAGCATCGTCTGTCTCCCTAGGGTTTGCAGACCACAATGTGTAAAGCGTACACATTTAGGTACTGTGTACATACACTTCAGTAGGACGACGCCATCTAGCGGTAACTGGATTGATTGGCTGGATAAATCGTTTTTGTTTTGAATATTTAAAGGCTTACTTTTCAAATTATTCATGTTTTTTTCTTAAATGTGTGTTTGTGAAAACTAAAAGTCGCAGGTCTAAGAACATTGATGATGATGATGGTAATTATTATTATTATAATATAATAATACAAATAAGAATATTAAATGTAACAATACAACAATGGGCACCAATTCTTAATGAATTAAATTATGAATCACACACTTCCACTTAGTTGTGATGTTGATCACTTGTAAAAGCCCAACTCTGTTACCTACCCCTAATCTGGTTACACATGTGATTAACAGCACAACTCCGGTGCACAAGGTTTAATGTATGCCTGTGGTATTCATACATCACTTCATTAGGACTATTATGAGGTTCGTCACATTCCATTTCGAAGTTATTCAAATTTTGATTTAGCATTTATACTTTCAGTTGGAATTCATGTATTTCTTAGATCACCTTCATGTATTTTGGATTCAATTAAATGAAAAACGTAGATGCGTTCAAAGTGTTCTTAATGAATAAGGAATGCAAACATGACAGCAAAGACCTCGACTTCCAACTGGCTGCTTAATAACACAACGCCGTGCGTGGTTAACTAGTTTAGACCCTGACGGCTTCCGTCCGTGAGGGTTTCCATGGTCACCACTTCGGCGTCTGGAAGTTCAATTTGTGAAACTGAAGAAACAACATGGTGCTGAGTGAGTAGTTTCAACTTCAAATCGCATTTGTTCCAGACGAAAGTTACAAAACTACTATTGAAAAAAAAAAAGTTGCAAGAGAAACGCAAGATGCCGTTCGTCGTTTTGTCTCAGTGTTAGGAATAGATTAAGCGAACTATCTATCTGTTTCTCTTAACAATATAAGTGAAGGTCAATTAATAACAGAACACAATGTGCATGTATTGCCGTATTGGCGAGAACGATGCTAGACTAGAAAAGGATACACAGCTGAATTATTGAAAGAGCTGGAAATCCTAGTTGTGCTGCGCAACAAGGACGACATAGATATCATAAGTTTATATATAGGCCTATACATCTATAATTTGTGTTTCTATTTAGTAAAACAATTGTTTGAACCAAATACAGTAGTGTGTCTTTAAGGTCAATATGGTTTATGAAATGAGTCAACCTAGATTGTATGGGATTGTAGATTGTATATACGTATGTGTGTATGTATGTACAGTGCATCCGGAAAGTATTCACAGCGCTTAATTTTTTCCACATTTTGTTATGTTACAGCCTTATTCCAAAATGAATTAAATTAATTATTTTCCTCAAAATTCTACAAACAATACCCCATAATCACAATGGGAAAGAAGTTTGTTTGAAATCTTTGCAAATGTACTTAAAATAAAACACAAAAAAAGCACATGTACGTAAGTTTTCACAGCCTTTGCTCAATACTTTGTTGAAGCACCTTTGGCACCAATTACAGCCTCAAGTCTTTTTGAGTATGATGCTACAAGCTTGGCACTCCTATTTTTGGGCAGTTTCTCCCATTCTTCTTTGCAGGACCTCTCAAGCTCCATCAGGTTGGATGGGGAGCGTCGGTGCACAGCCATTTTCAGATCTCTCCAGAGATGTTCAATCGGGTTCAAGTCTGGGCTCTGGCTGGGCCACTCAAGGACATTCACAGAGTTGTCCTGTAGCCACTCCTTTGTTATCTTGGCTGTGTGCTTAGGGTCGTTGTCCTGTTGGAAGATGAACCTTCGCCCCAGTCTGAGGTCCAGAGCGCTCTGGAGCAGGTTTTCATCAAGGATGTCTCTGTACATTGCTGCATTCATCTTTCCCTCAATCCTGACTAGTCTCCCAGTTCCTGCCGCTGAAAAACATCCCCACAGCATGATGCTGCCACCGCCATGCTTCACTGTAGGGATGGTATTGGCCAGGTGATGAGCGGTGCCTGGTTTCCTCCAGACATGAGTTCAATCTTTGTTTCATCAGACCAGAGAATTTTGTTTCTCATGGTCCGAGAGTTCTTCAGGTGCCTTTTGGCAAACTCCAGGTGGGCTGTCATGTGCCTTTTACTGAGGAGTAGCTTCCGTCTGGCCACTCTACCATACAGACCTGATTGGTGGAGTGCTGCAGAGATGGTTGTTCTCCTGGAAGGTTCTCCTCTCTCCACAGAGACATGCTGGAGCTCTGTCAGAGTCACCATCGGGTTCTTGGTCACCTCCCCGACTAAGGCCCTTCTCCCCCGATCGCTCAGTTTGGCCAGGTGGCCAGCTCTAGGAAGAGTCCTGGTGGTTCCAAACTTCTTCCATTTACGGATGATGGAGGCCACTGTGCTCATTGGGACCTTCAATGCTGCAGACATTTTTCTGTACCCTTCCCCAGATCTGTGCCTCGATACAATTCTGTCTCGGAGGTCTACAGACAATTCCTTGGACTTCATGGCTTGGTTTGTGCTCTGCCATGCACTGTTAACTGTGGGACCTTCCAAATCATGTCCAATCAACTGAATTTACCACAGGTGGACTCCAATCAAGTTGTAGAAACATCTCAAGGATGAGCAGTGGAAACAGGATGCACCTGAGCTCAATTTTGAGTGTCATGGCAAAGGCTGTGGATACTTATGTACATGTCCTTTTGTTGTTTTTTATTTATAATAAATGTGCAAAGATTTCAAACACACTTCTTTCACGTTGTCATTATGGGGTATTATTTGTAGAATTTTGAGGAAAATAATTAATTTAATCCATTTTGGAATAAGGCTGTAACATAACAAAACGTGGAAAAAATGAAGAGCTGTGAATACTTTCCGGATGCACTGTATATATGTATGTATGTGGTGACATGCATATATTCAGAAGGCCCACAAGTCTGAAGGACTATCATGAAATTAGGTCACAGTAACTTATTTGAATACATTACGAATGCACTTAATTTCCCCACGCCCATTTTACAGACTTGGTATACATTCACACAAAAATAATCATGGTATTTCCCATATACTCTCAGTTGCAATATTGTGTTATCAGAACAAGACAAAGAACGTGTAACCTATAAGGGTCCTTAACATTTCATGTCTAGTTATTTGAAAGCAATATTCAATATTGTTTTATTGAAATAATATTATATGGCCCTGGTATGATTTATGTATTTATGTATATAAATTCACTATATCTTCTGTCTTGTGGACCTTCTGACTAGTAGGTCAGTCCCTTATGTATGTATGTATGTATGTATGTATGTATTTGTGTATCGAAGGGAAGGTGAATGTATGCTTTTGTTAAATAAGAGTATATCTTTTTAAATATTTTTTTAATATTATTATTATTATTATTATTATTATTATTATTATTATTAATAATAATAATATTATTTACCGCAGTTAGCGAAGATCTGATCAGGCAACGTGCAGAGCACAACAACTGCGAGATCTCCACTCTGGAGGAGGTGTCTCTTCACCAGCAGGACATCGAGAAGATCGAGCACATCGACAGGTGGTGCCGAGACCTCAAGATACTGTACCTGCAGAACAATCTTATTCCCAAAATTGGTGAGGCTTTGTGTCATGTAGTATAATAACAAGAAAACATGCATTTGTAGTTATAACTTGCAAATATTAAGTATGTTTATTTCTGTTTTTGTTTTTCAGAAAATGTGAGTAGGCTGAAGAAGCTGGAATACTTAAATCTAGCCTTGAACAACATTGAACGCATTGAAAATCTAGAAGGTAATTTACTTATACTTATTTCCCTCATTAACATGCAAATCAATTTATAACTTTTTTGAAATGCGTTTTTCTGGATGTTTTTGTTGTTATTCTGTCTCTCACTGTTAAAATACACCTACCATTAAAATTATAGACTGATCATTTCTTTGTCAGTGGACAAACGTATAAAATCAGCAGGGGATCAAATACTTTTTTCCCTCACTGTACAGTTTACATTATACTATACATTTCCTATATCCCATATTTAGCTCGATCTTTTTAATAGATTGAACACAGCAGAAGTAATTTAGCAGGCACCATTTCCCAAAGATAAATGTTTTTTAGTTTGTTTTTTTCTAACACTAACATAAAATGTTTTCCATATGTAACAGCATTGCAAAAATACTTTAGCAAAACATTACTGTGAAAAGCCAGTCCATCAAAGCCCATCAAAGCAGCCTTCTGTGACCGAAACATAGCTGACGTCTACACTGCTGTCCTTTGTAAATCTAATTTTGGTTTGGCTTTCCATTTAACTCTGGGTGCAATCAGTGAGTTGTATTAGATCCTCTGCTATTCTGTTCTGGACTGGTGTCCTTCATAAAAGTTAGACCAGGCAAATACCAAATGCAAGATAGTCTGCAAACAGACCCCGAGGAGAGATTTCACATTTCTGTTATTCCAGTGATGCTGTTTCTACATGGTCTATCTGGCACACACTGCCATACTCTCCAGCTCTTGGCTTGCGTTGACAGGATGTGAGAGCCTGCAGAAGCTGGATTTAACAGTGAATTTTGTCGGGGAGCTGAGCACTGTAGAGTCCCTGAGAAACAACATTCACATACGGGAGCTCTTTCTGGTGGGAAACCCCTGCACAGAGTTCCAGGGATACAGGCAGTATGTGGTGGCTGCACTGCCACAGCTCAAGGTATGTTCTGTGACAAACTTTGATAATAGATAGTGAGTTGCCATGGATTGACCCTGTTTGAAAGACAAAGCAAAAACAAAAAAATCCCTGAGAAACCTAAATACCACAACTGAAGGTATTGTATAGCTTTCTTCCGAAATAATCAATGTGTTGTGTTTTCAAGCATTATTAAAATATACACTGTCATTCTGGACTTGCTTAATCTTGGGTAGAACAGTATAAAATAAATAATATCATGGAGCATTTGTCTTCTGAATACAGTATATTTTTTGAAAAACAAACATGTACTGCACCCATACGATAGGGTTTGAATGATCAATGTATGTGAAAAACAATGGGAAATGTCTGAATCTCTTTCTTCCTATGAGTAATAAAAGCTACGTCATTGTAAGACAACACTGTCCATTTTGAATAAAGGCCTTTATATTTAGCATTTTCCTGTTTGACACATTTGTTGTCTTCTAAGTTATTTATTGTGGTTGCGTTTATATCCTGAACTCTCTATTAAAATTTTTTAAAAACCTCAAACCTGGTTTTCAGGAAGTGAGGTGGAGGAGCACATTAAAGTTGCAGAATTCTAGAAATCACAATAGAGAAGGTTGGTGGCTAGGGTGTTGCTGTCACGCACACACACGTTTCTCCTTTTGATGGCAGTGGCTGGATGGCAAAGAGATTGTTCGTTCAGAGAGGATCCAGGCCTTACAGGGGCTGGAAGCCGTGAGGTGGAGAGTGAGGGAGCAGGAGGAGGCCTACCTGAGCAAGAGGGCACAGCAGCGGGAGGAGGCGCAGAGAAAACTGGAGAAAAAAAAGCAGAAGAAAGAGACTGTAGTGGCTAGGGATGGCAAGCCAGGCTTCGATGGGCGGTGGTACACCCACATTAACAACACTGTGTATGTATAGTAAAGGAACCTGTGGCAATCTTACAGACATGCTGGGCAGTATTCCTAAAATCATTTTCTCATACTTTGATGCTTTTGTTACAAACAAATTACATTGTAAACAAAATGTGAAAAAAAAGTGTTTTACATTTGTACCAGGACTTTCAGTATGTTGGAACAAGTTTGATGAATGTGACCACCTTGTTTTCTTGAGCAGCAATCATAACTAGTATGGTTTATTCATTTTTGTTTTTTTACTGTTCGCACTTTACAATGAAAAAAAAATACTGCTCTGCATCAAAGTATACACCAGAATTTGGTTTGCTATGATGGATATATGAATCAAACTATCGAATTTCAGAAAGATGTATCAATTTTGATTTGAGTAGTTCAGAACCGGCAAGTTAAAAGTACTGTTGATGTTTGTATTTAGCTCTGCTGGTGAAGAAAACAAGGAAAATGCTGAAACGCACCCTGTGGCAGACACCAAGAATGCCTTACAAGAGGAGGATGACAAGGACTTCTGGGAGCAGCCATGTGCCTTCACACCAGAGTCCCGACTGCAGACCCACAGGCATTTAGAGGAGAAGAGACGAGCTAGGGAAGCAGAGAGGTACTTTTCACCCCCCCACACCCCCACAAAATGAAATGCATAATCAGACAAAATGGGTCACACTTGTTCTTTATGTTAACACCTGTTTTTCTTCATGAGATTTAAGAACTCAGGTGTCACATCCATATATCAGCTTGCTTATCTAAGAGTTATCAACAGCAAATTAAATGGATCTTCCTTTTGTAACCATTGGGTGTTTGCTTATAATCTTAAAAAAAAGGGTGATAAATTGAACATGTTTAAATGTAAATAGTTAAACAAAGCCCTTAAATACCCTTACAAATCTCAAACATTTTTTTTCTACAACAAAAACAAATAATAATAAGATAATAATGAAAGATGACAAATTTGGTAAGTTAATTAAATCCTCGGCACAATTTTAGTAGTCAGCTTGTTTTGTTTTTTGTTCCTCTGAGGCGGCATTAGACACTAAATAGAATTTCTAGATTGATGAGTTGGTGTTGTAATTTAAAATTGATGCACAAATCTGATCAGTCAGTAAGCCACACATTACGATGCCCAGGGAACAGATTTTCTTAATTATAACATTATAATGAGAAATCTGTGTCTTTCCGTGTTGACACACAGAGTTTGTACTGAACTTCCAGTTGTTAAGAACGACCTGTACAAATTAACCTTTTCTATCAATTGATGTTTAAAATGAATAGGTGCATGGAGATATCAGGGTTATTTGTGTTTGGATGGAGTGACTGTAATAGAACACGGGTATTTATTTTCCACAGGTAGGCAGTGTAACACAGAATAGCAACACAGCCAAGCTTTGTGATACACAGACCTGTAATCTAAAACTAGTAGAGGATTAAATCAGAGATAAATCAGTATTTAAAGAAACTACTTCCACCACAGCAAACGGTAAAGAAAAAGTGTGAGTTTCACTTTATAAAGATATTAGGTGAATGAAAACTCATTATCTAAGGAATCAAACTGTATATATTTTGTTGAACATTAATTCTCCTGTGCAATGTTTCATAAATATAACACAGTTACC
The DNA here is from genome assembly GCF_036373705.1 of Amia ocellicauda. Classification (NCBI taxonomy): domain Eukaryota; kingdom Metazoa; phylum Chordata; class Actinopteri; order Amiiformes; family Amiidae; genus Amia; species Amia ocellicauda. Next base: position 50,257,091 of record NC_089851.1, on the reverse strand, counting down.
AACAGTAATGCTACAGCATACTACATATGATATCTTTTTTTATTTATTCGCAGCACCCTTAACTTACAGTTGTCACAAGAAACAAATCTCAAAAGCACTACATAATATATTAAATACAATAAATGCAAAATACTAATAATTGACAGTAAATATATGTCCTCATAAATAAGAACTGAAATAAGTACAAAATACAGGTCAAAGTTACATCCCTGGTTGTAATTAAATCATAATGTGTTAATTAAATCTGTTCATACTGTTTGGTGTAAATAATATTATTTAAATTGTGGTAACGTTTATTTATTAGTTAGATAAATTAATAGCCTATATAATAATAATAAAAAATAAGATTTAGTTACAGGTTAAATATGATCAAAAAGCTCTGCACTGATGAAGAATAAGACAATACTTCTGTATCTTGGCTGCTGCTTTATCAAGACATAAAGACGCCATGATATGCATTGACCCACTACATCTGAGTGCCGGATGCAGCATTTAATGCACACACTCACCAGATTACAGTCAAGCTTAAATTTACGCCAAGTGTTTTCAAAGTGCAGCCTCATAAAAAAAAACAAAAAAAAAACCATCTTGAACACAGACACACAACTCTCCAGAAGTTCACAGCCCCATATATATGTAGATTTTACATTACATGTTTTTGATTTATACAACATATAAATCGCCTTTGAAGAGGTGAGAGAATTGTTACTGTGACACATTGTTGAGTAACCTAAATTAATCAGTGGGCCGCAAGTCCTAGTGTCAACTAACTGTGAAACAACAGTTAATGAAAATAAAAAAATGAAATGTCTTGGTTAGAGAAGTATTAATCTCCTTGAATCAATACTTGGTTGAACCACCTTTAGCAGCAATTACAGCTGTGAGTCTTTTGGGGTAAGTTTCTACCAGGTTTGCATATCTGGATTATGCAATATTCGCCCATTCTTCTTTGCAAAATTGTTCAATTACTGTCAAGTTGGATGGGGATTGTTCATGAACAGCAATCTTCAAGTCTGGCTACAGATTCTCAATCGGAGTCCAGTCTTTGACTGGGCCACTCCAGTGTCCCTTTGGCTGTGTGCTTGAGGTCATTGCACTGCTGAAAGGTACTCTCTATCCCAGTCTTTGGTCTTTTGCAGACTGAAGCAGGTTTTCCTCAATGATTTGCCTAAATTTAGCTCCATCCAGTTTGCCCTCAACCTTCACAAACTTCACAGTCCCTGCCAATTTAAAGCATCCCCATATCATGGTTCTGCTACCACAGCAGTGATGGTTACTAGTGGGGATGTGTTGTGTTTTGTTTGCACCAGAATGCATTTAGGCCAAATAGTACAATTTTTGTTTCATAGGACCACAGAATGTTTTTTCACATCTTTTCACTCTCCCATATGCCTTTAAGCAAATTCAAAGCCAAATTTGTGGAGCACCTGAGCTATTGTTGACACATGCACAGTTTGTGTAGGTCAGAATGCTGCAGGTCTTTCAGAGTTGTTATTGGCCTCTTGGTGGCTTCTCTGACCAATGCCCTTCTTATCTGGCTGCTCAGTTTGGTGCTGTATACCTTCCGCTTCTTAATGATTGACTTGACTGTGCTCCAAGGGGTATTCAATGCCTCTCCCTTGGATCTGTGCCTTTCCACAATTTCATCCTGTAATTGTTCTGAAAGCTCCTTGGTCTTGATCTGAGATCATGTGAACCAATTTTATTGCACACAGATAGACTCCATTCACCTGTGGGAATTCTGCGTTTGAGTATATCTATATTTATATCTATATCTATATCTATTCTGCTCAGACAAAAAGTCTCTAATTGTCCATGTAACCTAACATGATAATCTGAGTACATCTGTTGACATAAAGAAGGGATATATTTATATAATCTGTATTGATAAAATATATTGAGTATATTTCTTGGTACTCAATAGATACACTTAATTTTGTGATCCCTGCTAGACTGTGACCCATGCAGTTTGGAGTGAGGTGGACATGTTTCTGATTGGAATGCAGCCCCTGTCACACAGAATCCTGTTCTGCTTCACTTGTGGGAATGACGCACAGTTAGAAAGTTCTCCAGTATGAGACTCCACAGCATTCATTCAGTTCAGTAACCTTGAAAAGGGCAGCACTAAGTATGGAAACCAAAAATTAAACCAGAAACAAAGAAATAAAATGCATAATTAAAAATGGAAAGAAAAAATGATGACACCCTAAGGTGAATCTATATATAGTTTACCCCTCCCCCACCTTCCATCCCCCTCCCATTATATATTATGACCCAAGGTTACCAGAGTATCCACAGTGTTAATGAAGGCTCGTAATGTATCCGTGAAGTATAATTGTAAAATTGAAAAGGCAGATAAATGATGGTACATCTGCAGTTGAGTTCTGTCGCCCCAAAAGAACACGTCCTGTTCTTGTGCACTGATTTATAGATTTAATACTAAACGGCGTTCTCCCTGTGGTCTCCTTAAAGAGCAAGGAACTAACTGCTTCCAATCTTTTAGCAGCCCCTCCCATTAAGAAGAATCATACCATATTTCCCTGTGGAGATGAGAATCCTTCTCTGAAGGCGAGCGCATGTTTTACCTTTAGTATCCCACTAGCGAATGGTGTTTGTTAAGCATGTCTTTCTTCAAAGACTTAAAAAAACAGGGGCTATTAGAAGGAACAGCATCCAGTAATGCATTTTGTTTCCACTATACAGTAATGGATAGTGTTCCATCCGTGAGGGACCGTAACGCTTACTGGAATACCACTCAGAAGTAAATAATAAACTAAGGGCATGTATGTTATAGACAGAGAAATGAGCAACAGCTTTTATATAATGCAGTGGGAGCCCATCCTGTTCCTGGGGAGCCACAATCCTGCAGGTTTTATCGGCCTCTCTAAGTCATCAAGCTTAGAATTCTTTGAACACATTTTTCACAACACAGTTTTGACTCCTTTAAGCCCAATAATTGAATTGGTTAAGTAGTGAACAGTTCAGATAAAACAATACACGGTGGCTCTCCAGGACCAGGGTTTGCTAGCACTGGTTTATTAACTCATTACTGTGTTGAAAAAGCAGAAAAATAAGTTAATATTCAAAGAAAAGTAACTGTATTCATGATTAATGTTGAAGCCTGTCATGCTTGTCTTTGGTTGATCTTCATTGATAACTGTAATGCAAAACACGAATAACAAAAGCATACATAATGTATCCAGTATAACTGTCATAGTTCACTATGGAGAAAAAGGGATCTTCAATAAAATACACAGGGAGACAAGGACCTAGACCAAATGAAAACATTGGCCTACCCCCAAATTGCAATTTACAAACTTATACCCAATCATAATGTAGTGTCAGAAGCTGCTTTCTGTTACTTGCTGTTATAATTTCTGTTATAATGCTAAAGGGTATAGGTTTGTATTTTTTTATCCGTGAGTAGGTTAAAGTTTAATATAAGTATCTATAAATTAGATTAAAAGTACATTAAATGGATTCCCTAGTGCTATAATGATACGTGATCTAGTCCAAACTGTATTTTGCTTGTTTGTTAATTCTCAATCATTATGCAGGCTTCTCCTGTTGAGAACACACACTGCTTAATCAACCTTTTCAGATTGCTTGTTGCTGTTAATTGAAGAGGCTATCAATAGACTTAATAAGCTGAAGAATCTTTCCTCTTCATAAGCTTAAAAGACAATAGAGAATGTTCTAATCTTTGTGTCATACTGACATTATGTAGCTGTACTGTAACTTTATTATTATTATTAAATTATTATACAGTTACACTTTGCCAATACCACTGACTTTAAGGAGGAAAAAGTCTATTTTCAGTCCTCTTATTATCATCACACTGCCTCTAAAGTCCATAGTGTTCATTTTGTTAATTGCTTTTCAGGGACAAAGACAAGAAGACAAAGGCTCCGAGGACGCTAATTACGTCAGAGGGACGGGTGCTGAATGTGAACGAGCCTAGGTATGCTGGAGTTAATCAAGGGGATGTTTTTACTATATTTGTTTATTTTATTTGTTATTAATACTCTCTATTTAAAATGGCTTCCTTTCACATCTACCACATGTAGTTTAGCTTCTACTTCAAAAGCTGCATGACTGTGCAGTGATGACAAATGGCTGCACAATGGGAAAGCTAGTACAACACTGCTCTGTATGAAAGATTGATTCCAGGGATACGTGTCTTAAAGGACAATAGAGGACTCTTCTTTATTTTTAAATTAGGCCCTGGTGCCTATTTATTTACCTCCTAATTGTATCCTTGAAAGTACATAGTGCAGAATCTTAAAACTCTACTGGGGTAGAGTGTTCAGAGTCTACTGGGGTTTTTGAAACCATGCCATTCCTTTCAATCAAAAACATTTAATTAAATAGATGTCTGTATGCTGAGAGAGGTGTTGGAGGAACACATGCTTCATATGTATTGTACTGTATTAATTTATGTATTTATGTATTTGTTTTATTTATAGGGACAGTGAATTTAAAACAGTGACACATTGATAGACATAGGTGTTATTTTATTAGCTCCCAGTCAACAAAACAGGTTTTATGGAATAATTCAAAATGATTTATAAATACAATGCAATATATTGTATCAGTCTCAAATTCTAAAATGTTGTTTAATTAAACAATCTCTGTAATAGTGGCCAGTTCATAAGATGATAGGGCCTACATGTTTATCTATTACAATATTCAGTTCTGTTGTTCAGTTCTGTTGTGCCAGTGCCTCAGAACAACAGTGTAACACTTGACCTGACTGCTGAAGCCCCTTGGTTTGGTTTGCATTACCTGTTACACCTGTTTGGTATTGCTCCAAGGTCCTCATTTTGACACATCCCAGGTAGTTTGCTTCTGTGCCACTTCCCTCACAAGCCTATATGGGACCTACCTCATTTTCATCTCCCCTGGTTACAGATTTCTTCTGGCGGTTCCCCAGCCACAACAAAAGAGCAAGCTTCGTATGCACGTAAACTGGTCAAAACAGAAGTGCACAGTATACATAAAATAAAATGTAGCTAAGCTCAGTAAAATAAACTTGCTTGTAGCTCATTCCATTTCATTCAGAGATGCACTTAAAGCAGCACACAGTTATGCTGGGTTTTTTTCTTGTCTGCAATACTAGGGTCAAGGGCAAGTTAGAACTGCTTCCAATTTCTGGAATGTGTTCTCTATAATTGGGTACAGTAGGTAAAGGTGCTTTCCCCAGTAAGGTTGCAATGAATAGCAAAATTGAACCTGTAAGAAATCACACATATATAATGCTTTCAGTGGAAATCTGAGGGTACCACCTTCCTCATGCCTCTTCTCACAGCAATCAAGGTTGTTTTCTCTCTCATAGTAAGAAAGAGTACAACTTCTTAACTAAATAAGAATCCCCAGTTCACCTGACTGTAAACTGTTAATCTTTCAGTCTCGAACTACAAGGCCACATTGATTTAAAATGTCATCAGTGTCTGAAATAAAAGTGAGCTGTTTTCTACCCTTGGCACAGACTTTGATGGACTTGATTGTCAACTTGTGATTATTCTGGAAATGAGATTTGGCCTATTCTATGGTCAATAGTTTAATATGAAGTGGGTCCGGGGTAGGCATCTAAATACAGGCATACCTTGCCTTGCACGAGAGATCGGTTCCAGGACAATTTGTGCTAAATTAAATTCGTTTTAAATGGGGTCATACAATGAATTAATGGGGACAGGTTTCATAAATGTGAAAACTAGCATGCCCCCCGAGCATGAATGAATGTGTTAAATACTAATATAAATGTGTTCTTAATCAGAAAATTGGTATGATAAATTAACAATATTGCAAATAATAGTAATATTATTTTTAAATTTTAATCTGCCAAAGTTCCTAGCTCTTGACTGGTGCTCTTTTGCTTCAGTTTAGATTCTCCCTCAGAAATTTCACTTCCAGCAAGTTTTCAGCCCATTATAATACATTTTTGTTCCTAAATTCATGCTTTAACAAATCTGTACATAGCAGGATGGAGAAAAGCAGGGGATACCTGTACTGGTGTCATAATATAGTGTGAATCACAGAACCCAGGTATCTAAATAAATTAACAGTGACAACATAGATTTTCAAGACTTCCATGGGATGTTGTCTAAAGGTTGTAAAATAACATTATCAGATAACATTTATATAACTATGTTGCAGTGAACAAATATTCACAAACAAAAGAATACATTGAATCAAAAGTTGCATGATGTGTTTTTATTATGTATTGAAGTTCCAGACATGGACCTATTACATTTTCATACAACTTTGGGTTCCACATTCAGAGAACATTAGGGTCACTGTGTGGTCAGGGTAATACATTTGTACAACATTTTTCTCACATAATATTTCACAAAACCACAAGCAAAATGAGATGTGTTAGATAAAACGTACCTGGTTTCTTAGTGGTCTGGTTACTGTTATTCTGCGTTTGTGGTTTTTCAAATACTGTTTCATCCTTGAAAAATACTGTACTTATGGTTTGGTCTTAGTTTAATTTAATTTACTTTTTTTTATTTAATGTTCTGTGTTCTAGATATATCCAGGTATCAAAGTATATTATCTCTTTGTCTCGAACAGGCTGGATTTTTCATTGACTGAAGATGAGGACAATAACCACATTGTCTTGGATCTGGCAGTCTATCGGTTAGCAAATATCCTAAAACATCTCTCTTGCTTATTTCTCAACAAAAACTAAATGCATCATCTTAATATTTAGCCATTTCTTGGGATGTTTTTACTTTTATTTAAATTGAATTAAAGGCATATTATAGTAAATGTTTTTAAATTTTTAACAAATGAGCATAATTGACAGCTTTCATGTCTATACTTTTCCTTTTTTTTCACTTTTTCTTTCCGTCTATCATCTGTATTCCATGGTAACCCGGTTAGCAAATTATTAGATGGTCAGACTTTGCAGTGTGTTAAAATTAGATAATTATTATTAATGAATCACAGAACCTAAGAAGAAAAAACATCCACTAAAACAGCAAATCAGCAAAACCTTCATTGTATATATTTCCCTGCAGGTATCTGGACACGTCCCTTCTAGATGTGGATGTTCAGCCAATGTACATTAGAGTTAAAGTGAAAGGAAAGGTAATGTATTTTTTTTTTTCATTTTCTCCAATTAGATATACAGTATTGTGCAAAAGTTTTAGGCAGGTGTGAAAAAATGCTGTAAAGTAAGAATGCTTTCAAAAATAGACATGCTAATAGATTATATTTATCAATTAACTAAATGCAAAGTGAGTGAACAGCAGAAAAATCTTCAGCAAAAACAGCATCAATTCTTCTAGGTACACTTGCACACAGTTTTTGAAGGAACTCGGCAGGTAGGTTGGCCCAAACATCTAGGAGAACTAACCACAGTTCTTCTGTAATCCCAGACAGACTCAATGATGTTGAGATCAGGGCTCTGTGGGGGCCATACCATCACTTCCAGGACTCCTCGTTCTTCTTTACGCTGAAGATAGTTCTTAATGACTTTGGCTGTATGTTTGAGGTCGTTGGTACCCTGATGGTATTGCATGATGGATATGTATCTGCCTGTACTTTTCAGCATTGAGGAGACCATTATTTCTGACCAAATCCCCCAACTCCATTTGCAGAAATGCAGCCCCAAACTTGCAAGAAACCTCCACCATGCTTCACTGCTGCCTGCAGACACTCATTTGTGTACTGCTCTCGAGCCCTTCGGTGAACAAACTGCTTTCTGCTACAGCCAAATATTTCAGATTTTGACTCATCAGTCCAGAGCATCTGCTGCCATTTTTCTGCACCCCAGTTCCTGTGTTTTCATGCATAGTTAAGTCGCATGGCCTTGTTGCCACGTCAGAGGTATGGCTTTTTGGCCACAAGTCTTCCATGAAGGCCACTTCTGACTAGACTTCTCCGGACAGTAGATGGGTGTACCAGGGTCCCACTGTTTTCTGCCCATTCTGAGCTGATGGCACTGCTGGACATCTTCCGATTGCAAAGGGAAGTAAGCATGATGTGTCATGATTTGCTGCAGTAAGCTTCTTTGGCCGACCACTCACATTGCCCGCTTCTTCAAAAGAGCTTGGACAACACATCTGGAAACCCCTGTCTGCCTTGAAATGTCTGCCTGGGAGAGGCCTTGCTGACATTGTGTCTTGTTGCTGTGCTCAGTCTTGCCATGGTGTATGACTTGACAGTAAACTGTCAGCCTTGTTAGCTGAGTTTGGCTATTCCTCACCCCACATACTTATTGAATTGATGATCATTAGCACCTGTTTGATGTAATTGTTTAAGGGTGGTCACACCAAATATGGATTTGATGTAGATTTTTCTTCTCTTCACTCACTTTGCATTTTGTGAATTGATAAATATAATCTATTAACGTCTATTTTTGAAAGCATTTGTACCTTAAAGCATTTTTTCACACCTGCCTAAAACTTTTGCACAGTACTGTACATAACATGAATTTTAAGTTTGTTTGTTTGCTTTAACAGTTAAGGGCTTAACATATCCTTTTGGTTCGTGGTGCACTACTTATAATTTGTGGCTTGTAGAGAAGTATTTAATTTGTCCAGTTATTTAGCTAATTGGAATCATTTAAGTAACTGAGCTGGGTTGGTACAAAACCCAGAAGACACACTACTACCATCCAGGAACCAGAACCCTGCTGTAGATGTTTCATAATACCTAAGACTAGCAGCAGGTCTCAAATGTCCTTGAACAACAGACACACTGTTCTAACACAAGATGTAGGAGGTAATGTTTGGTGATGGCAAGGGGATTTTCTTATAATGGCAACCTGATATCCCCTTGGCAGGTATTTCCAAAACAATAATGGTGTGAGCAGTAATCACCTTGGTATATAGTATAAATGTTCAGTGGATTGAATTTGCTTTTAATTTTTTGACTGCTCTCTTTCAATCAGATGACTCCTAATCATCTTTCTTATTGATCTGAAATTAAATATAGATTAGATTATAAATCCTCTTCACCTGGAGCTTTTCTGAGGTCAAAATACACCGATCAGCCATAACATTATGACCACTGACAGGTGGAGTGAATAACACTGATAATCCTGTTATCATGGCACCTGTCAGTGGGTGGGATATATTAGGCAGCAAGTGAACATTTTGTCCTCAAAGTTGATGTGTTAGAAGCAGGAAAAATGGGCAAGCGTAAGGATCTGAGCGACTTTGTCAAGGGCCAAATTGTGATGGCTAGACGACTGGGTCAGAGCATCTCCAAAACTGCAGCTCTTGTGGGGTGTTCCCGGTCTGCGGTGGTCAGTACCTATCAAAAGTGGTCCAAGGAAGGAAAAGCGGTGAACCGGCGACAGGGTCATGGACGGCCAAGGCTCATTGATGCACGTGGGAAACGAAGGCTGGCCCATGTCGTCTGATCCAACAGATGAGCTACTGTTGCTCAAATTGCTGAAAAAGTTAATGCTAGTTCTGATAGAAATGTGTCAGAACACACAGTGCATCACAGTTTGTTGCGTATGGGGCTGCGTAGCCGCAGACCAGTCAGGGTGCCCATGCTGACCTCTGTCCACTGCCGAAAGCGCCTACAATGGGCACGTGAGCATCAGAACTGGACCACGGAGCAATGGAAGAAGGTGACCTGGTCTGATGAATCACGAGTTCAAGGTGTTGACCTCCAAATTCCCCAGATCTCAATTCAGCATCCATGGGATGTGCTGGCCACACAAGTCCGATCCATGGAGGCCCCACCTTGCAAATTACAGGACTTAAAGGATCTGCTGCTAACGTCTTGGTGCCAGATACAACAGCACACCTTCAGAGGTCTAGTGGAGTCCATGCCACGACGGGTCAGGGCTGGTTTGGCAGCAAAAGTGGGACCTGCAGGTGGTCATAATGTTATGGCTGATCGTGTATACCCCTATTATTATCTATTATCTATTATGTTCACACGTGTAATACATACATATATATACATAGCTGTAGTTCGGTTATGTTAATCACATGTACCTCCAATAACAAATATAATTAAATGTAGTCATTTTTGTTATGAAAATAAAAAATGAAAAATATGATTACGTTTTTATGAACATTTATTTTATAAGAATGTTTTGCAGTCTGTACACCTTTTTTATGTTTAGGCAGCAAATAAATGTTAACCAGTTGTCAAATATGGACACACAGACGCTATAGATCTCATCTGGAAATGTGTGTTCAAATAACTGGGCATGACAAAAAAAATAATTTATAGTTTACTGCAAGTAAGAATGGGACCTTTGCCAGCAGTTCTACAGGCACAGAGCCCAGATGTGGAATTACATTTTGAATTATTTCAGCCCTGTAATATTATTGCAAATTATATCACAACTTTTTTAGTAGTGGAGAACTGTCAAAGAAGTGGAAACTTTCTCAGGAGAACCAGTGGTAACTCTTAAGAAATGTAAAAGAAGTCAGTAAATAAATATGGTACTGTAGATTTTGCCTTAGTAGGCACAGACATATTTTAAAGGTCATCCAGTACCATTTAATTTACATACAATTTGTATGATTTCTTATTATGTAATTATTTTATCTGTATAATAAATTTGATCATTAAACATAAAAATGACACAACTCTAAATAACAAGAAGAAACTTGAAATAAGTAAATGAGAACATGAAAAGATGTGTGACATCACTGAAAGTGTGAAGATGTTTAAATGGTAATGGGGCTATTCCTTGATAGAACAGTATAAATATTTGATTATCAAGAGAATGGAAGAATTCTGCAGAAACCTGTATAGTAGTGATAACAGCATTAAACATGAAGCATCGCTGTGAACACCAGTGAAATACCAGATGTGATTTCAGAAGATGATATAAAAAAGATGACCAATGGGAAAATACCTGGAGATGGTGAAGTCACAGTGGAGATCCTAAAAGAAATGGAGAGTATTCTTGTAACGGAGACGAAACAAAATACATGAAGAATATGTTGAGCTGCAAAGAGATCTTAAGAAAGGGATCAGGAAAACAAAGAGGGAAATAGAAAGAAACATAGCTCTTGGAGCTAAAACTAATGCAAAAAGCTTTTTTCAATATTACAACAGCAAGAGGACAATAATGGAGGAAGTGAAACAGATAAAGGGCAAAAATGGAGGTATCTTGGAAAACGAACAAGATGTAGCAAATGTTCTAAATGAGTATTTCACAGAGGTTTTTACAAATGAAAAGACGGATAACATGCCACAGGTTAACAATCAGTCCATTCAAATCCTAAGGGAGATCAGGATAAATGAGTAGGAGGTACGAAAGGGACTAGCAGAATTAAAAACAAACAAATCACCTGGGCCAGATGGTATATTTCCAACAGTACTTAAAGAAATGAGGGAAATTATTTATAGGCCGCTAAGTCAAATATTCCAAATGACACTTAGAACAGGGGATGGAACAACTGACTGGAAGACAGCAAATGTCATACCAATCCACAAGAAAGGGGACAAAACTGAGCCAGGAAATTACAGACCATTCAGTCTCACCTGCATCACCTGTAAAATGTTGGAAAAAATTATTAGACAGAAAATAGAGGAGCATCTTAATGAAAACCATATTCTTGGAGATAGTCAACATGGGTTTAGACGAGGCAGATCATGTTTTTTTTGTTAAACATGCAACTGCAGCTGTAGATCACGTGAAAGCATATGATATGATATGATATGATACTTAGATTTTCAAAAAGCTTTTGATAAGGTTCAACACCAAAGACTGATCCTCAAATTGGAAGGCGTAGGCACTCAGGATAATGTAAGTAGATGGATTATGAACTGGTTGATGTATAGGAAGCAGAGGGTGTTGATTAGAGGAGTTGCTTCTAACTGGATTGAGGTTGTTAGTGGAGTTCCACAGGGATCAGTACTAGGGCCTTTGCTTTTTCTAATCTATATTAATGATCTGGACTCTGGGATAGTTAGCAAACTTGCAAATTTGCAGATGATACTAAAATAGGTGGCTCAGCAGATACAATCTTGGCAGCACAGGCTATTCAAAGGGACTTAGATAACATTCAGTTGTGGGCCGACACCTGGCAGATGAAATTCAATGTGGACAAGTGCAAGGTAATACATGGAGGTAACAAAAATGTCCACTATAATTACACTATGGGAGGAATAGAACTAGATGAAGTATCGCATGAGAAAGACCTAGGAGTCTATGTGGACTCCTCACTTTCTCCATCCAAACAGTGTGGGGAAGCAATAAAAAAAGGCAAACAGAATGCTAGGGTATATTGTAAAAAGTGTAGAATTTAAAACAAGGGAAGTAATGTTAAGACTGTACAATGCGCTAGTTAGACCTCATCTGGAATACTATGTACAGTTCTGGACTCCACACTTCAAGAAGGATATTGCTGCTCTAGAGGCAGTTCAGAGGAGAGCAACCAGACTTATTCCAGGTCTGAAGGGAAAGTCCTACTCGGAGAGACTGAGGGAACTGAACCTTTTCACCCTGGAACAGAGGAGACTATGTGGGGACTTGATCCAAGTCTTCAAAATCATGAAGGGCATCGACCACATCAAACCAGAGGAGCTTTTCCAGATCAGCAGGGACACACGCACCCGGGGACACAAATGGAAATTGGGCTACAAGGCATTCAAAATGGAGAACAGGAGACGCTTCTTTACACAGAGAGTAGTCACAATCTGGATCAAACTCCCCAGCAATGTGGTAGATGCTGAAAATTTGGGAACATTTAAAAATAGACTGGATATGATCCTTGGATTACTTAGTTATTAATGGACACCAAACGAGCATGATGGGTCGAATGGCCTCCTCTCGTTTGTAAACTTTATTTTATTCTTATGTTATTCTTAATTCCCAGATGAAGGGAATAAGGTTACTGTCATTGTCCTTTACAAGAAAGGAGACAAATAAGAAATATTTTTGGACTTTTCACTGGGAAAGAAAAGGAATTAAGAGCTTAACTGATCAAATTAGGATTTGCTGATGACACAGTCATCTTTGCAAAAACTCCTGATGATCTAGAACTTTGAGTTCAGGAACTCTCAGATGCAATTAACCAAGAAGAGGACCATATAGAAAATGAGAGTGCTGGGGTGAACAAATAATTATTCTGGAAAAATCTAAATCTTGTCATCCAGTAATGGGTAGACAAAGGCTGACAATAATAATGATGTGACATCGTGCAGGGAGTGGTACAGAATGTAAACTATATCAGTACAAGATGCCTCCCCATGTTGCTATTCTTCCATCTGTATTACATAGAAGAAAATAGCACATTCACCTAGATCAGCTGATACTGGTGGACCTATTTAAATATGCTGAGAGTGATGTGATATTGGCATGGACCCCTGACTGTTTTGAGGAAGACTCCAGATTTCGACCCATGCTTGTTTTGAGAAACTCTCTTGGAATCCTGACCTGGAACAAACTCTGACCTCGAGACTGCCTTGCCCCACGCTGTATTGTTTACATCCCTTGCGCAGGCGTGGGAAACACTGCATATCCCACCCAGCCAAGATCCCAAGGACTCGGCTCACAACCCACACCGTGTCACAATATATAGCATCATCATCATCATCATTAAACTTTTTCAATCCGCTGCTGGATGAAGGCCTCCCCAAGATTTTGATCAATAGCTTCTGTTTTCTAGGTTACACCACCAACATTTCTGATGTCATCTTCCCATTAATTAAAACATCATTATATATATTTATTTTCTACTGTTCAGATTATGGAATTTTTGTTGAACTCCCAGGCTTTTGGTTGAGTGCTGTGACCAATGGAATCTAAATTATGCAGTAAGCTCCAGTGGCCAGAACAATATCATCATCTAAATCTGTGATACTTAGGAAACAGCATACAGTGCCTTAAGAAAGTATTCACCCCCCTTGGCATTTTTCCTATTTTGTTGCATTACAACCTGTAATTTAAATGGATTTTTATTTGGATTTCATGTAATGGACATACACAAAATAGTCCAAACTGGTGAAGTGAAATGAAAAAAATAACTTGTTTTAAAAAATAAAAAACGGAAAAGTGGTGCGTGCATATGTATTCACCCCCTTTGCTATGAAGCCTCTAAATAAGATCTGGTGCAACCAATTACCTTCAGAAGTCACATAATTAGTTAAATAGAGTCCACCTGTGTGCAATCTAAGTGTCACATGATCTATCGCATGATCTCAGTATATACACCCACCTAAAGGATTATTAGGAACACCATACTAATACTGTGTTTGACCCCCTTTCGCCTTCAGAACTGCCTTAATTCTACGTGGCATTGATTCAACAAGGTGCTGAAAGCATTCTTTAGAAATGTTGGCCCATATTGATAGGATAGCATCTTGCAGTTGATGGAGATTCGTGGGATGCCCATCCAGGGCACGAAGCTCCCGTTCCACCACATCCCAAAGATGCTCTATTGGGTTGAGATCTGGTGACTGTGGGGGCCAGTTTAGTACAGTGAACTCATTGTCATGTTCAAGAAACCAATTTGAAATGATTCGACCTTTGTGACATGGTGCATTATCCTGCTGGAAGTAGCCATCAGAGGATGGGTACATGGTGGTCATAAAGGGATGGACATGGTCAGAAACAATGCTCAGGTAGGCCGTGGCATTTAAACGATGCCCGATTGGCACTAAGGGGCCTAAAGTGTGCCAAGAAAACATCCCCCACACCATTACACCACCACCACCAGCCTGCACAGTGGTAACAAGGCATGATGGATCCATGTTCTCATTCTGTTTACGCCAAATTCTGACTCTACCATCTGAATGTCTCAACAGAAATCGAGACTCATCAGACCAGGCAATAATAATAATAATAATAATCCTTTAGGTGAGTGTATACACCTGTTCTGAAAGGCCCCAGCCTCTGCAACACCACTGAGCAAGCGGCACCATCAGAAAAGCGGCACCATCAAGAAGGCGGCACCATCAAGACCAAGGAGTTCTCCAAACAGGTCAGGGACAAAGTTATGGAGAAGTACAGATCAGGGTTTGGTTATAAAAATATATATATCCGAAACATCCCATGGAGCACCATTAAATCCATTATTCAAAAATTGAAAGAATATGGTACCACAACAAACCTGCCAAGAGAGGGCCGCCCACCAAAACTAACCCTGAAGCCCACCAAAGATAACCCTGAAGGAGCCGCAAAGCTCCACAGCAGAGATTGGAGTATCTGTCCATAGGACCACTTTAAGCCATACACTCCACAGAGCTAGGCTTTACGGAAGAGTGGCCAGAGAAAAGCCATTGCTTAAAGAAATAAATAAGCAAACATGTTTGCTGTTCACCAGAAGGCATGTGGGAGACTCCCCAAACATATGGAAGAAGGTACTCTGGCCAGATGAGACTAAAATTGAGCTTTTTGGCCATCAAAGAAAACGCTGGAGCAAACCCAACACCTCTCATCACCCGGAGAACACCATTCATCACAGTGAAGTATGGTGGTGGCAGCATCATGCTGTGGGGATGTTTTTCATCGGTAGGGACTGGGAAACTGGTCAGAATTTAAGGAATGATGGATGGCTCTAAATACAGGGAAATTCTTCAGGGAAACCTGTTTCAGTCTTCCAGAGATTTGAGACTGGGATGGAGGTTCACCTTCCAGCAGGACAATGACCCTAGGGATACTGCTAAAGCAACACTTGAGTGGTTTAAGGGGAAACATTTAAATGTCTTGGAATGGCCTAGTCAAAGCCCAGACCTCAAGCCAATTGAGAATCTGTGGTATGACTTAAAGATTGCTGTACACCATCCAACTTGAAGGAGCTGGAGCAGTTTTGCCTTGAAGAATGGGCAAAAATCCCAGTGGCTAGATGTGTCAAGCTTAAAGAGATGTACCCCAAGAGACTTGCAGCTGTAATTGCTGCAAAAGGTGGCTTTACAAAGTATTGACTTTGTGGGGGTGAATAGTTAGGCACGCTCAAGTTTTCCGTCTTATTTCTTGTTTGTTTCACAATAAAAAAATATTTTGCATCTTCAAAGTGGTAGGCATGTTGTGTAAATCAAATGATACAAACCCCCAAAATATCTATTTTAATTCCAGGTTGTAAGGCAACAAAATAGGAAAAATGCCAAGTGGGGTGAATATTTTTGCAAGGCACTGTAACTCAACTGCAAAAGCCTCTGCCATCAGATGGATTTTCTAATGTTAAACCAAAACAAAACATACTGGGGCAGTATGATAAGCCAAGTATTTGGCAAGTTTAAGGATATCAATAGATATCAATTTTAGTTTTGTTGCCTTTTGGCTCTCTGAAAGAGAACATGACCCGGTCACCTGCCCTACAGCAGTGATTCTGCAATTCCTGTAGGAACTGTTGGATGCTGGCAAGTCCCCATCCATGCTCAAAGTGTACCTGGCAGCTATTTTTGCTTGTCATTTCTGTATCGATGGAGAGTCACCTGGAGCCCCTTTCCTGCCCTCCCAGTTCTTGAAAGGATTGCATAAAGGCTTTGTCTTCCCCACTCCAATAAGGAACTAATAAGGAACTAATAATCCAACTGGGGATCAACTCCTCATGTTGCTGCTTCTTGTGTGATGACTGCACATCAGATTCTTGAAATTACAGCTCTTCTACTTGTTTAGCTGAGAGTGCTGCTAATGGAATTGCTCCAGCCTTCTTTTGTGTCCTTTTATGAGGTAATTTTGTGTATCAAAACAATCCACATTCTGAAATCTTCAACTTCTCTTATGCACTCGCTCTGCATTCCTTGATGTTTACAAGATTATAGCTTCAGCGTTAGAAGAGCTACCACGACCAGGCTCATCATTAATCATACAAAGTCTAATGGATTTAACAAGACAAGTTCTTTCAATGTATGATGTTCCTACACCACAATATTCAAACTTATAGATGCCAGCGTGTTAAAAAATAATGGAGTTATGGGACTCAGACTGCCTCTGGATTGCTTTGAAGCCTGTCTCCTCTGCTTGCTGTTGTTGCCTTTAGACCCCTAAAATGCTCATTATGAGGGCAGAATTACCTATTTATGAGCCTAATTACCTAAGACTAATTAGCCTTGGGGAAAATTAATAGATTTACTAAGCACATTTTAGCCTTCAATTCACAACCAATTACATCTAATTTTACACTGGCAGGAACTGCCACATCTGCAAGTTTTCTGTGAATTGTCCATGATAAAGAAAAATGAGGAGCAGGGAAAATGTAGTGTTAACTTTACATCTTTGAGAATTTCTTTGGAGTATGAAATAGTAGTGTAGCTCAAAATAATGGAGATACATGCCATAATGTTTAACTGTATTTACTTGATGCCCTTACCTGGGGTTACTTTCACTCTCAAGGATAGTAATTGATTCAATTCAATAATTGAGAGATGCGATGGACTGAAAACCAGAGAGCCCTGTGTTGTACTGTACAGCACTGTACTATGTCTCTCTAGAATTAGGAGTGAGGTTCAGTGTTTTAAAGTAGACTCCATTGCCCGAGTGTTAGTGTGACAGGAATGTGTGTGTGTTTGTAACTGTGGTGCTTTGTGGCATATGCAAATGAGTGATTTGTGCATGTTTTATAGACGTTTCAGCTGGTTCTTCCTGCAGAAGTGAATCCTGACAGCTCCACTGCTAAGAGGTCCCAAACCACAGGACACCTACTGGTCACCATGCCAAAGGTTGGTAGAGCCAGCAGGGTTTAGATCATGTTAGGAATACACATTGTAACAAATCAGTCCTTCATCCTCCATGCCTCACAATGTTCAACTCCTGCATGACTATTAGTCAAAAGCAAAACTGGGAAATGTCAGTTTTTCTCTCCATGATATTGACTTCTCCAGCTCCAGTGCTGGCAGATGTAAAAGGTCACCCCTAAATCACCAATTTCTAGATGTGGAACATATGAGCACGTTCTGCATTGGTTCAGTTACTTTTGCAGATACGTGGTGATTAACAGTACACTTAATCAGTTTATCTCTTTTGGAGTAAAATACTACAGACATGGGGTCTCCAGGAACTCCTATGTTACAGGAGAGCTGGATCTTTTCCACAGAACACACAGATTTATTTAAATTAGTTATGTGTTGTTGTTATACTGATAACTACTATATTTTTCTTCTCAGTTATACCAGTATGTTACAGTCTACTCTACTGCAGTAAATGTTGCCTGAGATACGAATTGTTCCTGGATATTTAGTGCCATACAAAACATATATGTCCTCAACAATGGCCCTAGACAACTGCAAAATCTGAAGCTATGTCCTATCCAAATCTACAACTATCTTTTTTAAAACTACGTATTCTGGACATTATAACCCTAACCCTAACCCTTCCCAAACCAAAACTGCACTTCATTCATTCCTGAAGTTATATATATATACAGTGAGGGAAAAAAGTATTTGATCCCCTGCTGATTTTGTACGTTTGCCCACTGACAAAGAAATGATCAGTCTATAATTTTAATGGTAGTCGTATTTTAACAGTGAGAGACAGAATAACAACAAAAAATCCAGAAAAAACGCATTTCAAAAAGTTATGAATTGATTTGCATGTTAATGAGTGAAATAAGTATTGACCCCTATGACTTAGTACTTGGTGGCAAAACCCTTGTTGACAATCACAGAGGTCAGACGTTTCTTGTAGTTGGCCACCAGGTTTGCACACATCTCAGGAGGGATTTTGTCCCACTCCTCTTTGCAGATCCTCTCCAAGTCATTAAGGTTTCGAGGCTGACGTTTGGCAACTCGAACCTTCAGCTCCCTCCACCGATTTTCTATGGGATTAAGGTCTGGAGACTGGCTAGGCCACTCCAGGACCTTAATGTGCTTCTTCTTGAGCCACTCCTTTGTTGCCTTGGCTGTGTGTTTTGGGTCATTGTCATGCTGGAATACCCATCCACGACCCATTTTCAATGCCCTGGCTGAGGGAAGGAGGTTCTCACTCATCCCTTTGATACGGTGCAGTTGTCCTGTCCCCTTAGCAG
Organism: Amia ocellicauda; assembly: GCF_036373705.1. Classification (NCBI taxonomy): domain Eukaryota; kingdom Metazoa; phylum Chordata; class Actinopteri; order Amiiformes; family Amiidae; genus Amia; species Amia ocellicauda. The sequence goes on along the minus strand of NC_089851.1, from coordinate 50,238,192 downwards.
AAAAACACCCCCAAAGCATAATGTTTCCACCTCCATGTTTGACGGTGGGGATGGTGTTCTTGGGGTCATTCCTCCTCCTCCAAACACGGCGAGTTGAGTTGATGCCAAAGAGCTCGATTTTGGTCTCATCTGACCACAACACTTTCACCCAGTTCTCCTCTGAATCATTCAGATGTTCACTGGCAAACTTCAGACGGGCCTGTACATGTGCTTTCTTGAGCAGGGGGACCTTGCGGGTGCTGCAGGATTTCAGTCCTTCGCGACGTAGTGTGTTACCAATTGTTTTCTTGGTGACTATGGTCCCAGCTGCCTTGAGATCATTAACAAGATCCTCCTGTGTAGTTTTGGGCTGATTCCTCACCGTTCTCATGATCATTGAAACTCCACGAGGTGAGATCTTGCATGGAACCCCAGACCGAGGGAGACAGACAGTTATTTTGTATTTCTTCCATTTGCGAATAATTGCACCAACTGTTGTCACCTTCTCACCAAGCTGCTTGGCGATGGTCTTGTAGCCCTTTCCAGCCTTGTGTAGGTCTACAATCTTGTCCCTGACATCCTTGGACAGCTCTTTGGTCTTGGCCATGGTGGAGAGTTTGGATCTGATTGATTGATTGATTGCTTCTGTGGACAGGTGTCTTTCATACAGGTAACGAGCTGAGATTAGGAGCAGTCCCTTTAAGAGAGTGCTCCTAATCTCGGCTCGTTACCTGTATAAAAGACACCTGGGAGCCAGAAATCTTGCTGATTGATAGGGGATCAAATACTTATTTCCCTCATTAACATGCAAATCAATTTATAACTTTTTTGAAATGCGTTTTGCTGGATTTTTTTGTTGTTATTCTGTCTCTCACTGTTAAAATACACCTACCATTAAAATTATAGACTGATCATTTCTTTGTCAGTATATACACTCACCTAAAGGATTATTAGGAACACCTGTTCAATTTCTCATTAATGCAATTATCTAACCAACCAATCACATGGCAGTTGCTTCAATGCATTTAGGGGTGTGGTCCTGGTCAAGACAATCTCCTGAACTCCAAACTGAATGTCTGAATGGGAAAGAAAGGTGATTTAAGCAAATTTGAGCGTGGCATGGTTGTTGGTGCCAGACGGGCCGGTCTGAGTATTTCACAATCTGCTCAGTTACTGGGATTTTCACACACAACCATTTCTAGGGTTTACAAAGAATGGTGTGAAAAGGGAGAAACATCCAGTATGCGGCAGTCCTGTGGGCGAAAATGCCTTGTTGATGCTAGAGGTCAGAGGAGAATGGGCCGACTGATTCAAGCTGATAGAAGAGCAACTTTGACTGAAATAACCACTCGTTACAACCGAGGTATGCAGCAAAGCATTTGTGAAGCCACAACACGTGCAACCTTGAGGCGGATGGGCTACAACAGCAGAAGACCCCACCGGGTACCACTCATCTCCACTACAAATAGGAAAAAGAGGCTACAATTTGCACAAGCTCACCAAAATTGGACAGTTGAAGACTGGAAAAATGTTGTCTGGTCTGATGAGTCTCGATTTCTGTTGAGACATTCAGATGGTAGAGTCAGAATTTGGCGTAAACAGAATGAGAACATGGATCCATCATGCCTTGTTATCACTGTGCAGGCTGGTGGTGGTGGTGTAATGGTGTGGGGGATGTTTTCTTGGCACACTTTAGGCCCCTTAGTGCCAATCGGGCATCGTTTAAATGCCACGGCCTACCTGAGCATTGTTTCTGACCATGTCCATCCCTTTATGACGACCATGTACCCATCCTCTGATGGCTACTTCCAGCAGGATAATGCACCATGTCACAAAGGTCGAATCATTTCAAATTGGTTTCTTGAACATGACAATGAGTTCACTGTACTAAACTGGCCCCCACAGTCACCAGATCTCAACCCAATAGAGCATCTTTGGGATGTGGTGGAACGGGAGCTTCGTGCCCTGGATGTGCATCCCACAAATCTCCATCAACTGCAAGATGCTATCCTATCAATATGGGCCAACATTTCTAAAGAATGCTTTCAGCACCTTGTTGAATCAATGCCACGTAGAATTAAGGCAGTTCTGAAGGCGAAAGGGGGTCAAACACAGTATTAGTATGGTGTTCCTAATAATCCTTTAGGTGAGTGTATATATATATATATATATATATTTTTTTTTTTTCCCCATACATTACAAACCACACTTTGTAATGTTTGAAAAAAATAAATATATAAATATATATATTACTCAAAATCAATCCAAATGTTTGAGAACCTCTGATCTATGGAATGCATTAAGTGGTGCACACTACACTGAGAATTAATGTATTACAAAAATAACTTATGAAGCAAAAACTAAATCCTTGACTTCAGCATGATTGAATTCCAGAACTTTGGTAAAAACAGGTACAGTGCTTTCCAAAAGTATTAACTCCCTACCAAAAATCTATAAATTAATATGTACTGATTGCATAAGTATTAAGGCCCCAAAGTCAGTACCTGACAAGTTCATTGGGGATTATTGATGGACTGCAGTCTTCAAATCTCACCATACATTTTCTAATGGATTCAAGTTTGGACTTTGACTTTGGATACTTTGCAGGGGGGTGAATACTTTTGCCAGGCACTGTACATATTTCAAGTTTGTTTTCAGAATCAATGCTGTACCTTTTATCAATCACCCCCCGGAGGGATTTCAAATATAGTTCATTGTGAGGTTTATACAATCAGACAAATATCTGGATAGCTTAAATTGAATTGGTCAAGTCAGAGTATTTAATATGTATAGACCACTCAGTGTTTGCTGCACTGATTCAAAATTAACTTGTTTTGCTCCTGGATCTTAAGTATGATTGTGGTGGAAATATTGACTGGAATATCTGGTAATGGTGGTTTGTGGCTACTTGGCCAAAAAAGGGACTGTGCTATATTGATGCATTGAGCAGTGTTTTATTATATTATAGTCCAATTTGGTTTATTTGAACATATTATTTTTGTTATTAGTGAGTTTGCATTTCAATAACACATCATTCAGTACTGCAGAACTACACACAAACAAAGACACAAACATGCTAACTCTGATCAATATCACATCAGGATTATTTCGGAGTATCATAGGATCCTGAACAGGAAAAGGATCCTGTTCAGATTAAGGATTAATATTCTTTCAAAATCCTACACATTATCAAGATCAATTAATGATTAATATTCTCTTCACCAAACAGGATCCTAATCCATGTACTGCACAGGATCCAGCATTACATACAGTAACAGAATCATAGCCACAATCCTGTCATGAATATAATCCTATTTCAGATCCTATTACAACCATATAGCAATCTTAAACACTTTGCATCTTGTTCTGTAATCTGAGTAGTTTTGGAAATTTCAGGAATACCTTTACTATGGATTCCCCTGGTGTAAATTTTGAACAAGGTTTTGAATGAGATCTTGAAGGATCTGTAACAGGATCTTACTCCGGGTCCTACAGGATTTTGGACAATAACTTGCTGGACAAAATATAAGATGCTGCACATAATCATATTGCACACTTCAATAACTTTAAAGATTTTACACAATATAGGATTCTGGAAGGATACATTTAGGAACCTGTAGTATTGTGTAGGATCCTGGGTAGGATTTTTGTATGTTAGTCTGCATCCTATCCTGTAGGATCCTGTTAAGATTTTAAAAAGTGTTCTATAATATTCTTTAAAGGGAAACGGGCACTCTTACAACAAATACGATTTTCTTCAGGGATCTAAGTGTTGTAGGACGTTCAGGAGGATCCTGTGAGGGATCTTGAAGGATCATATAGGCTTCAGGATCCTGAGTGAGATCCTATTGATGGATCCTATTGTAGTTGTAAAATTTACCAGAATACTTAGTTAATTGTTAATGCATAGAAATATGAGGCTCTAACAGGACATTGAACACAGACATAACACAGTAAATAATAATAATGATTATCTTATTATTATTATTATTATTATTATTATTATTATTATTATATGAAACACAGTTAACATGCCAAACTCTATGTGCCACTAGTGCTCGTATATAAGGATTTGCTTCACTAGGGAATATAGTTAATCCAGAATGATCCACTGTGTGTTAGACCAGCCCTCATAAAGCTAGCAGCTGCTCATGAATAAAAACAATTTGCTACTGAAGACAGATTTTTGTTTAAAGACATACAATTTTAAAATGGTGGCTTTTTGTTCTACTTTCAAAATCTTTAAAAATAATAATAAATAAATGTATGGAAAATGTGCATTATTTTGGTTTGTGTAATGAAGGTGTATGCTAGAGTCTGGATCATGTGGAATTCCAGTGCTGTTTTAATTACTTTCACTGTCTGACTTTTGACATTTCAATCAAGTGTATGTAGTGCTGTAAACCAATGTCATGAAAGTGGCAATTATTGATCAGATCTTGATGTTGTCAAGAGCGTGACACAGCCACACAACTCCTCTTAACTGGAGCTGTGTTTATTTGCATGCTTGTAGCTGTGACACTTCTTGCAGACAGCGTGCAGTTAATAAGACAAATCAGATTTTGTGTTTGTTGGCATTAAGTTCTCTCTTCTGATATTACTTGTTAACTGTAGTCCCACATTACAGTGTGTTTTTTGTATGAAATCACCTTATTTTTTGTTCTTTCTCCAAAGTTTCTATTCATGCTGCCTTGAGTTGCACTGTACACACAGCACTGCCACAAGGACAACAAAACTAATAGTTTTAGAAAGGTCTAAGAAGGAAGATTCATTTTCTCTTTTTTAATTTTTTAATTTTTATTCAGAAAGCTGGGCAATTGTGATATGGAGAATATATAATTTGTAATCAAATGCTTGAGATGCATACAGATTCTATTCAAATTAGGAAGTTTACCCTGTTGTGTTTTGATTTATAAATAGTACAAGGTGTCTTCTACCAATACATTAAGCCACGACAGGGTGCATATTTGTACTTGGTGATTCACGGACACAGGTCAAAGGTCTGATTTGGTTTAGCCCATAGTACCGCTTCTTATCCGTTCACTCCATCGGCTGTTTCAGCAGGTCAGCCGTGTTGATTTCTGTCATCTATAGATACCATTTCAAGTTAGAGCTAAACCGATGTATCATGCTGACTGTAGTTGCTTGTAATGAACTTAAACTCATTTGGAAAATGAATGACAGGACAAACAGTGATCGACATGAGTTCTTCTCAATTGGGGATCATCTCAAAAGTACAGGTTTTGTTTCAGAAACAAGTACATTATGAGACATGGGTTAGTGGTACCATAAGCCTCTTTCAGATACGTTCCTGAATTAATGCACTGTATGTGGTGTCCAGGATTTTCTGAATGGTGTTAGAGTCACTGCTAGGTTAGGTGACTGGGCAACCCAGGATAAAGCACTGCTATCTACTGATGATGTATAGATTGGATGTACCATATCATTTTGAAATGATAAGCCTTTTAATTTAATTTAATTTAATGTGGGAGCAGAACATATTTTAGAGTGCCAGGAGATGAGTTTCATGGGGAACTCTCATGACAATGGGGAAGGATCATGAATCACT